>NC_134209.1:85620833-85937500 GCF_965140235.1 Caretta caretta
ACCTGACCAAAAAAGCCAATGGGAAGGCTAGAACTTTTAAAAATGGGAAAGAAACTTTCCCTTTATCTGTTGTTCTCTGGGCTGCAGGGATGTGGAGCAGCAATGCTATAAGCAGAAATGCTGTGCAAGATTTGAACCAGGTATGAAAAGGTATTTTCCGTACCCAGAAGAAATAATTTGGATAGGGAATGTTTAGTTAGACGCTATCAGGTTTATTTCTTATTTTTGCTCGTGGATCTCCTCTGTGCTAACCCCAGATGCTTTTGTTTGCTTGTAACCTTTAAGCTGAACCCCCAAGAAAGCTATTTTGGGTGCTTAATTTTTGTAATTGTTTCTTTTAAGATCTAGCAAAAAGCCTAAGTTCCAGACGTATTTTTTCCTTTTTTGTTTTTAATAAAATTTACCTTTTTTAAGAACAGGATGGGATTTTTGGTGTCCGAAGAGGTTTGTGCATGCTGTTTAATTAGCTGATAGCCACAGCTAATTTCCTTTGCTTTCTTTCTCAGCTCTTCCCCGGGGTGTGTGTGTGAAAGGGCTTGAGGGTACCCCACAGGGAGGAATTCCCAAGTGCTTCTTCCTGAGTTCAAAGGGGGTTTTTTTGCATTTGGGTGGTGGCAGCATTTATCAAGCTAAGGTCAGAGAGAAGTTGTAACCTTGAGAGTTTAATACAAGCCTGGAGTGGCAAGTATTATTTTTAAAAATCTTTGCGGGCCCCCATTTCCTGAACTCGAGGTGCCAGAGTGGGGATTCAGGCTGATAATGTGCAATATTAAACTGTGGTGATGAGATGTTTGTGGCATCTTGTATAAATTTGTGCTTCTTGTATAAATTTAGAGAAGCTACAAACCATCAGGGAGATAGGCACCAAGGGCTCCAAAATAAGAAAGAACCTCTGTGCTTATTTCTTCTAGGGTATGTCTACACTACGAAATTAGGTCGAATTTATAGAAGTCGGTTTTTTAGAAATCGGTTTTATATATTCGCGTGTGTGTGTCCCCACAGAAAATGCTCTAAGTGCATTAACTCGGCGGAGCGCTTCCACAGTACCGAGGCAAGCGTCTACTTCCGGAGCGTTACACTGTGGGTAGCTATCCCACAGTTCCCGCAGTCTCCGCTGCCCATTGGAATTCTGGGTTGAGATCCCAATGCCTGATGGGGCTAAAACTTTACCGGCATCACAAAGAAACTGTTCGCCTCTCTGGTTTTCTGGTAGGCTTGCCTCAGTTCCTTCAGTTTCACGCGGCACTGCTTCGGGTCCCTGTTATGGCCTCTGTCCTTCATGCCCTGGGAGATTTTCAGAAAAATTTTGGCATTTCGAAAACTGGAACGGAGTTCTGATAGCACGGATTCCTCTCCCCAAACAGCGATCAGATCCCGTACCTCCCGTTCGGTCCATGCTGGAGCTCTTTTGCGATTCTGGGACTCCATCATGGTCACCTGTGCTGATGAGCTCTGCATGGTCACTTGCAGCTTGCCACGCTGGCCAAACAGGAAATGAGATTCAAAAGTTCACGGTTCTTTTCCTGTCTACCTGGCCAGTGCATCTGAGTTGAGAGCGCTTTCCAGAGCGGTCAGAATGGAGCACTCTGGGATAGCTCCCGGAGGCCAATACCATCGAATTGTGTCCACAGTACACCAAATTCGAGCCGGCAACGTCGATTTAAGCGCTAATCCACTTGTCAGGGGTGGAGTAAGGAAATCGATTTTAAGAGCCCTTTAAGTCGAAATAAAGGGCTTCATTGTGTGGACGGGTGCAGGTTTAAATCGATTTAACGCTGCTAAATTCGACCTAAAGTCCTAGTGTAGACCAGGGCCTAGTAGGCAGACCTTGTTAATTTAGTTGGAAGGGCAGGGGAATTGCAAGAACTCCTTATCTTTGGAACACTGCAGTTTCTTGAGGTTCTATGGTGTAGCAAGAGTCAGAAATCAATTTTCTTCTTACTATTCAATACCCATTTCCAGGCTGCTTTTTTGGGGGGGAGAGGAAGTGGAGCCTGAAACTGAGAGTCTGGAGGAAGCAAGGTTTATAGCATCTGCAAATTCAATGCTGAGATTTCAGACGTTGTTCCATTACCATTAAAAAATATTGTCCTGGAAAATGTGTTGATAAAACATTAATGTTTGGTAGTATTGTATTAATTGATTTCTGCTGTTTTTGAGGGGGAGAGGGCAGGAAGAACACAAGTCAAGCAGCAAAAGGAACAAAGAAACCTTTACTTTTGGGCTGTTTCTGATTCTTACCCTATACACGTCTGAGGAACAAAACAGAAATTGTGGAACCTGACCGGCAATTTCAGGACTATCTGAATAATAAAAAATGGTAATATGCAACTAATCCTGAAAGAGGTTTTTAAAAAAGTGTCCACTTCACTTTGAGATGGAGAATGTATGTTTTGTGAATTAGGTCCCTAAATTTGTATTTGTCAAGGGGGTGGGGGTAGGGGCAGGATTGGGGGGAGATTAGCTTTGGTTTTGTAACATTACTTAGTATGTCTAATTAGACCTCACACTCCTGCTATTCCTTATTCTGAATAAATGATGCAGTGAATTAACCAACCTCAGAATGGCTTATCATATATGAAGTGCATGGTTCAAAAAGCATTACAAAGAAAATGATGACTTTACAATGTGGGTGCCAGGGAAAAATCATCAGAAAAAATGTTAGACTATAATACATCTTAATGATAGCGGGATGCAGAGATGACCTAAATTTGAAATACTTGATACTCTTGGATACTGCCAAAATATCCTCTGATAACATGACTCCAGCATTGCAGTCTAGCTGTCTGGAATTCATATTAAATACCTTAGAATGACTTAGTGAGCTTGGATAAAGTTTCATCTGATCAGTTTTCAGTAGCATACTGGAAATAAAAAGGATATAGAAAGGTTGTCTATTAATTGTGGTATGGAATTGCTTTCCAATAAAATCATTCTCCACCACCCTCCACCCAAAAACAAACCAACAAAAAAATCACAAAAACCCATGCATTTGATATGTACTCCTACTGCATCGAAGTAGTGTGGCAAGTCTACTATTCCACTGTAAACTCACAGATATTTCAGGTCACATCTGCCACTGAGACTTCAGAACTCAACAGGACGGTTGTGTAATCAGAGCAGATTTTCAAATGAATTCTTAAGAATAAATGTTAGGCACCTGACTGTGACTGCTGTAAGAATTGTTCTTTGGTAGATCACCAGACCAGCAGTACCTAAGAGGTGCTTTGAGCCACAACTGACATCCCAGTGACTCATTCAGTTGACAGCCTTATCTGATTCATGCAGACCTTCTATGATTAACATAATCTTTTGGTGATTTAGAGGGACCTGGGACATAATTCAACACCCGAATCTACTCATGAGACAAGTCTCATAAATTTAATTAGAAAAGGAGTACTTGTGGCACCTTAGAGACTAACCAATTTATTTGAGCATGAGCTTTCGTGAGAGCTGTGGCTCACGAAAGCTCATGCTCAAATAAATTGGTTAGTCTCTAAGGTGCCACAAGTACTCCTTTTCTTTTTGCGAATACAGACTAACACGGCTGTTCCTCTGAAACCTGTCATAAATTTAATTGCGTTCAAAAGCCTTTAGAGAACTAACGCTACAAGTGCTGTTAGAGCCAATGTGGCTTACAGTTTCTTTTATTCCTATACTTCCTGACTGGACTGAAAGCATTCTGCTTTGTGATGTGTACAGTGACATGCATTCACCTGCTAGAGATGCTAGCATAAAAAGAGATGTGACCTTCAGCATGTATGAGGAAGTGTTGCCAGAGGAGGCATCCACAACTGACATCTAAATAGCTTATTCAACTGATGATCTTATCTGGAAGATTAAGTTCATAAGTGAAGGCCTGCATGTGTCAGATAAGACATTCAGTTGCATTTGTTATTGAGATGTCAGTTGTGACTGCCAGTTCAGGCAACATTTCCTCATAGAATATCAGGGTTGGAAGGGACCCCAGAAGGTCATCTAGTCCAACCCCCTGCTCGAAGCAGTACCAATTCCCAGTTAAATCATCCCAGCCAGGGCTTTGTCAAGCCTGACCTTAAAAACCTCTAAGGAAGGAGATTCTACCACCTCCCTAGGTAACGCATTCCAGTGTTTCACCACCCTCTTAGTGAAAAAGTTTTTCCTAATATCCAATCTAAACCTCCCCCACTGCAACTTGAGACCATTACTCCTCGTTCTGTCATCTGCTACCATTGAGAACAGTCTAGAGCCATCCTCTTTGGAACCCCCTTTCAGGTAGTTGAAAGCAGCTATCAAATCCCCCCTCATTCTTCTCTTCTGCAGGCTAAACAATCCCAGCTCCCTCAGCCTCTCCTCATAACTCATGTGTTCCAGACCCCTAATCATTTTTGTTGCCCTTCGCTGGACTCTCTCCAATTTATCCACATCCTTCTTGTAGTGTGGGGCCCAAAACTGGACACAGTACTCCAGATGAGGCCTCACCAATGTCGAATAGAGGGGAACGATCACGTCCCTCGATCTGCTCGCTATGCCCCTACTTATACATCCCAAAATGCCATTGGCCTTCTTGGCAACAAGGGCACACTGCTGACTCATATCCAGCTTCTCGTCCACTGTCACCCCTAGGTCCTTTTCCGCAGAACTGCTGCCTAGCCATTCGGTCCCTAGTCTGCAGCTGTGCATTGGGTTCTTCCGTCCTAAGTGCAGGACCCTGCACTTATCCTTATTGAACCTCATCAGATTTCTTTTGGCCCAATCCTCCAATTTGTCTAGGTCTTTCTGTATCCTATCCCTCCCCTCCAGCGTATCTACCACTCCTCTCAGTTTAGTATCATCCGCAAATTTGCTGAGAGTGCAATCCACACCATCCTCCAGATCATTTATGAAGATATTGAACAAAACCGGCCCCAGGACCGACCCTTGGGGCACTCCACTTGATACCGGCTGCCAACTAGACATGGAGCCATTGATCACTACCCGTTGAGCCCGACAATCTAGCCAGCTTTCTACCCACCTTATAGTGCATTCATCCAGCCCATACTTCCTTAACTTGCTGACAAGAATACTGTGGGAGACCGTGTCAAAAGCTTTGCTAAAGTCAAGAAACAATACATCCACTGCTTTCCCTTCATCCACAGAACCAGTAATCTCATCATAAAAGGCGATTAGATTAGTCAGGCATGACCTTCCCTTGGTGAATCCATGCTGGCTGTTCTTGATCACTTTCCTCTCATGCAAGTACTTCAGGATTGATTCTTTGAGGACCTGCTCCATGATTTTTCCAGGGACTGAGGTGAGGCTGACTGGCCTGTAGTTCCCAGGATCTTCCTTCTTCCCTTTTTTAAAGATTGGCACTACATTAGCCTTTTTCCAGTCATCCGGGACTTCCCCCGTTCGCCATGAGTTTTCAAAGATAATGGCCAATGGCTCTGCAATCACAGCCGCCAATTCCTTCAGCACTCTCGGATGCAACTCGTCCGGCCCCATGGACTTGTGCACGTCCAGCTTTTCTAAATAGTCCCTAACCACCTCTATCTCCACAGAGGGCTGGCCATCTCTTCCCCATTTTGCGATGCCCAGCGCAGCAGTCTGGGAGCTGACCTTGTTAGTGAAAACAGAGGCAAAAAAAGCATTGAGTACATTAGCTTTTTCCACATCCTCTGTCACTAGGTTGCCTCCCTCATTCAGTAAGGGGCCCACACTTTCCTTGGCTTTCTTCTTGTTGCCAACATACCTGAAGAAACCCTTCTTGTTACTCTTGACATCTCTGGCTAGCTGCAGCTCCAGGTGCGATTTGGCCCTCCTGATATCATTCCTACATGCCCGAGCAATATTTTTATACTCTTCCCTGGTCATATGTCCAACCTTCCACTTCTTGTAAGCTTCTTTTTTATGTGTAAGATCCGCTAGGATTTCACCATTAAGCCAAGCCGGTCGCCTGCCATATTTACTATTCTTTCGACTCATTGGGATGGTTTGTCCCTGTAACCTCAACAGGGATTCCTTGAAATACAGCCAGCTCTCCTGGACTCCTTTCCCCTTCAAGTCAGTCCTCCTTTCATTTTGAGCTGTCCAATATACAGTGGACTCTCAAAGCTCATCTTAAGTATTACTGGTATTGACTTCAGGGATTCTTAACATGAAACAGGAGGGCTGCACTAGCAGAGCCAGATGCAGGATAGGGACTTCAGTTTTGCTGCGTGTCTGGTGTAAATGTTACTCCAGGCATTTAGATCATTGGTTGGAGAGAGCTCCAAAATGAATTTGAAAACCAAAAGAAATACTTAGTTACTCAAGTGGAGAATTTAATCTGTAGCCAACCAGAGAAAGGCACAACATGAACCAATGGCTGGCAGCTGAAGACAAATTCAAATTAGAAACAAGTCACGTTTTTTTTTAAACAGTCAGGGTGATTAACCACAGGAACAAACTATAAGGAGATGTGGTGGATTCTCCATCTCCTGATGTCTTTTTGGAAGACATGCTCTAGTCAAAACACTATTCATTGGGCTCAATACCTGGATGAAATTCTATGGTCAGTGTTAAGTGGGAGGTCAGTCTCGATGATCTAATGGTCTCTGCTGGCCTTAAAATTTATTAATCTGTTAACCTGGATATGTAAGTGTCATTTTAAGGTTCCAGAACAAGTGGAATGTTGGCACAGTAAGAATGTGTTTGTGTAATATTGCTTTATTCATGGCTACTGAAAAAAGAATTTCCTCATAAGGGGCTGGAGGCCTGTCATAGTGTTCTCTACTCAGTGCTGGGGTACCTCCTCAGGGCTGCACCTGGGGCATAACACTGTCTGGTCTGATGCCCCCTTTGGTCTTGTTCATGCTGCAGCCCCCTCACTCTCCAGGGAGCTGCAGTGCTTCCTTTTCCTCTAGGGCCAGTTCACTATAGTTTTCCCCTTCCAGGCTAACAAAGTCATACTGGACCATCTGACCGGGTATTGTTCCTAATTGTCCTCCAGTTCACCCATGACCCTGGGTTCCAGCTCAGGGACCCTTGAATCAGCAACCATCTGCAGTGTCCCAAACTTTGCTGCTATTTCAAAGAGCCTTTTCCTACTCCACCTTTATCAGACTTCTGCTCCACCGCGCCTCTGCGTAAGCTCTTTCTTCAGGGCTAGGATCTCAGGGCTACTACTTGTCCTCTGGGTTTTCCCCTTTCCCTCTCTAAGCCTAGAGATGACTGCAGGCTTCCATGCTGCAGCCCCCTTCTCCCCTCACTTCCTGGTCATATACCAGCTCTTCCTGCTCTAACCCACCTGGACTCCATCCTCCATCAGTGCTTGCCTATCAAGCCTAACTGTCCTTCAAGTGTGGCTTATCAGGTTACTTAACCCCTTCTGAGCCATGTTAACTCTTTCTGGGCTAGTGTGGGGGTTAACATTCCTACCACCAGGCCTACATCGTACTCCTCTTCCCTCACCACTACAGTCACTGTACACAGCAGTATGCTTTCGAATGCAAAGGAAAGGAGACTGGAGACAGCAAACAGCCATAGCAGCAAAGAGTCCTGTGGCACCTTATAGACCAACAGACGTACTGGAGCATGAGCTTTTGTGGGTGAATACATGCATCCGGTGAAGTGGGTATTCACCTACAAAAGCTCATGCTCCAATACGTCTGTTGTTTATAAGGTGCCAGAGGACTCTTTGCCGCTTTTACAGATCCAGACTAACACGACTACCCCTCTGATGCCAAACAGCCATAGTGACTTTAACACTGCTTTAATAGAGTTGAACACAATCATACTTACAAGCTTTGCCTTATTAGCAGCATGCACTGCTGAATCATTTCAGTAAATTGAATGTACTTGAAGATTGGGTTCATGCTAGATGGTCTGCATGTGTTAGATAAGACCTTTGGCTGAATTAGTTATTGAGATGTCAGTTGTGGCTTCCCACTCTGGCTCTGTTGCCTCTTCTCTTTTTTGAGCAGTTCATCATACAACAAGTAGTCAAAGCACATTTTAAATGCTGCTGGTTTGACACCCAGGAGACTTTGCACAGTTTCAGGGGTCAAGCTATTGGCTACAATGCAGGGTCAGGGCCTAACATGTCTTCTGAAGTGACTATTACAAATGGTAGCTTATTAAATAGATAGTAAGAGCTGCCCCTATAATTCTCTGCTTCTTGCCATATTGAACTGTGAACACTCTTGTTACCACTGCCTCCAGCAATTGGGAGTCTTTCTTGTAGTAGCTGGGTGTCAGCTCCCTGACACTGCCAGTCCTTCAGCCACTCAAGCACTCTCCTCTGGACTTATGCCAGCCTTACCTTCGCCCGGTAGATTAACAAGATATACACCCTAGCCCCTGAGCCCCTTTGAGTCATTCCCCTGTGACATCTAGCCCCTGATATTCCAGATCCTCTGCACCCAAAGGTACAGAGGTACGCAAAGTGTTCCCTCATTTACCAGTTTTACCTTAAACCGCCACTCCTGTAAACCACATAGCACTTGTGAGAACTTATGATAAAACAAAAGGAAGTTGATTTAGGAAAGAACAAACATTTAACTAGAAGTGAGAGAAAGGGATGGAAACAATTGATTACAACACAAAACAGAATTATAAAACATGAATCTGGGTCTATGCTTAGCAAGTTACTTTTCCTATATAATAAAGTAGATTTTCCCCCCAAATCAGACTTTTCAGAACTGGCGGATTTCAGACAAATCAGGATCCAAGAGTTCATGAATGCTTTTTACTACAGCCCTGTGCGGATACAAAATTTATATCTGTGGATGCAGATATTAATGAATATAAAGTGGATATCTGCAGAGCTGCAGGTCTCTAGCAACAATGAACGACATCAGCGGGGCCATGGCCAGCGACCAGACCAGGAACCACAGCGGCGAAAGCAGGAGCATGTCGGGCTGACGCTCGCAGGAGTAAGTGCCAGCATGGGCAGCTCCTCCGGTGTGGCTGTACCGTCCCCACCCCCGCCCACTGGGATAGGCACCATGCTCACCAGCAGCTGTCCCTCGTGATGCTAGTGTGTGCGAGTGGCTCACATGCTCCTGGACAGGAGATGCACACTGCTATGTAGAAGGGACCTCTGTCTGGGCTTCTCCATGTGCTTGTTTTTGAATAAGCATATCTTCAGAGTTATTTCCTTTGTACTATCACTTCTGAAACACAGACTAAATAAGACTATACCTTGATTACTTCTCTGCAAAAACTGTTATTTGGGAGTTTATCATCAATCATTCTGACTACTGTAAATTCCCTAGTTTATGATGTGCCTGAATCCCAACCCTCTAAACTTAAAATTTAGCACAGAATATGGTGACTTATTTCCTTATACCCACATAGAAAAGAGAACACATCATCCCTTTGCTTAGAAATCTTCATTGCCTCACTATCCATTTCAGGTTCATGTGCAGAATAAAATAGTGGGTCATCCACTTTCTTAGCTTCCCACCCTCTCTCTGATCTTTGGATTTCTCATTTCTCTGATCATTGCTTACATTCCTTAAATAAAAAGCTTCTTTTTGGGTTTCTTTGTGTTTGTACATATATGGTGTTGGTCTATACAAAGTTTCTTCCCTTTTTGACGGCTGTACTTCTTTGAGATCCCCATGCAGATGTCCATCCCTATTTAGCAATGTGTTTAAGCACACACTTACGTTTAGAATAGCATTTCTCAACCCGTGGCCTCTGTGCTACTTGCGGCCCAATCAGCACACAGCTGTGGCCATTGTGAAATCCTCAGGGCCACACAAGTAGAATATATATTGTGAGGATGTGGCCCACAAAACACACAGAGAGGTGCATATGTGGCCCAACATGGTCAATAGGTTGAGAACCACTGGTTTAGGCAGTTGCCTAAGTCCTAGTGAAAATCAATGGGACTTAAGCAGGTGTTGATTTGCTTTTCTGAATTTGAGCCTGAGCAATATTCCCTATACTTAAAATGGAGGATAATGTTGAAACTGCTAACATCTTTCAAATGAAAGACACTTTTAAAGTGCTACCACCGTATGTGATTAATATAATTTTATTTTATTCAGAACTAAATGTCATCTTAAGACCAGAGTTGTGGTCTGCAAGTGCCCATCCCTTTAAGGGAAGTTGGTGAATGTTGTTAATAGCTGGATCTAATCTACAAAGAGCTAGGAGTCATGTACAAGACAGATAAACACTATACATTGGAACAATTAAGGATAAGTTGTGACAATCAATAAGTACAACACTGTGGAGGTACCATGCCTTCTTCATAATTAAAGTTAACTCAGAATTATATTTGCCCAAGTCTTTCAGACAGCTCACTTTTCATATTACTTTTTGCTTGTATAAAACAAGATATTTCATTGCTGTTCCCTTTTACATCTGGAGAAGTTCACTGAAGTTCCTCACTACAGCATACCATATATTGCAAAAAAGATATAACCAAAAATACGTTATGCTCAAATTCACAACAATTTTCTATTTCAGCTATATATGAATAATTGCATACACAAAAAGCTATGTTAAAAGAACAATGAGGTTGCAAAGTCAAGTGATCAAAAGGAAATGCCAGAATTAAGGTTACCTGTACAACCTTAATTCTTCCCCTTGTGCACATACATTATGATGCAGTTCTTGAGTACATGATCACATACTGTTCCCCCCCCTCCCCCGGCCCCTCCAGAATCCCTGCCTTGTTCAGTGCACTAGTATCAGTAGTAGGGTATTACCCTTTACGTGGACCAGCACTAGGGGGGGATGGGACATCTTGCCAGAGGGTTTCACAGATATTTGCTAATGGAGGAATGGTGAGTCTCAGCAATCTTGGGTTTCATTCTAGACTCTGGAGGGGAATGTGGTCTAGTGGCCACAGACTCTTCTGCCCATTCCTTCCAAGCACCCCTTCTGCCCCTTTCCTTCCAACATGTCCCTGCCCCAGCCTCTATCTCTCCACTCACTCCTCATCCAGTCCCATTCTCCACACCTAGTCAGTCATAGTCTCTACTTCTGAGGCTTTTAAGTCCCATTCCCAGTCTTCTTGCCCAGTAAGAGGCCTATTCCCATCCCTCACCTCCCCAGCTGCTTGTCCAAGTCTCCTTGACCAGCCAGTCCCACTTCTCCCTGCTCACCGTGACTCCTTGTCAGATCTGTCAAAAATATTTAATTTCAATTGGTATTCTATTATTTAACAGTGTGATTAATCGTGATTAATTTTTTTAAGTTAATGGCATGAGTTAACTGCAATTAATCGACAGCCCTAGTTATTCTATAAGGCCACAATCCTACAGAGATGTTCATGTGCTTTTGACAGGAGTCTAATCTGTAAAGAGAAATAATGGGAACTCTAAGCTACAGAAACTCTGCAACTTGCCTAAAACAACATTTAGGCTGCGAAGTTATTTCTTGAAACCAGTCTCTTTAAGATCTTAAGCTTAGTATGCATGTTTTGTTTTATTTGCTTGGCAATCTGCTTTGTTCTGTTTGCTATCCCTTATAATCACTTAAAACTGCCTTTTATAGTTAATAAACTTGTTTTTGTTTATTATTAAACCCAGTTTGTGCAATTTCTAACTGGGTGGGCAAGAAGTTGTGCATATCTTCCTTCAACCTTCTGCTAGTGGCATCTGACTCAGATGATGAAAATTAACATCATGTTGGTCCGCACTGTGTGTTGGTCCACACTACTTTGGATCGTTATTGAGCAGAACCCGTCATCAACATGGACGCATGTCCTTTGGAATGATGGTTGAAGCATGAAGGGACATATGAATCTTTAGTGCGTCTGGCATGTAAATATCTTGTGATGCCAGCTACAACAGTGCCATGCAAACGCCTGTTCTCACTTTCAGGTGAAACTGTAAACAAGAAGCGGGCAACATTATCTTCTGCAAATGTAAACAAACTTGTTTGTCTGAGCCAGGGATTGGCAACGTTTGGCACGTGGCCCGTCAGGGAAATCCGCTGGCAGGCTGGGACAGTTTGTTTACCTGCAGCGTCCTCAGGTTTGGCTGATCACAGCTCCCACTGGCCACGGCTCACCATTCCAGGCCAATGGAGGCTGTGGGAAGTGGCAGCCAGAACATCTCTTGGCCCACGCTGCTTCCCGCAGCCTACATTGGCCTGGAACGGCAAACTGCTGACAGTGGGAGCTGCGATCGGCCGAACCTGCAGATGCTGCAGGTAAACAAACTGGCCCGGCCCACCAGTGGATTTCCCTGATGGGCTGTGTGCCAAACGTTGCCGATCCCTGGTCTGAGTGATTGGCTGAACAAGAAGTAGGACTGTTTGGACTTGTAGGCTCTAAAGTTTTACATTGTTTTATTTTTGAATGCAGGTTTTTTTGTGCATAATTCTACATTTGTAAGTTCAACTTTCATGATAAAGAGATAACACTACAGTACTTTTATTAGGTGAATTGAAAAAAACTATTTCTTTTGTTTTTTACAGTGGAAATATTTGTAATAAAAATAAATATAAAGTGAGCACTGTACACTTTGTATACCATATTGTAATTGAAATCAATATATTTGAAAATGTAGAAAACATCCAAGATATTTAAATAAATGGTATTCTGTTATTGTTTAACAGCATGATTAATCGCGATTAAGTTTTTTAATCACTTGGTAGCCCTAATAATAACAAATAATAATAAAGATTCTGTGGTTAAATGAAATTCATAACAAAAATAATCTTATTGTAAAAGAGATCTCGTGGAGATAACTGGAGTGTCAGCTAAGGATTAAGACATTATGTCTAGATATAAATTATTCATGACATTCAAAATTACTTGCTCTCTTAATAGAAAGAATTGACAGAGCCTTACTGTCACTGAGATCCTATTGTTGTTTTGTGTTTTACACTGGGGATAAAAACTAAACTGTAGAAAACAATGGTTTTAGTAGCTAGAACAAAACAACAAAATGCACACAACTTTTTCTTCTTGTGCCTTGACTCTTCTTTCTCTTGTTCCCCTCTCACCAGCAGTCAAATGAGGGACAAGGTAACGTGGAGAAGAGAAAGATCCTACATTTCAGGCAGAGCTAGCCCACAAGACATCCTTAGTAAACTTTAAAAGAAATAATCTAAATAATTGTAAAGCACCTGATTTGTATGTGGTTTCCACAGAGTAACACAGGTGTGATGTTACCTACACTATCTCCATCAAAGACAACTTAGAATGACTTTTGTGAGTGCTGTGATGTCACACGGCCAATTTCTTGCCCTACCTGCTGTGACGTTACACCCCATATTCTTTATGGAAATATGCTTATGATATGGATATGGCATAATAGAGGTATATTTTATGTAAAATGGGTCTTGTAAGGTATCATTGGAAAGGTTATAATTTACTGAATGTGATTATCCAATTTGTATGCATGTATCATTTCTGTATCTAAAGTTAGGAATATTGACTATGTAACAATTACAACTCTGTGTGTATTTGGGAGACACCCACCGGACAACAGGCCATTAGCCCTAATGGGCCATTAGCAAGAAACAATAAGACTTTGAAGATACTAATCTCTCTCCTTCCTGAGAGGCATCTTGGGATGTAGCTGTGACAACTACTAGATAAGGGGGTCCTGTCACCTGACACTAAACAACATCTTGGACTTCTAATAATTTTCCACTAAAAGGCGGGGGAGGTGAAGACTGGGAAACAAAAGATTCCCACCGTACATAAATCTTATTTAAGGCTGGGGAGTAAGGCAAACAGGACTCTTCTCCATTTTCTTCCTGCCCAAGAAGAAAGACTGCTGAAAGTACCTGAGGAGACAAAGGAACTGAACTGAGGGAAAGGCAAGGGCTGAGTCCAGACTACAACAGGAGTCTAATCTGTAAAGAGAAATAATGGGAACTCTAAGCTACAGAAACTCTGCAACTTGCCTAAAACAACATTTAGGCTGCGAAGTTATTTCTTGAAACCAGTCTCTTTAAGATCTTAAGCTTAGTATGCGTGTTTTGTTTTATTTGCTTGGCAATCTGCTTTGTTCTGTTTGCTATCCCTCATAATCACTTAAAACTGCCTTTTATAGTTAATAAACTTGTTTTTGTTTATTATTAAACCCAGTTTGTGCAATTTCTAACTGGGTGGGCAAGAAGTTGTGCATATCTTCCTCCACATTGAGGGAGGGGACAAATGTATGAGCTTATGTTGTACAGATTTCTCTACAGCACAAGACATTATTATTTTGGGTGTACTTTCCAGAGGGGTCCTCCACTTGAGTGCTGGGCGATTTCCTAGCTGAGTCTTCTCATAGAGAGCTGTTTGCAGACTCTCTATGATTCTACAGCTGGTGCGTCCCTACATGTGTGTGTGTGCTGCCAGAGGCCGGAGAGCCTAATTCAGCAAAACCAGGAGAGGGAGCCCAGGCTAGTGGAGCAGGTAGGTTCAGTGAAATCCCAGTACATCAGGTAGCATCCTGGACAGAGGGTCTAACCTGTGATACCTGCATCTTCAGCATGCATATAGGGTCAGACAGAGTTTCCTTTAAGAACCCAAAGAGATCAAAGGCTGGATCACTGCCACCTGAGTGACAGATAGGAAGACTGAATGGGCTGAGCAGTCCAAAGGGAACAATCCTAGATAACAACTCTATTAAAGGAGTTGCTGTTCAGCCAAAGATTTCCCCCATTCCAGGAGGCTGGTGAGGCGGCGGGGGCAGAAGATAATCCCTCAGCAACTTAAAATTAGCCATCTCAGCAAAATAATTTATGAGTTGTTCCCATTAGGGCCATGCTCTGCTCCTCTATACTAGCCACTTATGATAGTCCCTATCTTTAGCAACTGTATAGAACCAGCTGAAGACATGGGATCCTTACACACATTCACATCACCATCCTCAGAATTGCTTGGCCCTAGGTGGAGCCAGTATACATGAAACTGAAGAGCTACTGAGCACCATAATGATGCTTAAACTAGTCGTAGGATCTGATCCACAGAGATATGTAGAATGACATCTGAAACAAGGCAAAGACTCGACCTAAACAATAAAGGGTCTAGTCCTGCAAGGTGCTGCAAGATGGTGAGCAAGCTTTAATTACAGTCAGTTGGAATTAAAATGGTGCTCAGAAGTTGCTCAGCACCATACATGACACAATGTTGAGGCATGTGCTCAAAATACTGGCATGTTTTTGTACTGATATCCTTTGCTGCCTGTCCAAGCAGCTGCAGTGAGGTGATAAACGGCAGAGTTGGCAAAGTCCTTTCCTGCAAGAGGTAACTGAATTAACCAAACCAGTTTTCTGTGCTCTAGTAATATATATAAATATTTCTACTGCATGAGGTAGGAAGAGATCTTCTGAAATCAAGAAATACAATGAGATTCACAGACTAACCATCATGCTTTAGAGGACATTAAAGTTTTCAAGATAAATACTGCCTGTGAAGTCAGCATGAACATCCTTAAGTAAGGATATTTTTCACCTCTTAGACCTTGATTGCTAAGGTGAATGTGATGTTTATGATCCACAGAAGGAACTCTGGACAGCCTAACTATCTCCGATAGGGGCTATTTTTAAAAGGAATTTTTAAAACAATTATTGAATTGGAGAAGATTCACACAAAGCTGCCAGGGCATAGCACAGGCTCTCAAATGATTATTCAAAAGGATTTGAAGTGGCCAAACATTATGTACACAAAAAGACTGAACATTTCTTGTTTCTGGGTCACAGGCTATCAAGACCTTTGACCTACAAGCTATAGATCTCTTACCCAGGCAAATTACTTACACTGGACTACTTCATAAACAACAGAAGCTTTAAGTGTCCCACCAGGCATTACAAATATGGTGGAATTATCCATTGCTGGATTTTATTTGGATGGAAATGAGCCTTCCTGGGAAGTCTACTTAAACCTTTTAAATAATGCTTGAGTAGTGACTTTACAACAATTGTATTTAATTTGTGATGAGAAGGAATGGTTCCAAGTGTTGTTTGTCTATAACTTCACCTAATGAAACTCCTCTTAATGCCAGCACTTAACTAGTGCAAGGAATCATTATTCAACCAGTTGCAGCTCTCTGTATTTCAACTTTAACAAATATTACTTGCTGGATGAAAAGGGGCAGTCTGTCAGTCCTGCATCTGTCACTTGGTATTAAGTGATTTTCATTTTAGCGGAGTTCTGTGTTTTGTGGAGGTTTTTTTATTCCATCTCTATAGTCATAATTAAAGGTCTGTGAAGTCTGATGCTGAAGCAAGAGAACCACTGAATGAAATAAAAGATGGTTAGAATTTCACTCTGCTAGGTCTGCTTTATTTATATCCCCACTGTGTTCTGAAGACTTTTACAAGTGTTATTTACTAAACAGCCTAGAAGAAGATAACAGTGAGTTCAAAAGCAATCTAGAAGCTTGCGTGTTCATCAAAAAATGGTCTCCTAAATTTCTTCATTTTACTCCAGCTATTATAATCTGACACTTAAAATGATAATGGTTTATATATCTCCAGATGTTATAGTAAGATTTAACATGGTTGTTCGCAATAAATTATATAGTCTCCTTTATTATTTCTCCAACCATCTCAATTATTATTATGAACCATTTTGATAGTCATATACACAGAGATTTAGAGAACATAGAACAATTTGTAGTCTAATTTAAATAAAGAGAAACATAACCATAGAACAACTAGTGAGGAGCAAGAGTGTCTTTGGGCTACTAAGAATGAGAGAGGGAAGGGACAAAAAGATTTCCAGAAGGGTGAGAGATGGGAAAAGAAAATTATTTAGACATATTGGAATGGGGATAATTGAGAGGCAGGGAGACAAGACATGAGAGAGTCAGGAGATGAGCTGGGAGTGGACGAGGATTTTAGCAGTGAAGACAATAAAAAAAGGGTAATTTTTTGAGATATTTAAACGAGAACATGTGATAAGACACGAAGAGGATAAATGGAGAGAAGAGTCAAAATTATAGCTGAAATCCTGGCTTTATTGAAGTCAACAGCAGTTTTGCCATTCACTTCAATAAGCCCAGAAGTTCACCGTACATGTCTGGGAGCGTATGGGTCAGAAGGACAGGAAGGTAGTAGAATTGCCAAAAAGAGACAGAGAAGTGGGAAAAAGAAAAGACATATTAAGTGGGATTAGCAGAAATTAAATTTGGGAGGAGTTAAATTTGAGATGGCAGCTAGACAATTGAGAAGAAATATCAGAAAAGCATTAGTGATGCAAGACTAGATGAAGAAATGGATGTCAGGGGCAGATAGGTTGATTCTGGAATTATCAACATAAAAGCTGTAACTAAAACTTTCCTCCAGTCCAATGCCCTTGACCTTTTTCCACTTTAAACACCCTAATCAGCAATCTTCCTAGTCCCCTTCTCCTCCATAGCATTCCTCTTTGTCCAGGATGTTGCCAACTTCTTTACAACAAAAATTGTACAAACATTCCATTTTCTCCTCCCTTTTTCTTAATCTCCTTAACAAGAGAAAGAGAGAGGGGGAAGGGTGGTGGTGGGGAATCAAGAAGAGAATTCTCAGGGAAACGAAAGGCTTATCTACCTGGGAATATTTTTCCAATTATACCAGTATAATTATATTGGTAAACTGATATAGTGATACCTGTATAATTCCCCAGGTGGACACTTTTATTCCAGAATAGGAGTGGCTATTTTTGGCTTAGTTTATACCCCTTCCACAGCACCCTAACAAACCAAAAAGGGGAATTATACCAATATAAATGATATTGGTTTAAATTCACACCTTAGCTTATACTGGTATAACTTTCTCATGTAGACAAGACCTTACACATACATGAAGAGAGGAAGATGAGGCCCATGTAAAACATATATTGGAGGAGGTACCAGCACGGCAGGAGGAGAAACATGAAAATGCAGAGCAAGAGGGGTCAAGAGAAGAAAAAGCATAAAAAGGCAAGACTGTCAAACACCGGAGACAGATCAAGAAGGAGGATAAAGATCCATGTTAGCAACATAAAAAGAGGTCAATCATATGAGTCAGTGAATCTTCACTGTCACTTCCTCTCCCCACCCCCGTTTTTTCCCCGCTGCTCTTGATCAGCCTTCCCCATTTAGACATTATCACTCATTTATTGTCTTCTTCCCACAGCTGCTTGCTGCCATTACAGATGTACAAATTTGGTATCATTAAGCAGCTCATTCATTTTTTTAAAAGGTAGCAATGTATTGCATGAAAGATTCAAACCATTGGTCATCATCAAGGAGAGGTAAAACAGATCAAACATTGCTTTTAAAAACTATAAATACTTTGAATTGTTGAAAGAGGTTAATAAAGAAAATATTTGGAAATTTATAATTAGACAGACCTAAATCCACCAGATTTTATTTTCAATTGGCTTTAACTTGACACTCCTGGTATCCTATTATGCCTTTTAAGACTCAGTTTCTTTGTTATTTATTTCAATTAATAATAAAGAATGTAATGCTTCATTGTATAAAACACCCCCCTGTGAAGGGTTGGATCACAAAAACCCCCGTGGGGCTGCCAATGGATGTGCCAAGACTACTTCTGCCCTTGCTTTCCCTGCCCGCCCAGCTTGGGACCTCAGTGCCCTGCCTGGTTTGAGCCAGATCCGCTAGCCTGCTGCAAACCCAGACCCAGGTCTGAACCACGTCCCCTAACAGCTGTAGGCTTAAACTGAAAGCAGCTTAAGAAGTGTTCCTGTCTTTAACACTCAGATGCCCAACTGCAATGGGGTCCAAACCCCAAATAAACCAATAAGGCTTATACAGGGTAAACTCATAAATTGTTCACCATCTATGACACTGATAGGGAGATATGCACAGCTGTTTGCCCCCCCGCCCCTCCAAGTATTAATACATACTCTGGGTTAATTAATAATTAAAAGTGATTTTATTAAATACAGAAAGTAGGATTTAAGTGGTTCCAAGTAGTAACAGACAGAACAAAGTGAATTACCAAGCAAAATAAAATAGAACACACAAGTCTATGTCTAATTCAGTAAGAAAACTGAATACAGATAAAAATCTCACCCTCAGAGGAATTCCAGTAAGCTTCCTTTTGCAGACTAGTCTCCTTCTAGTCTGGATCCAGCAATCACTCACACCCCCCATAGTTACTGTCCTTCATTCCAGTTTCTTTCAGGTATCCTTGGGGGTGGAGAAGCTCTCTCTTGAGCCAGCTGAAGACAAAATAGAGGGGTCTCCCAGGGGTTTAAATAGACTTTTTCTTGTGGATGGACACCCCTCCCCTGTGTAGAATCCAGCTGCAAAATGGAGTTTTGGAGTCACATGGGCAAGTCACATGACCATGCATGACTCAGTTTTTACAGGCAGCAGCCATCACCCACATGCTATCTTGAATGTTACCAGGAAAACTTCTTTCATGGATTGGAGCCTTCCAACATCCCTTGTGCGTTAAGTGCTTCTTGATGGGGCACTTAACTTGTAAATTCCTTTCTAAAGAAGCTGACCAAATGCCTTACTAAGGTTATTTAAAATCAAACAAGTATACTGCCAATATTCATAACTTCAAATACAACAATGACACATGCATACAAATAGGATGAATATATTCAGTAGATCATAACCTTTACAATAGATATGTTACATGGCATATGTAGCATGAAACATATTCCAGTTATGTCATATATATCTATATTCATAAGCATATTTCCATAAAGCCTTATGGGGTGCACCACCACACCCTCCTATTTAGGTTTTAAGATTAACAAAAGATGAAGACTTCAGCCAAAACCATGAACAAGTTTAAATCTGTTGTATTTTATTGTTTATAGGATTAAATAAGGAGTTTGGAAAGTTTGAGGATATTTTCAAACTCTCTCCACAAGTGTCACTTTGTCTCTACACAAATCTAACATGAGGTACTGACTGGAGACCATGCCTGAATCTCCAGTTCTTCCAGTAGTTTACAGAAGTAAAGGCCATATTCTGCCCTCATTTATACTGCTCGCCACTTTGACTTCAGTGAAGAAATGAAGATAGAATAGCAGGATTCAATGAGGGTTCAGTGGAGTTAAATGGACATAAGTAAAGGCAGGTTTTATCTTAAATTACCACCATTAAGCAGGTGAAATTCTTCTGAGATCTCTCAGAGCAATACCTTATGAGGCTCAAAGCAATTAAAGGTATGTGTACAAATACCTGGGACAAATTTACATCCTTGCTTCTCTATGGTTAACAAAAAGCCAAGTTTGTTATCTGAGAATTCCTATCAGGTGAAGGTTTCCTTGCCTTCTCTATTGAAAAGAGACTTTACATTAGTTTGGAAAGTCCATCAAACATGCATCAGATTAATCAGAGAATTATAATTATTTTCCTAATGCTCAAAGAAAGTAATCCGTATATATATATATATATATATAAAAAAAACGTGTGGTGGTAGTGATAAATCTTGTAACATACAGAAATTCTCACAAGATGTATCTGATGAAAACTTGAGATAAATGTTGATAATATTCCTAGTAGCTATTCTAGGAAAGGTAGTGTCAGGAACATAAAAAAGCAATACTTGTTTAAAATATAAGCAAAAAGTCATACAAATAAAAGAAATAATACTTCATGTATAATAATAAATATAATACATTGCATTTTTAGAGCACCTTCCATTTGAGAATCAGTACAGCCCCAGTTAATCACAGTGCTTAGATGGGTGATTAACTTTAAGTATCTGTGTAGCCACATTGAATTTGCAGGTACTTAAAGCTAGGCATGTGTGTAACTGCTTTGCTGGATCAGGGCCTAAGTGCTTTACAGATCAATTCTCATAGAAGCATTGTGAGTAGGGTCAAAATGGGATAAAAGGGGCGATGGAATACTTCCACACTCCACTCATGTAAATAATCACAATGAGATACCACTCTCAGTAGATCAGAAGTTAAAATGCGTGCTAACTGAGCTCCTTGAATTTGGAGCCCCCACATGAGATCTGCTAGTGCAGTGGTTCCCAAAATTGTTCTGCCGCTTGTGCAGGGAAAGCCCCTGCCGGGCCGGGCCAGTTTGTTTACCAGCCGCATCTGCGGGTTCGGCCGATCGCGGCTCCCACTGTCCATGGTTCGCTGCTCCAGCCAATGGGAGCTGCTGGAAGTGGTGTAGGCCGAGGGACGTACCGGCTGCTGCTTCCAGCAGCCCCCATTGGCCTGGAGCAGCGAACTGTGGCCAGTGGGAGCTGCGATCGGCCGAACCTGCGGACGCGGCAGGTAAACAAACCGGCCCAGCCGGGCCCTTCCCTGCACAAGAGGCGGAACAAGTTTGGGAACCACTGCGCTAGTGTATGTCTATGCAGCAGTCAGGAAGCATGATTGTAGTGTGAGTAGGGACACTGAAGCCAATTTTGATTGAGCTAGCTCTCTAAAAATAGCATTGTAGCCACAATGGCTTGAGCAGTAGCACAGGTTAATCACCCAAATACAATCCCTTCCAGGACCCCTAGCTACATAGTTGGGTGACTAGCCTGTTCCGCCATAGTTACACTATTTTCAGTGAGCTAGCTCGATCAAAGCTAGCTTGGGTATGTCTGTGTGTGCTTACCCAATTGTAGTGTAGACATATCCCTAGCCATCTTGCGCATGGCATCCTCTAGATTGGGAGGGGTAGGGGTGGAGAAATGTCTTCCAAAACTCACCCCCTTGAAGTGAAATGTTACTCTCAGTAAGTTGGGCACGTCTGTGAACCTCCCCCTCCTTTCTTACATAAGGAATGATTTATCAATATTGACATTTAAATTATCCATCACTGGACATCTGAGTCAACCCCTTCCCAGGGTGAATGGGATAGCTCATAACCCACTGCACTATTGTTCCTGGCTTCCTGCAGACTCATGTGGACATCTCTGCATCAGCTCATATTTGGGATATTTTCTTTACAGCCATGACAGCTAGAGCCTTATAAATGAAAACTGAGGATTTTTTGAGGGGAAAAAAGCCCAGCAGCTTTGAGAGGTGAAAATATTCCATATAACTTCATAATGGCTGAATTTGACCCTGGTTGTGAGGTAGGGAAAGATTACTACTTGCCTTTTGTAGATGGGAAACTGAGGCACAGGGACTTACCGTCACACAGGAAATCTATGGGAAACCCAGGAATAAAACGTAGACCCTCTCGTACTTTAACCACAAGACCAGGCCTCTTGAAGGGGAAAGCAATATAGAGTTAGGAACCTATTTGCCCTACTACTCTACTTACTCACCCAAAGTTTAGCATCAGTACTTTCAGGAGCCTATCATAATTATATATGCTGCATGTTAGTATCATAGCATTACAACAGGGTGAGAAACATGTTTTTATTTTCCTTTTAGAAAATTTAATATTTTCAATATCAAATTTGATATTTCAGTATCAGGCATAGAGGTATGCAAAGTTTATTTTAAAGGCTTTGAATAAACTTTTACCTTCCCAAAGGGACAATGGGCAGATATACTGGAATTCCAGCAAAAGAGAGGAAAATCCCATTTTATGTAATCTTTCTAAATCTAAATGATCACAGAAGATCATAAGGTAATTTGCACAAGCATCTTAAATGAGTCCTTTGGCATTTCATGTCTTTGGTGCCTGGTACTTTTTTGGTTTGTATTATTTAAACTCAGTTATTAAACATTGACCTATAATTTGCCATTTAGCAAATGATTTCAAACAGATCCAATAAGATGATAGGCTTGTGGCTTTGTATTCATCAAATATTTCTAAGTAAAACAGGAAGGATTTGTGAAAATGTTCAATGGCATTGATAACCCCCTTTGAAAATAGTATAGCAAGTAGCTGCAGGGTTTTAGCTAACAAAACTCCCTCTGATTTCATATAAAATCTGTTAATCTGCAACTACAGTCTTTAGCAGTTGAGCAGTCAATATAAATATATCTGTGTATGTATATGTGTGGAAATTATAATAATTTTTTGGTCTGAAGTAAATATTTGAAGCCAAAAATTACCACAGCATTCAACAGCATGGACCATCAATGAGCAACACACAAGTTTGCAACAAAAAAGGGGAAAAGATGCAAGGTTAGAATAATATTTTCAGCTTCAATTTTTTTATTTTAACACCAACTTATGTTTGTGGCATTTTCAGAGTAAAAGAAGTTCTCACATTTTTAGGTTTCTTACTTTCAAATTATATTCAGTCCCCAAGCCTGACTTTTCATATAGTACATATTACATTAGGCTCACTGGCAATATGCTAGAAAAGACAACTACATAGATATAGCAAAATTGGATGTCTTACTGATCAGTAATACAAAAGAGTGTTTCTTTACATAAATGAGATTTTGTTGCATTCTGTATAATTCTACTTGCATGATTCTGCTTCATTTGTTCAGTTTTACATAGTCAAGATAAGCACATAAGAAAATTTAAAAACAGGATAATGCCATCTATCATGTAATAAAAAATATCACAAGAAGACTTTATTCTAAGACTGAACAAGGACCTCTATTAGAATAAGGAAAACAGTATTATCCTTAAAATGATCCCTTCCCTATCTCTGTTCCACTGCTGAGTTTCTTCCTAGTTCTAGCCCTCCCAGTCCTGCCACAGCTTTCAACGGTACGCATAATCTCAAACACAGAGCAACTCAGACAGGTTATTATAAAAGTATATATTTGTCCAAACTAGTCTGCTTTTTCATCATATGCTATAATGCCCTTTTTCAAAAATAAATTTAATTGTTCTTTGAATTTATATGCAAACAGTGCTTCAATTGCATTCATATTAACTTAATCCATTTGTTTATCACTTTTAGAATAAAGAACATTTTCTAGAGTTCCAGTATGCATTCTTAGTTTCTTAGTATTGGGACAAATTCTGAAATCTTTACACAGATGTTTTTTGGCAGATGTCATTCATTTCAAAGGGGATTTTTGCTTAAAGATAGCTGACAGAGTACCCTTGTTCTGGCAAAATTCCAAAATCAGTGAGTTAGCACTAAATAACTGAATCAGGACTTCAAGATTGAGGCTTTCTAAATTATGGTCGCTAATTTTTTTTACCTCAATACATGCTAGTGTAAAAAGCGTCCCTTTCATTATCTTCAAACCAGTTTAACAACTTTAAAAGCCTCTACTATGTCACTTCAAAGAGTGCTTCCCCTGCCCACCATCAAGGGAGATCTCAGCTCCCTTAACTGTTTCTTATAAGACAGATTTTTAAACTCTTTCTTGCTCTGTGCTCCTATCCAAAATATTAACCCTCCTTGCTCTTGTACAGTGACCGGTTCACTACCACTGTGACTGAAAGCACCCCGGTATTCACACGTTACACACCATTGTAATAATCCTTGTACAAAATATGCCTTGTGTGGTATCATTTGAAAACTAACAACTCACTGGTCAATAATATCATGGAGCAATGCATGTAGCAACATTATATGTAAAGTTATGCAATCCCCCTGTACGATGGTATTAGCACATATTCAAAACCACACAGCCTTACTTAGGCAAAGCTGTCAAACAGGTCTATCCTAAAAAAAGGAATGTGTGTTTTCCCTCAATTTACATACAAGTAGTAAACAGGGTCCTCCAGACAGTAGGGGGAGGAAATGGCAGAAGACAAAGCAAATTTGCATTTCAGCAAGCATAGGTGAGGAGAAAGAGCCTGGAGCCTCCTTTACCACCAGACCCTATGTGGTTTTCTTTACTGCCTGAATAAACTCAGAAGAATCTACTGCACGGGCTCCCTGGACTATAAACAGAGGGGTAGAGAACCCCAAGTTCTCTCTCTTTCACCTAAGGAGACAAAGGCACCAGCACTGTTGGGCCTCTGGGGGTGATTCTTACCAAGGAAAGGGTCAGTCACCATATTGCTGGAAGACTGTGGGTGAAAAAGGCCATTTTAAAGAAAGCAGTGAACCAAAACTTGCTAGATTTAAGTTTTAGACATTTAGATGCATGTTTTCTCTTATTTGCTAGTAACCATTTCTAACTTTCTCTCTTATACTTGAATTCACTTACAATTCTATCTTCTGTTAATAATTTTTTTTTTAAATCGAAACTAATCCAGTGCTATGTTTAAACAGAATTGTTTGGTAACTCCAGTGAAAGTAGAAAACTGTTGAATATTAACTCTTTACAGGAGCAACAAACCTTTAATATCTGAACTGTCCAGGAGAGGGCTGGACAGTGCAGAACACGTTTTTGGAAATATCTGGGACTGGGAGTAGGTTGAGGTCACCCTCCAAGTAGTAACCAAGACTGGTGAAAGCCAGAGTGTAAAAGGTTGTTACTGACAGGCTGCTGCGGTCAAAACAGCTGGACCAGGGCTACTATACACACAGATGCTCAGGGTGTGACCTGCATACGTTATTATGTTTGTGAGCAGCCAACATTGGGAGCTACAACCACAAAGCATTGTGAGGCATGCAATGCTACCAGGCAGGTGGTGACACAACCCCTCATTTGTCTGGACTAATCCCAGAATGTAACAATCACCTTCTGTGTTTTATAGTTTATTCCTTTCACTAATACAACCAAGTATTCTATTTGCCATTTTTGTTATCACTGTGTACTGCATTAATAGTTTTAATGGGTTTTCTGTAGTGAACCCTAAATTATTTTTTTAATCCACATAGAAAAAGCTTGTTCCAGTTTTTGGCACAGATTCCCTAAACTGTTGGGTTTTTTGGATACCTTTCTGTTCTCCAAGTTGCATTTGGTACCTGTTACTTAATCCAAATCTGTCAGAATTCTTCTTCCAGTTTTGTGCCTCTAGAGGCCTAGGGGAGATGAGGACACTA
Organism: Caretta caretta; assembly: GCF_965140235.1. Classification (NCBI taxonomy): domain Eukaryota; kingdom Metazoa; phylum Chordata; order Testudines; family Cheloniidae; genus Caretta; species Caretta caretta. Next base: position 85,646,457 of record NC_134209.1, read on the forward strand.
AGGGTATGACTCTGGCTCCAAGGGCTCAGGCTAAGGGGCTGTTTAATTGTGGTGTAGACATTTGGGTTTGGGCTGCAGTCTGAGCTCTGGAACCCTCCCACCTTTCAGGGTCCTAGAGCCTGGGCTCCAGCCTGACCCCAAACATCTACAGCGCGAGTTAAAGGGCTGTTTAACTGAGTCGCACAAGCCTGAGTCAGCTGAGGGTTTTTAATTATAGTGTAAATATACCCTTAGAGGCTTTTTGAAAAGCCAGGACAAGCTTTACGGGATGAATAGAACAACATTTCCTCACTCATCCCCTCACTATCAATTGCAGGCCAGGCCAGCCATGGAAGGCTAGATGGACGTAAAATACTGCATAACCATGAATTGCTTCACTGATCCAGTGCCTATCAAAATCAATAGGAGTCTTTCTATTCTGAGGGCTTTGAGTCACACCTATTGTGCATAAGACATATTTCAGCTTAGAATTAGCAAAGATGTCATGGTAAGTTTAGGATGGGGTATAGAAAACAAGAGGAAATCACCATGTGCAGCAGGTACCTCATGTGCAACATGTCCCAGTTTTCATGGTTATCCTTATGAGTCAGAGCTACAGGCAAGCAGAACTGCAAATCTACAACTTTTCCTGGTTACAATATCTCTGGTGGATCTGATTCCCAGATAATCTGTACAATGTGATTGCTTTAATCACTGGCTCAAAGCCAATCAGAATTTAGTCCTTTGGAGGGATTTTTATTGAACACCCATATTTTTATACCTGATTTGAACTACAGATAAGGATCCCTCCCCCCCGAATATTAACACAATGGAGCCTTCACCTGCTTAAGGTCTAAAAGTGCTAGAATATTTAGTAAAATAATGAACCAAAAAAAAAAAAGATGAAATGGACATCTGGAAGGCCAACTTACAGGGAATGAAAGTGTGTCCTTACCTCATAGGAGCCCTCCTCATGCCTGAATCCAGAATTACAGGGGACTTCGCCTCTTGCACACCCCTACCACTGTGATCACTTAGATGGCCCCACGGTCAGCCGTCCCAGCCAGCATCTTCTCTCAACTTCCTCGCTAGGTCTTCTATGGCTCAGCCCTCCAGCCAAGTCACATAATAATTCCCCTTCCCCTACAAAGATAACTAAAGGCCCAACTTATTATAGTTCTGCCTTTCTCTGCCTCAACTCAAATCCCCTGTTTCTTGGCCCTACAGAAATTCTTTTGAACCACTTCTTCTCCCACAGAATTCACCCCTTTCACCAAGAACTCCAACAGTTTACCTCTGAGGCCCTCCCTGCTTTTTGTAGGCCCTAACTCAGGGCTCCCCACACAGGTCCCTATGCTGATCTCTGTGGGTGACTCAGCCTGATTTTCTTAGGCTCTTCAGAGGAGAACTTCCCTTTCTGTTTAGTTCTTCTCCTATGTTAGTATCTCTGATTTAAGCTAACCCATGTGACCTAAGGAGGGATGAAGAAGCCATCTCAGTACCTTTTGGCAGGCTTTATTTTATTTTCCCTTTACTTCTATTTTGAGAAATAGTGTGCTATTTTTCACTAAGTTTCCTCCCTCTGAGTTCCCAGTTCTATTTAAACATAAAATCCTACTACTACATATGTAGTGCTTTCCCTGCTTCACCACCACAATGGGGGCCAGTCTTTCCCATTACAGCTAACTGGGGTCACTAATTAGTTCTCATGTAGCTAGGTTAATGAGGTTGAGGGATAGCTCCTAAGTCATGGTCAATACTGATCCCAACTTGCCTCAAAGGGGCATAGGCAGCCAGCCTATGAGAGGAAGTTACTGAAAAGGCACAAATACAGTAAAAGCCAAGTTCAAAAGCAGTGCTTTGGTTTAACTGGTTCAGTATCCTATGCAGTTCACTTAGGAATGTCTCTCTTTAATTGAGGGGCTGAATTATTTTGCCTCTTATCTTCCCTTTCTAATTCTCTTCTCCCACACAAGAAAGCATGAAAACATAAAAGAGAAGACTTGTTGACATAGTCTGGCTTTCAGTGATTTAAACATGAAAGAACGATACATTTGCCTAGTTGTATGTTATGCTAAATCACAAATTTGAAAATATTTTTAAATACAAGAAAGACCTGCCATGGGTACTAAAATACTGAAGAAGCATCTCAACATATTTAGTTTATTGTTAATTTGTTTATCAAATCTAGGCTATTTTAATATTTTTGTCAAGCTTTCCATTGGTAAATCATTTCCCCCTCCCTCATCCAGTGCTGTGGTACATTCTGTTTTCTATGAGAATTAGACCCTACAAATCCTGATATGTGCTGAGTGTTCTAATTCCCATGGAGATCAGTGGGAACTGGTGTTAGTCAGCATTTCCAAATATCAGACAATTATTCTTTTGCAGTATGTTGTGAAAAAGAAAGTATCTAGACAGTAGGTTCCACGAGAAAATTCTCAGAGTAGCTCTTCCCAAATGTTCATACTGTAACCCAAGGTCCAGTGTGCTTCAGCAGCAGCAATGGGAACTACGAGCTGTGCACTACAAACTGTTGCATGTTGGGAGAAGCTCCCTGGCCACATTTCACCCCACCCCGCGATCCTCCCTAGCTGCCACTGACACAAAAGCAAAGGCAGCTGTACAATATCCAGCCAGTTCGCTGCCAAACCTTACCCAGAAAACACCTGTATGCACTTGTGCTTCACACCACTAAATTCCTCTCACTCATGTCCCACCCTGACACCAAGTGGCAGGACATGCTGACACCCAAGGAGGGCAAGGAACCCCAGTGGGTCAGTCTGTACTCCAATCTGGTGCCATGGCCCACTGGGGATATAAGCTAGCAGCTCCTTCATGGAGCCCTGAGCATGGGCATGTACATGGCACAGTTCACAAACTCCCCCGACACCTGTCCCTTCTGAGGCAAGAGCGAGACCCCAGTGCACCTCTATATAGGGTGTGTCAGGTTGCAGCCCCTCTTCTAGCTCCTCCAGAACCTCTCAGTAAAACTCTGTCTTCACTTTTCTCTGCACTTCTTGATTCACGCACACCTCATCTGTGCCCCCAAAGTCATGAGACTTCCTTGTCAACCTCCTCCTGGTGCTGGTCAAGATGGCTATCCATCATACCAGGAGGAGAAAGCTGAACAGGGTTTGTGTGTGTGTGTGTGTGGGGGGGGGTGTGCTCTGCAATGGTGTGGCCTATTTTTGTTCCCTTCTCAGATCATGTCTCCAGGCAGAGTTCCTCTGGGTAGTGTCCACTGACTTCTTAGATGCCTTTGAGGAGCAGTGTGCATCGCTGGGGGCTCTCTGTTTGAACTCCCCTTCCAGTCACCCAATATTTACTCTACGACCTACACTTCTGTCCCTGCTTTTTTTTTTCCCATTTGTGTCCCCATAATATCTTGTAGTCTAGGTTCACTGGCCCCTTCCCCCTGGCTAAGGGAGAGGGCCTTTAGTTATGGGTAGGCCTACGCCCACTGTTTTACCCCAGACCTACACTAGGTGCATGCGGGGAGAACTTCCTGGCTCCTGCCAGGAAGTATCCTCTACCCTCCCAGCAGGAAATTTTAACACGGAAGCTAGGAGGGTAGAGGCAAGTAGAGAGGAGGATATCACTGGACTGTAATCCTGTTCTATATATCCTTACAGAATAAAACTTTGTTCCTGGTAGTTTGTCTGAGGTGAATACAAGCTGGCACACAATGCAGAGCAAGTTGAGGAACCTCAGGCCAGCCCCCAAAGCAGCATAAAAAACAACATTTAGCACCTTTCCCAGACTGGAAGAAGAGCTCTGAGGAGCTTGAAAGCTTCTCTCTTGCCAACAGAAGTTGGTCCAATAAAAGATATTACCTCACCCAACTTTTCTCTCAAAAAAGCCACAAGGCAGACTTACATTATTTTGAGCAATCTCATACTGGGATGATGAACAGGAGAGGGGTTACAATTCTTTTTCTGTTTTATGCTTCTCATATGCAGTATCTCTGATTTAAGCTAAACAGGTGATCTAAAGAAGGATGAATAAGTTATGTTAGCTGCCTGCTTATAAGCAGTTTTGATAAGTTATCTCTCACTGGTGGTGTGTCGGTACATTTTGGCAGGCTTCACTTCCCATTTTATTTCTAAAATTAAAAGTGTTTGGTAACTTTCACTATGCTTCTCTGGGATAGTATATTTATCATCAGATTTCTGAAGCACAAACATACTCAGATAAGTTCAAACATCAAAAGTTAGCAAAAATTTGGTTTAGAGAAGTTTTATAAACAAGGATTTTTGTTAGATGCCAGCTAGTCAAATGAGGAGACTTGAGCACAGGAGCAAACTCCCACTTCTCATGGATTAAAAAAAAAAAAAATTGTTCATTTTAAGGGGGCTGTGGCAGAGCAAAATCCTGCTCCTATCTTGTGCTCTGCCTAAACAGACTTTTCAGAGATCTTCTGTTGCTACACACCACTATATAGTCTATTTACATTGCTTTTCCACAGCCTTGACCGATCAATACACTACAACATTTACAGCATGAGTTTCTCTTCAGCCCTCTGCTGAAGGGAAGGGATCTCTCTGCCTAGAGACCTTTTTTTGGTTATAGCTCCCCTAGCCTACTTCTCTCCCCAGCTCTTCCTTCCTATACTATCTACCCTCCGCACTGATGGTTTTACTAGTTCTTAAATCCTCCCCAGCATATTGTAATCTGCTAACTGGGTATAGTCAGGCACATGGGGACTTAATTGGTATTTAAGCGATCAGAGTGCTGGTTCAGCTGTTGGCTTCTGTCCCAGGTGAGGAAAAAAGTCTGAATTGCAGAATACTGATTGACAGAGTTTGTATTTATAAACTAACCTTTTTTGTAGCAAGAAACTCAGCTCGGCACAGGTACAAGGCAGTGTTTTCTTATTTGTTTACCAAAGATTTGATAAGATGTAAGAAAATAATATATGTAAGCAGATTGATCAACACTAGAAGCTGAAGTCTAAAACAAGGTCTGTTTTAAAGACTTCTTTTTTATCTCATTGGGGGGGTTTCTCCAGGAAGATCTAATTTCTTTTAATCTCATCTATTTGATTTCTCCGTTACTTTCTCTCCAGTTACAGATTGTCAGTTCAAGTACAGTTTGTCTTACTTTCCATCCAATTTCTGTGACCTGTATTCCCCCCCCCCCCCCCCCGCCCCATGTATGGTTTTTCAGATTGCAGCAGCAACATCTGATGCAACTGTTTAAAAACTCTATGATGGAAACAGTAGCAAAGTACAATGCATGTCTGCATGTTTACCACAGCACTGACTAGTGAGGGAGGCACGGATAGGACATTGCATGTTGTTGTTTTTTAAATGATTGTGGAACAGATCCTGAACACCTCACTCAGGCAACATGCTCATTGATAGCGTTTTCCTGCAATACAAGTCAGTCCCTTTGGCTATAGATTACATCTATTTTAGTTGATTCTCTAGCTAACTTTCTGTGACATCACATTTCCAAAGCAATGCCTGCAACTCTGTAATAATTCACTTCTGCAGGGTATTAGAGGTAAAAAAATAAAATCCCCCAGGAAGTCTCCTGCACAGCAGTGCAAGGACTAGCAGTGTAACCCAAAGCCCCCTGACCTAAATGAGAGTCTATTCACTGACATCAATCAGCTTTGGGTCAGACTGCAGGTGTCTAAAAAATTTGGGTCAGTTCCTCAGCTGGCATAAATTGGCATAACTGTACTAACCTTATTTGAGCTATGCCGATTCAGACCCCTTTTCTCCCAAATTGTCATAGTACAGATAATTTAGATATTAGATGAAGGACTGTCCATTGTGCTATTGGCACAGTTTCCCCACACACAAACATTATTGCTTGCAGTGTGATGTAATGGTCCTTATTTGTCTTGCTGTGGTTTTTGCTTCTTTGTTTGTTTCTGAGTTTACACTGAACAGTTATAAAGAATGGAGCGAGATAACTGATCTTATAGTTTGCAAAAGAGCTGTAATAACACATAGTGTCCAGCTCAAGATTAAGAGAAATGTACAAAATTTTTAGATGAGAAAACAAAGCTATGATACAACCACATTTGCTCCAACCCCTCAGACAGAGACAAACTCCTACAAGATCTCTATCAAGCATTCTTACAACTACAATACCCATCCGCTGAAGTGAAGAAACAGATTGACAGAGCTAGAAGAGTACCCAGAAGTCACCTACTACAGGACAGGCCCAGCAAAGAAAATAACAGAACGCCACTAGCCATCACCTTCAGCCCCCAACTAAAACCTCTCCAACGCATCAAGGATCTACAACCTATCCTGAAGGACGACCCATCACTCTCACAAATCTTGGGAGACAGGCCAGTCCTTGCCTACAGACAGCCCCCCAACCTGAAGCAAATACTCACCAGCAACCACGCACCACACAACAAAACCACTAACCCAGGAACCTCTCCTTGCAACAAAGCCCGCTGCCAACTGTGCCCACATATTTATTCAGGGGACACCATCATAGGACCTAATCACATCAACCTCACTATCAGAGGCTCGTTCACCTGCACATCTACCAATGTGATATATGCCATCATGTGCCAGCAATGCCCCTCTGCCATGTACATTGGTCAAACTGGACAGTCTCTATGTAAAAGAATAAATGGACACAAAGCAGACATCAAGAATTAACATTAAAAAACCAGTCGGAGAACACTTCAATCTCTCTGGTCACTCCATTAGAGACCTAAAAGTGACTATTCTTCAACAAAAAAACTTCAAAAACAGACTCCAACGAGAGACTGCTGAATTGGAATTAATTTGCAAACTGGATACAATTAACTTAGGCTTGAATAGAGACTGGGAGTGGATAGGTCATTACACAAAGTAAAACTATTTCCCGATGTTTATTCTGCCCCCTCCCCCTTCCTCAGACGCTCTTGTCAACTGCTGGAAATGGCCCACCTTGATTATCACTGCAAAAGGTTATCTCCACCCCCACCCTCCCACTCTCCTGCTGGTATTGGCTCATCTTAAGTGATCACTCTCCTTACAGTGTGCATCGTAACACCCATTGTTTCATGTTCTCTGTGTATATAAATCTCTCCACTGTATTTTCCACTGAATGCATCCAATGAAGTGAGCTGTAGCTCACGAAAGCTTATGCTCAAATAAATTTGTTAGTCTCTAAGGTGCCACAAGTACTCCTTTTCTTAAAGCTAATTTTGAACATTAGCCTACCATGCATCCTGGAGCCTGATCCTCTTCCATTGAAATAAATGGGAGTTTTGCCATTGGCTGTAATCAGATCAGGCCCCACACATGCATCACATGGGCAGATGGTATATAAAAGTGTGTGAAGCCGTTCCTATTCAAACAACATATTGCTACACAAATTCCCATTAAAGTGTCCCTAAATTTTTGTCCCATTCATTGAAACCAGAGTTTTTTCCTCAGAAGAAATGTTATCAAAATGTAGTTGAGTATGCTTAAAAAAACCCAAACACATTTTATAGTTAAATATCTCAGCTGTTTCAAAAATCTTTAATTACCAAATGGATGTAGTCTGTTTTATGGAATAACTGGTTACAAATTTTCTTTTTGAAAAATTAAGATTTATTTCCATATTTTTGGCAGCACTCTATCTGACAAATGACTTAACAGATTTAAGCCATATTTGGTAACAAAATTTCCCCAACAGGCTGAGAAGTTGCATGTTAACTTGATCCATTTTAAAACTGCCAAGATATTAAACCACTGAAATATGTGCTGATTACAGTAAACCTGGTTGCCCTGTTAACTACTATAGATAAACACAAATCGTAGTACATTAAAATAAGTCATCATCAAGTCTGAGTAAACTTGTAAATCTTAATTACTTTTTGTGCATCTTTGTCTCAGTGTTCTGTGCCTAAGTAATGCACCATCTATGGGGATATTTTCATGCATTACATATGTACACTCAGTACAACAGACCCTGTTAAACTTGAAAAATATTATTTCCTACTGTATAAATGCAAAACCAATTTAACCAGTATTGTTGGGTAAAATGATGGTACCAAAGGTTTAATTCCTTAATTTACCACTAACGACGAATGGTTCTGCTTGGTTCTTACTTTGGTGTACAGTGTGTGTGGGGCATAATAAGGAAACTTCCCTCCACTTGTGCAGGTTAGTCCTGCAGCCCAGGTGCACTGGGAAGCTCAGGGTGTGCTGCATTGCCTGGGATACCAACCAATGTAACCGCATCACACGTGGGGATCAACTATGCAACTCAAATGGCGATGTCTCACAAACAGGAGCATGCTGGTCAGACTAGAGCAAGCAGTCCACTTCACTACCTCACAGGAGTTCAAACAGTGCTCAGTGTTTATACAAAAAGAAAAGGAGTACTTGTGGCACCTTAGAGACTAACCAATTTATTTGAGCATAAGCTTTCTCCTCTGTCCCTAAGTCAGAGTAAACTTTCATGACAGGAACAATGAACCACCTTAAGCATTAGCAGCCATTTTGTAGTCCCACTGTAGGCTGAATAAACTCAGTGACTTCTGGGACCCTATATTGCTATGACACAATGGGAGGTTGACTGATACTGGTACCTCGAGCCAGCATGTGAGGCATTCTTATGAATCTAGGTGCTCATAAAATTTTTATACCACCAGTGAGACAAGGAAAACCTTACCAACAAGTACATCAATGCAGAATTAAAAAAAAAAAAAAAAGGAATCAGTCAATATAGGCAATATCAGTGCCTCTCCCCTTCAAAATTGCTATGACTTCTCCCCTAAGGTTTCATTTTTTTTCATTTTACTGTAATAAAGATATGGCCTGTTCTGCTATTTAAAGCAAAAAGAAACAAAAAAACAAAACAAAACAAACAAGAAAAGGGGATGTCACAGCCTCTAGTGCAGACCAACTTGACGAAAATAAGGTAACTGGGTAGATATTTTTTTAAGAGTTCCTGACTTTCATCCTTCCTTTTCCTGCATTCTTAAGGCTATACATCTCATGGAGCGCCATTTAAGATATTTATTAGTATGTTTTGAAGCTGGTCAGATTAGACTTAGATTCCCACACCCATCATAATTACATTCTTAGCGACTGAAAACAGCAACCACAAGCTGAAGGAAAAAAATAAAGATAAATAACAAGTCTAGCAAAATTTTCAGCTAAATATACACAATTGTGGAAAGAGTAAACATGAACCAGGCTTTCAAAAATAATTCTCATAAGATAACAAAGAAACAGGATTTAAAAGAAATTAAATGCAGGAAAAATAAAACAACTTTATCAACAGTATAGCTGGGATTTTCAAGGGAGCCTCAGTCAAGCCTAGATGAATGCTTATTTCCCTAACTATATTAGGGGATATTTTTACCAGCGCCACTTGCTTCAACTACCTCTGTAGTCTACTGAGCCAAAGGCATACAGTCTTCATCTCTTATCTTGCTGGATTCAAACAGTTGGATTATCCAGCCTTAGACCCACTTCATCCTTTAACTGGGGTACACTACTCTCTTTGGAAAACGTAATCCAATTCCCAGAGTTCCTAAGCCTGAGTAACCTCTCTCTATACAAGTCAGATTCTGTCCCCAGACTGGCCTTCCACTTCATAATTAAAATCAAAAGATACATTCCATGCTTGTATCCTTGGTTGCTGTGACAACGCCAGGCACCAGTTAAATATTATATGGCACCTGCTGGAGTTAACTTCACAATTAATCAGTATCAGCATTCACGTGTGTCCTTCACAGTGTTAAGAGATCTGTTTAAGGTAAATATTTCACCTTTTTGGTTTACAATATTTGTTCCTTCATTGACTTGTTCAGGCACTAATATAAAATATCTTTATTATTCATATTAAAGGTTTTTCCCAGTGCATTGAAAGCTGGCTAAGATGGACCTGGCAGTAGAATTGTCCGAATAGTAGAAAAATGATTCACAAATAAGCTATATCAATTTAGTTCATAAGTTAATATTGTTCATTATTCACAGGTATTCAGAACAGTGTTAAAATACACAGCAGCTATTAGTCCTACTTTAACAGATTTTCTGTGTAATTGGGACTGTATCATAAGAACCTACACAGCTTTGCTTAATTTTCTCAACTGTTCGTTTTGGTAGAAATTTTGGCAATTCAAACTCACATTCTGAGAAAATAAGGTTTTCTTCCTCCTTCTCCCCCCTCCCCGTGTTTCTGCAATTCAGAAACTAAGAAATGGCTTTACAAGCCAGAAGCCAAGTATGTTTTATGATGTTTTCAACCTCCATCTCCCCTGAAACTGAAGAAAATATTTTCCTCTGTTCAGATGTGAACTGAAATACTTCTTAATTGCCAATTTTTCAACATATTTTTAGCAGCAGTTTCAATCCATTCTGCTTAAGTTAAAAAAAAATCATGATTTGGATAATGTGACAAAATTGTTCTTCCTTCCATATGACAGAACTTGACATGGATACATTTTCAAAAAAAGACTGCTTCTCAGACTGATCCAACTATACCTCTTCCAGCCAGCCAGATAAGTCTGCTGCAATAGGGCCCTGATCCAGCAAGACACTTCGGCATGTATGTAACTAAGCACGTGATTAATCCTATTTATTTTAAAGGGAGTACTCCCAAGTTTAAAATTATGCATGTGCATAAGAGTTTTGCAGGACTGGGCCTTTGATTATTTCTGAATATGCTCATCCAGTTCTTATACTTTACATTTCCCTGTTCAGAATTGTATGCTTTCACATGCTTGTCTGTCTATTTCTTAAGATTATACAAATAGACTATTTCCTTTGAGTGCAAAATTAATCTTCTTCCAATGCCTCAAAATCCCCATCTATATGAAGGCTGCTAAGTAATAGCCATTTTGTTCAGAGTAGACCACATAATTTGGTAAATAGGAACGCAACCCATCATATTTAATTCACATCTAGAGCAGGGTGGGAAATGGTTTCCCTATCCCACAAATATTTGTGAGAGTTTGAAATTTTTTATCATCTCAAAAAGTAGAAATCTCAAAAAATGCTCATGAATTGCAAAACTGAAAACAATTTTGGTTTGGGTTGAAACATTTCATTTCAATAATTTTGAAATGTTTTGTTTCAACTTCTTTTTCTTTCTTGTAACCTTTTTTCAATCTAACTAGCTTAAATTTTGAAACAAAGTAGTTTCAAAATGGAAAAACAAATTGTTTTCATTTAGAAAATGTTGAACCATTGACAGTTTTGAAACATTTTTCAACATTTTTCAAGGCAGGAGATTTTGTTGAAAACATCTCAATCATATATACCCAGTCTCATATATACTAGTAGATATTTAGCAAACTTGTTCCAACTGTTCTTTTACTGGAAAATATTCTGAGCGCTTCTAAAATAAATCATAGATTTTAAGGGTACAAAAGACCATTAGGCCATCTAATCTGACCTCCTGTATAACTCAGGGTATAGAATCTCATCCAGTTACTCCTAAACAAAGCCCAGTAACTGACGACTGCCTAAAAGGATATCTTTCAGAAAACATCTAATCTCAATTTGAAGATTTCAAGAGCTGAAAAATCAACCACTTCTCTTAGTAATTTGTTACAGTGTTTAACCACTTTCACTGTTCAAACTGCGTGCCTTATTTTTAATTGGAATTTGTCTGGCTTTAACTTCCAGCCATTGTTTGTTGTTATGCCTTTCTCCATTAGATTAAAGACCCGTTTAGTACCCAGTATTTTCTCCTCCGAAGATAGTTATACATCATAATCAGGTCACCTCTTGAACTTCTTTTTGATAAGCAAGTGATAGCATCTTCATGATATATTTTCCATTGCCTATGTATCTCCTTTCTTTTGATGGTATGGAGGTGCAATTTTTGTTTTGTTTTGGAAAAAAACATGTGCATGAGTATTGCAGAGAGAACATCTAGTAGCAAGAAAGCCTAGTTAAATTAATCCCATAATCTTGTATAGCTTTCAACAAGGCTTGTTGAACTCAGTTTGAAAGGTATTTTAGATCTCTTGCCCAGTTGTAGGAGAGAAATGGAGAAAATCCTATTTGCCAGTGATAACTGACATGTTATTTTTAATGAGCTTCCTTAAATGAAGCTTTTTTTATCCCTGTGTTTGGATGTAGTAGGTGTACGCGTGCCTATCAAAAAAGCCTGAGAATCTTCTGCACTTTTGACGGGCTCACAGCATGGGTAGCTGGCAGAAGGACCAGAGATTTAGTGCAGACATGATAGATCCCTGTTCAGACAGGCAGACTGAGTAGGGAAGCTTCTACGATTAGAGTTCTGTTTACTGTGCTTACATGAACATGGAGTTTTCCCTGTGTTCTTTACAGACAAGCAGCAGGTCAGGAGCTTAGTATAAACAGCTAAAGTTGGTGGAGCCTGAGGAAGAGGAAAGAAATGGCACTCTTTTGGGATTGAGTCTTGCAGGTGTAAATAAATTACCCCATCCTTCTTCCATATGTGTGTCTTCATACCTGATCTTCTGCATTTTCTCATGGAGCACACCACTCTCTTTTTAGAAAGCAGCTACACCATCTGCACACACCTGTGCATAAAATTATATGCACCAAATAAAAAGATTGAAAACCCATTCAAGCCTCAAGACCTGACATATTCGTGACCTTTAACTATTTAGAATTTTGGCCTAGTTTGCTCTTGAAGTATAACAGAAATGCGAGGCATAGTTCCTGTGGCAAAGATTCATGAAGCAGTGAATTGGTTACATGGGTTTATAGAAAACACTTGATGAGTTTTTTCCCCACTGTTCTTAAGAAGTGAGTTCATTGGTGGAGAAAGTCAATTAAATGCTGAAGCAATATAACTAAAAATAAACAAATCAAACCAAACCCCTCTGCTCATTGAAGTTACCGTTACATTTAAATGTGACTTTTATTTACAGTTTTACAAGATACACTTGGGAATTTATCTCATAGGAAGTTTAGAAACTACTTATTTGTTCAGGAGAAATCAGAATGTGGTAAGAAAAAGTAGATGAATACAAAGCTAAGTTACTTATTTAAACAATACACATTTTTCTGCGAGTAAAGAGGTACAAGAGATGAATAAGCCATAAAAAGCATCCAGCAGAAAACTTGAATAGTTTGCTTAAAGTAGCAATACAAACATACCTGACTGCTTTCAATGAGAAATCCTACAATTCTATAAAACGCAGCATTTAACTTGCATGGTACTTCTAAAAATGTGCATTTGAACCTCATTCACCCTTCATGTACCCCCTTTAAACTTACTTCCTTCCGTTATTCCCACCATGCTAAACTACTCTTTGGTATCATCTAATCCTGCTCTTGTGCTTGACCACATACTCCTAAAAATATAACTCCCAGTTTTAAAAAAATCAGAACTAACCAGGTATGAGCCATACAAAACCAAACCAAACAGTATGATTTTTTTTTCTTCTGTTACATCCATTCCCTTTTGTTTATCTGTCTTATATCTAATATGAATTATATGCTCTTCCGTGCAGTGACTTTGTCTTCTTATGTATCTAGTCGTACTAGAGGAATAATTTTTAACATTCAGAAGGTTAAGCAGAAGGGTATACCAAGGTTGACTATATAGTCAGTATTATTTAATATATTTATTAATGATTTGGAAAAAGGGATGAATAGTGAGGTGGAAAATTTGCATATTATGCAAAATTATTTAGATTGGTCAAGACTAGAGAAAATTATGAGGAATTTGAGAAGGATCTAACATAGGTAGGCAAATTAGCAGCATGATGGCAGATGAAATTATATATGATGAATGCATTTTGGGTGGAATAATCTGAACTACACATACACATGGGTTCTAAATTAATGAACCCTTCATGAAAAAGACCAGAGGTCATTGTGGATGATTCAGTCCAAACATCTGTTCAATGCAGAGTGGCCACCAAAAAGCAAATAGTGAACACATAATACTGGCATTCAACAAATTGGTGTTACACTCTAATCAGGAACACTGTGTTCTGTTGTGATCACAGGAGTGAGCTGGGCCTGCAAGGGCTTAAGGCACAGCTCTGGCCTGTGCCTGAATCAGTGGACCCAAGGTCATGCGATGGCAGCATGGAAGCAGTGCTTTTCTCACAGTGGGAGAGGCCAGCAAGGATAATGCTGGATGGGGAGATCCATTGATGACAGCAAACAGGGGAAGGAACTTGCTAATTGACCCCCTGTGTACTTGAAACAGGAAGTACTAAGCTCAGAGGCCAGATCCAGAAAGAGCCTTCAGTACCTAAGTTCCAGTTTTAGGAACTTAAAACACAAAAACCCTGGTCAGCTGCCACCTAACCTTGTAGACACCTAAACTAACTCAGCATCTAAATTTTTCACCGTAAAAGGTCCCTAGATGCCTATGTGTCTGCCTCTGAGCATATGCACTGTTGCCTCACTCTAGACATCCAGATGCCTAGATCACGCCTAAACGCCAGTGCAATCCTCAGACCAGGTGAAGATACACAGAGGAATGTCTGTCTTCCCTGCAGGGCCCAACCTGGTAGGCATGCTCACAGCATACCCGACTCCACACAAAACAGCTGTAGGAAAAAGGCCTCCACTGTAACCTTTAGCTCAGTGATTAGGGTTCTCACCTCCAGTGTGTGAGACCATGGTCAATTCCCCTCTCATCCTGAGGGGGAGAAGAGATTTCAATAGAGGTATTCCATCTCTCTGGTGAATGTCCTGTTACACTATGGGATATTTTCATGTGGCTCTTTCTCCAGCGCTCTTGTTGAAACCATTCCACTTTAATTTAATAATAATTGGGCCAGAAAGAGAATCACTGTACAGTCCAGTGGTTAGGGCATTCAGTTGAGAGATAGGAAACTCCTGTTTAAATTCCCTCTCCTTATCAGTCAGAGAAGGGAATTGAACCATGGTCCTCTGTATCCCAGGTGAGTACACTAAACACTGGGTTAAAGTTTACAATGGAAGACCACTTTGTCTTCCTATCCCCCAGCAGTTTTGCATAGATTTAGGCACAAGAAACAGCTAAGCCACCTAATTACAGAACTGTAATCAGCTCCCAGTACTGCTTCTTGCTAAAATCTGCCATTGTTTGTACTGTTGCACAAGGAGGAAAAGGGTATAGAAAGGCATTGCATGCAGTATTTATCAGAAGGCATTCTAGTTTGGCACACAAGAGTGCAGCGTGCTACTAGAATGTCCCAGGAAACTGAATATGTCTATGATGATGTTTGTAAAGCTGCCAGCACATATTCTGACATCACTACAAAGGTAGCCTTACAAAGACTAAGCAGACTACCTTTTCTTTGCTGCTGCTATCCAGCATATGTCTTTCAAGTTGAGGAGAAGGCTGCAAATATACTGTCAGATGATGTAGGCAGCTAGAGTATTACTGATACTGTAATGACTCCCAAAAAGTAAATAAAACTGAAAGTTAAAATTAATTATTAAAATTTATGGTAAGATCACTGGCCCTAAATACTTGTGCTATAGGCACTGCCCCCAGTAGCTCACCATTGCAAAGCCTCTGGCTCACAGCAATAATGAGGCTGATTTAATGGTTTGGTAAGTCCTATGAAATGTAGTGGCTGCACATATGACCTCCTCCAAAAATCTCTAGCTGTTCTGCTTTTCACATTTACTGATGGCCTTCATCCTGCTACAAAACCAACTGTAATACCTTGGGAGTGACTTTCATTAATTGGAGGTTTCCTGAACTCCCTGATTTTCAGAGGACTTGAGAGCTGGCAAATCCCATTAAACACAATGGGAGCTGCTAGTGTGCAGCATCTTTGAAAATCTGGCTAATGATGGTTGAAGTCATTGGTAAACGATTATGATCACATTTAATCTTTAACTTATTTCAGACCATATTTTAATAATGCAAATTTCTCAACCATGCTGTTTACTAGCAATATTAACTTATGTCACAGTCTTCAAAAATCTACAGTTGTAGCTTCCTTGTACTAGCTTATTTTCATAAAACTGAATTATTGGATTTCCCCAGGATGAACACTTGAATTACCGGTTTCAGAGGAACAGCCGTGTTAGTCTGTATTCGCAAAAAGAAAAGGAGTACTTGTGGCACCTTAGAGACTAACCAATTTATTTGAGCATGAGCTTTCGTGAGCTACAGCTCACTTCATCAGATGTATACCGTGGAAACTGCAGCAGACTTTATATACACACAGAGAATATGAAACAATACCTCCTCCCACCCCACTGTCCTGCTGGTAATAGCTTATCTAAAGTGATCAACAGGTGGGCCATTTCCAGCACAAAGCACAAAATTACCGCTTCCTTGTGAAAGGAGGTGTAATGAAAAATACCCTAACCTACAGAAAATCTGGTAATAAAATATTAACAAGTGAAAGACATAACATGTTATCTTTAGAGCGGATAAAAATGTGACAGTCACTTCTGTTTTTATAAAAGGAATATTACAGTCTGAAAACAAAATAAAAATCCTCAGTTTTGTACTGTATCTTTTATGTATAAAACTACTTTACAGAGTTAAAAGTTTAAAAGTTAAGGCAGCATTAGTTTACTATTGGTTTTCTGTAATAAGTTACAGGTTTTTTTTTTTTCCCCCAGGATAGCACACATAGTACTTAAGCATTGCCCTGACACTTCCCATATTTTTTCAGACCATACTCCCTGTTGAGGTGTTTACAGGGATTTTTCTGAAGTGCTGCAAATTGGTGTGGCAGCATACCAAGAGGGAGGTTTTAGCTATCGAGACTCACTCATCACTGCGCTATCTGAGTTATAAATTATAAAAAATGTGATTAGTCCAAGGACTGTGCTCTCTTGTTAGCCTTCTAAGACACTAAAAAGGTGCACGTGGTAAAGGATTTATAGGCCATGTTTGGGAAGGTTTCATTCTGTTCTAGAGATGCTAAAAGCTGAAGTCAGCCTAGTATCTTCTGAAAGGGTTTTCTGTAGCTACTTGCCAGATGCCAAGGTGTCTTGTATAAAGGTGTTTGATCCTTGGTAATGCCAACTGTCTGTATCCTTGAGGAGCACAGTTATTGAGGCAGGTCATCGTCATGGTAAGGTAGTCTCTACTCTAAAACCCAGATCATTTAGAATGTTGAAGGTTAAGACGAGGACTTTAAATTGGGTCTGGTATTGGACAGGGAATCAGAGCACTGTGCAGAGCACTGAGGTGATATTTTGCTTAGAAACATATAGTACCATCTGGAGTTTCTTTCTATCCCAGACACAGTGAATTGCAGAATTTGAGCCAACAGATAAGGAATACATTGATCACCATGACTTGCCTTTGCATCTGATAGAAGCTGACATGGCCTCCTGCCGTGGAGAGGATGGCAGAAAACAGTTCCAGCTGATGAGAGCATGAGTGTCCAGGAGTTGTAAGGAATCTAGGAGAATCCCTAGAGTGCATAACAAACTGATGATTGGAGGACAGATATCCCCATTCAGTGGTGAAGCTATGGTTTGGCCTTGACATATGCAATCTTGTCCACTCACATCCATTCAGAATGTTGCTACAAAGATCATTTCCTAGCTTGTTGCTTTGACCATGTCACCTCTCTCTTTGCATCCCTCCACTGGCTCCCCCTTCTTCTATCACATCAAACATAAGCTATTTATCTTCAGTTTCAAGGCCCTATATGACCTCATCTCTCATTCACTATTGAAAGGTTGACTTCCACTTCTAGATTGACCGATGATGCTCACCTCCACTGCCCACTTGTTAAATTTTCAGACAAATTCCTTTGTGCTTTCTCCCATACTGCCCCTCACACTTAGGAAGAACTCCCTATAAACATCCTCAAAGCAACCTCATTATCCTTCACATTTCTTCTGAAAACTATCCTTTGCCATGATGCCTACAAAAACTGGGAAATTACTAGGCCACTGGTGTGCCAAGACCAATGCCTATCACATTGATCAATATTTTCCTCACTGTTTCCTTGTACTCCCATCTGTCTGTCTGTAGTCACCTGTTGTCTTTTTTCTTATCCTTAGGTCTTAAGTTCTTTGGAGCAGTGACTGTTTTTCTGTTTTAGGCATTATGCTAATACAAATAAATAAATAACAACAATAGTTCTTCAGAACAATTTTCTCCACCACCAGCATCACTTCTGTCTCCACTGAATTATTTTTCATCCAGCTACTTTCTCCAGGAGCTTTTCTTGCTCAGGAGAATTGTGTGATGGTATTATCTCTGTTTAATGTGAAGGAAATATATTAGGGTTTGGCTATGCTTTTCTGGCACTGAAGTCCATGGCATATTACATTATCCCCAAAGGATTTAACATATATGTTGAATGCTGCAGGGGATAAAATTCAGCTTGTAGGACTCCACCTATGAATGTTCCCAAGTCAGAAGAGCAAGTGCCCAATATGACCCTCTGAAATCCAAGTAACTGGAAGGACTGGAGAAAGTACACATCAGGTCCCTCCAACCCCCCTGGTAGGTTTCTCAAATAATTTAGTAGTTCCCCATGGTCAGCTGTGTCAAACACTGATGATAGGTCTGCAGTAGAAGAATCTATTAGTTTTTTTTTTTAGAGATCACTCTCCACTCCTACTGGTACCAGCTCTGTCTCTGTGAAGAATGCATTGATAATACAGGCAAGCAAGAGCTTTTCGTTATTCATTAGCAACACATTTTTATTAAAGAGTGAACCTTCCCTATTTAAGACAACAGTGAAAAATTACTACTTAATTCCCAATGCTTTTCTTAGTGTGCCTTGGGTACTTTTTGAGCTTTCAGTAATGTGTTCATAAGTTTTATGACAATATGTGTACTATTAACTGACTGCATTTAATACAGTATTATTTAGAATTATGAACTCAACTGATTAATGTTTTTTAATGTTGCCAGGAATGAAAGCTCAGAGAAACACTAGCCCCAATCATCACCCTCTCATTGTTTTTTCTGTGGGACGAGGGAAAAAAACATGTTGGAAACTCACGAGGGTCACCTGGCAGAGTTTCCTCCGTATTCTTTTCTCAAGGGGGATTCTAATCTCCATACAAAAGAGAGATGCTGATGGGAAATCCTGCAGAGCCCAAGGTTCTCACAGAACCTGTAGCTGTAACAAAGAGTCAGCCTAGCCCTAGCAGATTGGTTCTCTAAGGTAATTGATTCTTGCAATAAAGATGCTTGGACAGCCAGGTGGCTTAGAGGTTAGTGCCCCTGACTTGTGGCCCCTTACTTCTCTGATGGAGGGGCCAGAGGTGCTGAGTACACAGCATAGGCCTCCACCCTCCTCTCGGTCTCAGTTTTTGTGGGGGTATGGTAGTGGGACCTAGGCCCTCCCTCTCCACCCTGTCTCAGCCCAGGGCCCTGTAGGAAGCAACTCTGGCAGGGGCCTCCCAGCAGCAAATCCAAATCTGCTACCTTGGGCCACTTCCTACCTATGTCCCTTCAGATTGGGGCATAGCCCTGATAGTCCAAACAGTCTATAATGTCCTGTCCGGGTTAGTGCACCTTTGTGGACATTTTGCCGTGTCCTGCTGCAGCCTCAGGTCAGGTCCCTCTGGGCAGAGTGGATGTAAAACTGGAGAGGCCTAACCCCACAATGTCCTTACCATCAAATAGTAAAGTACACTCATTCCCGGGTCCTCCCCCGTCTCCTCAGCCATCTCTGTCATCACACCGTTGTTCTCCCCAGCAGCTGTCCCAGCACTCAGGCTTGTCACGATACTCCCTGCACATAGAGGCAGTGCTACCTCTTGCCTCTTTGCCAGTCAGCCCTGAACTGAGCCAGGTTCTCTCCTTTTCTCCCCCCTCCAGGCCTGGCATTGGCTGCAGCTATAACAGGGTAGGGATCTCTGTAACCCCTTTTCTGCAGGCATGGGGTTTCTCTGCTCCATCACAGTTCTCTTCCCAAGTTTGTACCATACTCCCATTGAAGGGATTAGAAGATGGAGAGAGGAAATATATGCTGTTTAGAATGGCATTAACCACTGGGCAACTTCCATTTTGAAATCTGCTGGATTAAGAGAGACGCATGGCACATATAGTGGCTATTCGCTCAGTTCCACAGTGTCTTCCCCCCATAAATTTTCTCTCTACCTATATGGCCCAACCCATCTATGCTATGGAGAGGCTTGCAGATGTTCAGGGAAAGGAAACACAGGTGCTCATGCAACACAGCCAGGGCTCCTTTATCACGCCACCCTGCCCAGTCCTTTTGGTTTCAATTTGTATCCAGAAATACAAACAAAGAGTATCTTGCTGACTATTATAAATAAAAATTGAAAATCAGAGGTGTAACATCTACATTTAAACTAAGACATTAATTTAATAATTATAAGTTAAGTGTGTCAAGAAAAATACTCTCTGCATCAAGTTTGAGAATAGTTCTGGAGGGGAAGAAAATTGATAAAGGCCCTCTCAGAAGAAGAAAGATTTCTGGTCCTGACTAGACAGCTCCTTTGAGAAAATATGGCTTGTCTAATTACAGTTGTAATGACACAGTGTTGTTCTTCTTTGAGATTATTAACAGGACCTAGATGCAAGTATAACTGAAGTATTTTAACTCTGGATAATTTGAAAGCCTAAACAGAATGCTTATTTTTTATTCAAATACTTTTGTCATAGAAAATAGCAATGTGCAGTTATCTAGAGGATGCACAGATTGGATACTATTAATTTAGGCTTAAATAGAGACTGGGAGTGGCTAAGTCATTATGCAAGGTAGCCTGTTTCCTCTTGTTTTTTTTCTACCCCCCCCCCCCCAGATGTTCTGGTTTAACTTGGATTTAAACTTGGAGAGTGGTCAGTTTAGATGAGCTATTACCAGCAGGAGAGTGAGTTTGTGTGTGTATGGGGGTGGGGGGGATGTGAGAAAACCTGGATCTATGCAGGAAATAGCCCGACTTGATTATGTAAAGAGTTGTCACTTTGGATGGGCTATCACCAGCAGGAGAGTGAATTTGTGTGGGGGGGTGGAGGGTGAGAAAACCTGGATTTGTGCTGGAAATGGCCCACCTGTTGATCACTTTAGATAAGCTATTACCAGCAGGACAGTGGGGTGGGAGGAGGTATTGTTTCATATTCTCTGTGTGTATATAAAGTCTGCTGCAGTTTCCACGGTATACATCTGATGAAGTGAGCTGTAGCTCACGAAAGCTCATGCTCAAATAAATTGGTTAGTCTCTAAGGTGCCACAAGTACTCCTTTTCTTTTTGCGAATACAGACTAACACGGCTGTTCCTCTGAAAGATTACCCAGTATAAATCAAACCAACTAGACTTATAGCTAAATCCTATTTTTTTTACCTCCTTCATTCTCTTTTGTTGTTGTTTTTCTGTTTAAATATAGATGTCCTTGGGCAAATCCATCATGGCTGAAGATGGACCTGCCCCAACAGAATTACTGTGATTCCATTGCAAATGGGGTGTGGGAGGCAGGATGTTGTGCTCTGTAGGGGCTCTTACTTCACTCTAGTGCACATGGTGTCTTGGGAGGTGTTGAGGCAGGAGATGTAATCAGGTGAATATGCTACTCCATGGATCAACTGGCCAGTCCTCCCCACAGAGCAGACATGCAGGATTCATTGGGGAAAATTATGGAATGGCTCTGTTCCCGCTCCACTGACTGGGATGGGGGATTCCTTTCCCCACTGGCTCCCACAAATTGAATTTTGTGCATTGAATTAAGTAAAAATTGGAAAGTAGATACAAAAATGTTCATCAACTTAGCCTTATGTCTAAAGAATTATCACAAAAACTATTAAATTTGCTTTACAACTTCAAGCATAGGAAGTGGATAGATTTACATTACAGAAATTAACAAAGTGATCAACAGCAAGTCTGAGAACTAGAACTGAATCAGAGATTTAGGTCCTCATCCAAAGCCTATCTGAAGTCCAGGAAAGTCAGTGGAAGCCTATCAGTATTGATAGTAAAGAAAGCAATGTGATTATGTTTATGAAAGTCAAATTCACTTGCTTGCTGGAAAGACAAAATATATTTTTTTATACTGATATTTTACAAAAATTTAAGACCTTATAAAGTTTGCTGGAGACTGTGTATTTCATTGGCAACTGTTTTGAAAACAATTACTCAACTTGTATCTCACTTAACTTGTTTGGTCCTTACAAATGTAAAATATACATGGCCAACCTTTGGGTGGACTCAGAACAAGAATTTGGCACATCCCCAAAACAGGAATCTAGATTCATCTGTCTCCAGTGGTGCACCCTAATTCTTGTCTGCCACCCAGATTGCCCATCATTAAGGGTATCTTTGAAAATGGCAAAGAAATAAGTAGATGGGGAAAAAAAAAACATTTAAGCCACCCCTCTGCAAATGCAATATTTAGTATCCTAGACAAAGAATATACCAAATAATAAATGGATATCCACATTTGCTTTCAGCCAAATGGCCAAGGTAAATAATGAACGAAGCATATAATGTGCAATAGTGCAACTGATAGGAGAATTAGGGCCATGAATTAATTTGTTTTGGCCATTTATGTTGCTTTTTTCTTAAATGGCAAGCAGGCTCCTGTGAGTAACTGTGAGGCTTAGGGACTTCCCATATTCTAGTTGTGCCTCAGCTCATTGAGCAACATAAGAAAGGGACAGCCTAGGTCACCAAGTCCAGTCTTCCGCTATCACTGGCAACCCAGACATATAACTTACTCTCCTGCTATCTTTGATGACAAAGAAAGAGGTCTGAAGTTCTTGGGAACTGGGGACACTGCAACATGGGAAAGGGGAGGCTAATTTATGTGAGCTTTCCTCCTCCTCTGCTGCTCCACAGTTCTTAGAAGCGAGGCAAATTTATTTTAGGACTTCTGTGGAAAAATGATCTCTCTTTTGAATAGCTGAGCCTGCTGTGGAACCAGGATCTGCAGTCTTATAGGGCTTACATGGCTCAGAAGGTCATGAGTATTTTGTGCTTGATTAAGCTCTAAATTGCTAAAGTCAATGAGGAAGGAGGGAATAACTGCAGCTGGTATGCATCGCTGGTATATATGTTTTCAGACTTGCTCCTTCAATACATTCCATAAATGCTTTGTAAATCGGTTCCCATTAAGCAAACCAGCATGTGCTTGGGGATTTCAGTAGTCGGTGGAAGAAATAACTTTTAGCCAATCAAGTGAGTTTTAAAGGGGTATGTGTTTTCTATATAATAAACATTACTGCTATGCATCAGAAAACAAAGCCTTAGCTTTTCTTTCCCCCCGACTTAAGTATGTCCCTGCTCTGGAATGTGAGACCTTTAATTCATGGCTTCTTTCATCCTGAAGTTTTCAGTCATGCTACGTTGATGGGAACAGTGAAAGCAGACCTAATACCATAACTTTCACTTAATAACTAGAACTCGCTAGGGGTGAGGGTATAGACTGTAAGGAGGTGTTTATTGAAACAAATCTTTTTTTCATAATGTGAAGCCCTTTTTCTACTTTTACTCACCAGGTTCATTAACAGCACTTCCTTTGTATGAAAATTCAGTATCTGCTGAAAGCATTCACTGTTGTACAGTATCTGAACATAGTACTAATTTTTGATGACTACTGAAATGCTTTCTCTCAGCCCCTTCTGCATCCTTTTATACAGAAATGGTACAAAACTGTCATTCCATTAAAAATATTTTCCAGCCATAATCCACATCCAATAACCTGTTTTGATTTGAAAAGACTGTTTTGATATATTACCTTTATATTTTTGCCTTTCAGCATATGTCATATTTTGTTATACTTGGTGGCTCTATGACCTATAACAAAGAATACATGTACTGTATGTCACTTATCTTTTCAAATTGTATATACCTGCCCACCCACACTGACAAAGGCACTAACACCCCTGATCTCCTGCTATACTTTTTTCTTGAAGACTGCTGTGCAGGGCTTATATCCTAAATCCTGCTGTTACACTGGGCAGCACATACTACCCTCAATCTTTGTTTTAATATGTTACTGTCAAGGTTCCTCCCCCACTCTGAACTCTAGGGTACAGATGTGGGGACCTGCATGAAAAACCTCCTAAGCTTATCTTTACCAGCTTAGGTCAAAACTTCCCCAAGGTACAAAATATTCCACCCGTTGTCCTTGGACTGGCCGCTACCACCACCAAACTAATACTGGTTACTGGGGAAGAGCTGTTTGGACGTGTCCTTCCCCCCAAAATACTTCCCAAAACCTTGCACCCCACTTCCTGGACAAGGTTTGGTAAAAAGCCTCACCAATTTGCCTAGGTGACTACAGACCCAGACCCTTGGATCTTAAGAACAATGAACAATCCTCCCAACACTTGCACCCCCCCCCTTTCCTGGGAAATGTTGGATAAAAAGCCTCACCAATTTGCATAGGTGACCACAGACCCAAACCCTTGGATCTGAGAACAATGAAAAAGCATTCAGTTTTCTTACAAGAAGACTTTTAATAAAAAATAGAAGTAAATAGAAATAAAGAAATCCCCCCTGTAAAATCAGGATGGTAGATATCTTACAGGGTAATTAGATTCAAAAACATAGAGAACCCCTCTAGGCAAAACATTAAGTTACAAAAAAGATACACAGACAGAAATAGTTATTCTATTCAGCACAATTCTTTTCTCAGCCATTTAAAGAAATCATAATCCAACACATACCTAGCTAGATTACTTACTAAAAGTTCTAAGACTCCATTCCTGGTCTATCTCCGGCAAAGACAGAATATAGACAGACACACAGACCCTTTGTTTCTCTCCCTCCTCCCAGCTTTTGAAAGTATCTTGTCTCCTCATTGGTCATTTTGGTCAGGTGCCAGCGAGGTTACCTTTAGCTTCTTAACCCTTTACAGGTGAGAGGAGCTCTCCCCTGGCCAGGAGGGATTTCAAAGGGGTTTACCCTTCCCTTTATATTTATGACAGTTACTTTGATTTTAAATATAATTTCAAATTGACTAGCTTTTAATTTATATTAAGACATTGTGTTCAAGTATGTTAATGTTTACTGGAAAGGCAAGAAGAGGTCTGCAAATTAGTGTTGTTCTAGGGGCAAAGCAAAACTTAGTTTTACTTTTTATCCCCTATTTTGGCCATAGTCTCCTATTTTGGGCAAGCAGTGCTGGAACAATTTGCTTGTGGAATACAGTGTGGGGGATATACCTAAATAAATGTATGGCCAAACTCCACCATCATCTCTCTTCTCTTTATGGGGTAGAGAAGAGAAAGATGCACTTTAATAGAACTTCTGAGGGTTTTGTTGATACAGTGATTATATTCGCAACTTGTATCCCGTAGGCCAAATTGGGAAGTCATTTCTCAGTGTTTACTCAGTATTTCAAGAAGATTTTTTTCCTTGAAGGACTAAGTAAAGGCTTCAGAATTTGGGCCCTTTCTGAATTATCCCATATGTCTTACTTTTGTGAAAGTGTTTAGCTGCTGTGTTTGAGTAAAGGCCAAAGATGGAGGCGCTTCTCTTCAACTATTTGTGGCCATTAAAAGAGAAAGAATCCAAGAGGTGCGGGTGGAGAGAGATTATTGAACAGAAGGATGAACACAACATTGCCTGTTTAGTCCCAGACCATAGAAACAGAAATAATTTCCTTTTCACATTTTTTAGTGCTCTGCACTCTATTAGAAGCCCCAGAGAAACCTTGCTAAGATCATCGAGGTGCACTGTTATTAGCTGGAGTTCAACGCATGGCTTGACAGTTCAAGGACAGACCACACAGTTTACTGCATTAGTGTACTGACTTTATTGCCCATTAAATGGCTGTTAACCAGCATCAGGACAGCAAAGATATATCTTGTATGTGTGCTTTGCCTCAAGTTTATAATTAGACAAAGTATTTTCTTTTTAAAATTCATGACATTTAAAAAAAATACATTTCATGCTTTTAATAAAAAAGCAATGTATTTCATTTACAGTACATTCTTATTACATGTACAGTATTGAGATAATTTGCTTATTAGTTTCAGATTTTCAGCTCCACGATTTTTTATTTTACTTATTTTGCATGAAAATTTTTATTTTAAATGGATTTATGGCTTTGAGTCACATAATTTTGGATCCAACTGTTAGCCTTTGATAGCTATGCAGATTTTTTAGTGTTTATAGAGTAACATGTTAGACAAAAAAAACAGATTATGAAGAACTAAGAAATGAAAACTCTTTGGGGTAACTAACTGCATCAGACATTCCACATGCAATCATTCCCATAGTAATTTTGTTTCTTTTCTCTCTGCCCCCCCCCTTACAAAGTATCCCATATCTAATGTTTAAATTAGCAATGGGCAGTAATAGTTATGAAGATGCACTGAGTGCTTATTCATTCTGCCATGCAGTTTCAAGTGGAAAAGGAATTCTTCACTTCCTGTCCTGAACTGTTTTATACTCTTGCTGATATTATTTGAAGTTTATAAAACCGTTTGTGTATAAAAGCTGCTATATAAATATAACATCATTTTTAAAAAAAGCCTTGGCATTTCCTATGCCTCCAGGTTTGGAAGGTAGTTTTAATCCATTTGATAGGGCCATAGCATCTTTGATGGAGATGTTCATCAACAAGACAAACTGCAGTATTACTGAGTTAAAGACCCATGCTGTAGCACATACACCCACTCTCAGGTATTATTTATTCACCATGCCCTGAATTACTGTCAGTATTAGCTACCAACCCTGAAAAACATAGCAATCTTCTAACCAACATAAAAGGTCTTTCTTCCTCTCCTTGCTACAACCAAAAAATTATGAAAGGACAATCCTATTGAAGAAAATAAGAACCAAAGCACTTGTAGATTTTTTGGGGATATATTATGAATTGTACTTTTGCCTTCTAGTCTAAAGCTCGGCTGACGGAAATGTTCAGACATGAATATTAAAGGGTTGAGTTTACAGAGTAGAGCACAATACTACAGGAGCAATTTTGTGCTGTATCTTGTGGATGTCATGTCACATAGCCCAAACTTTCCTTTCTGCTAAAAGCAATACTTAGTTTAATTCAGAAATGGGCATGAACCAAACCTCCAG
The DNA here is from genome assembly GCF_965140235.1 of Caretta caretta. NCBI lineage: Eukaryota > Metazoa > Chordata > Testudines > Cheloniidae > Caretta > Caretta caretta. The sequence goes on from NC_134209.1 coordinate 85,673,276, forward strand.
AACTGAATAACCCTAGACTTCGGACGGTTTAAATCAGAACTTGGATCCAGATATGAATTTGCAAATGTCCTCACTTTTTTAGCCAATGGGACTACTTGCAGGAGTACATGCTGCTCCACATGAGTGAGGGCTATAGAATCAAGTCTTTATAAACTGGGATTAAAAAAAAAAACACAATGCCAAAACACTGGAACCCAGTATCTTCAAACTTTAGGGTATCTGAATTATGTGGATTATGCCCATTTCTGTTTTTATTTTGCTGGTGATAACATGAACCTCCAAGAGCTTACTGGCTAAAAGCAGTACACTACAGCTAACTTTGAAGAAACATGTTTTCAAGGTCAGAAATGATAAAGTACAGTATTAACTATTTTACAACATGATACAATTTTACATTGAATTTAGGGAAAATCCAACAGACCTACATGTCAATAAGCACAATGCTGGTTCTCCTGCTCCAGCTTAGTGATTTGTCTTGTGATAACAAATGACACAACAAACCAACCTTTATTCTGTAATAGACTTGTTTGGACTGCATCCTTCAAACCTGTCTGATCACACCATTCATAGCTCACTGGGCATGAGAGGGATGGTGGTGGGGAAGGAGCATTCAGTGAAAACTAGTCCTAACTAAGATTGGATAGGGAACATGCAGAATATTGCTATGTAATTTGCCTCTGAAACCATGCAAGCAACCTGGAATCTGCAAGAATAGTAATCTACACAGAATAAGGCCTGAACAGCTATGAGGAGGAGAGGGACATGACTACAGAATGATGATTTTTATTTATTAAGAATAGAAAGATTGCTCGACAAATCAAAGAAGAGGCATGAACCCAGTCTTGAGGAGCTTCTGAAGGATGGCACAAAACACACAGAAATCTAGAGGAATATATTCTCCTGAAAATCCACTTTTTCAAAACCCACAAACGCACCATGGCAGGAAAAATGCTGTTACCCTCCATTATGGAGGAGTGCTCACTGTTGCTGGTGCGTGAGTGTTTGTGGAAGAAGGGGATTTTTGAAGAGGAATATGAAGGACAGGGTATGGAAAAGGAGTCCCACATGTAAGGGGCAGTATGGAGTAAAACATTAAGAAGAGAGTGGGAGAAGGTGACAAAGGGATGGATGAAGCAGGATTCATTGGAGCAAAGGCAATGGGGAAGGAGTAGTAATAAATGAAAGCAGTTATACAGGTGGTCCAGAGTTGTGCAGATAGGACTAGAAGCTTGAACTTCTAGGAAAGAGGAAGTCATGAGAGAAATCCAATGGGAAGTATCATGGTCTGAATGGTAAGTGAGGACACTGATTTTCACTGCTGCTGTCTGAATGGACCGAAGAAGAATAAGATGCCAGAGCGAGAGTGGCAATGGCAAAATAGGTTGGCTCAGTTCTGGTGCAGATTATGCAGTTCTACACAGAATGTACTATGGAGTTACATTGCTTAGCAAGACTGATTTAGCCTCTCATGCTGACCTACTGCAGTCCCCATTTGAGACCCAGGAGTTCTACATATCATATGGGGATGTAACAGGGTGCAGACTCACCACTGCTGTGCCTCCTGCTGGCTTGCTCTGGGAATTAGCTCATTCAGGTTTGGAGCACCCTCTGGAGGTGGTATCTTGCCGGTTATCTGCTTGACTGTGTTGTCTCTACCACTGGGACATGTGTTGCTCTCTGGACCATAGAATCATAGAATATCAGGGTTGGAAGGGACCTCAGGAGGTCATCTAGTTCAACCCCCTGCCCAAAGCAGGACCAATCCCCAATTTTTGGCCCAGATCCCAAATGGCCCCCTCAAGGATTGAACTCACAATCCTGGGTTTAGCAGGCCAATGCTCAAACCACTGAGCTATCCCTCCCCCCATCTTCAGGGCACTGCCCTCCAGTAGTGCTCACTACTTCATTCTCCCCGCTTCCAAGGGTTATATCAGCAGTCGTAGTCCACACCTGCCTTCATGGTCACCTGCCACTCCAAAGTCTAGTCCCTTAGCTCAGGGACAAAGTGCAGTCCATGGGCCATGCTCCCTCGTGGCAAGGTACAGTGCAAGGGGGTGAGGGGTACCCAGGCCCACCCACTACTCAGGGCCCCAGCCCAGGGACCCTTGAGCAGCAGCCACTCCCCGTCACAGCCTGCCTTCTCTAGGCTACTTCCCCATAGCCCTAGCACCCACTCAGCCCTTGTTTCAAGGCCTGAAGTCTGGCAGGGTCAGCCAGAGCTCCCCCTACCCTACCCAGGTGTCCGCTCCTTCTACCAGGATCCAGTCCCCCTCCTCCCTTACTAGTCAGAGGGAGACTCATCTCTCCTATGTGTTGCAGCCTTTATATAGGGCTCAGCCTGGCCCTGATTGGCTGCGTACAGGCCCTTTCTGATAGGCTGCCCATCTGCGCAGCCTCTCTGGCCTACTTTAACCCATTTTCTCCTGGAGTGGGGCAGCCACCCTACTACAGGGGAAAAATTATTAGATATGACCTACCTGTCACCTCCTACTGATTATCATGCAAAATTTAAAAATGAAATTTCAGCTTTTGTTTTTTCATGCATTCCCATGTGATTTGTGGCATGTCATTAGCAGATCCTATTACCTCAGAAAATGACTTGGTGTATTAAGTTTTTTTTTTTTTAATTATGTCTATTTCAGATAAGAAAGCTGACAACAGCAAATTCAATGAAGGAGAGCATCACATAGTATGAAGTGCTGTCACATAAAAGTGTTATGATATATAGAACAAATGAGTTCTGCTACTCTTTTCTTATATGACACATTGAAGATTGCTTATATGTGGCTACATACACAGAGAGAAGCACCCGAAAAAAGTAAAACATTTTGTCTGTTGGTTCACATAGAATTGCAGTTTCCCCATTTCATTCATATAACTTTAGCAGGCATCATCGTGAAAATATTTTGGGAAGATAACAGAGTTTTCCAACTCTGGTGAAAATAATCCCACTATTGCTCTGACTATTCTCTTGATACTTTCATAAAAATGTTAGACCAAACAGAATCTCTTCAGGAAATTCCTAAACTCTAACCTTTCAGGGTCAGAGAATGCAGCAGACAGTTTGTTGTCTTGAAAAGTGACCTCAGTGCTGTTCTACTCCAAACAAACTTTCAGATGTTATCTATGTATTGTCTCAAGGGACTTCTGTGCTAACCCTTGGAGATGAACAGTAGCACTTTTTGTACCACTTTCTTCACTTTCTATAAAGAGTGGCATTTATAAGGAAGTGACCCTTAAATCTAATCTTTTTTAAAACATTGTAATTTATTGATCTGTTTAGCGCAGGAACTGACTGTACAAACTCTTTCCATTGCAAAATATGTTTGCAAACCTAAATTGTGCAGCATGAAGTGCAGTCACATAAGTGTTACAATGCATCTTTAAAATTTGAATAATTTCAGACTATCATCAATGTTTCTTCTACACACGTAGCTATGCAGCAATTTATTAAAATACAGCAAGAATACTGTAGATTAAACTTTTTGCTAGAATCTACTGCTGTTATTGATCTTTATGTAAACAAAATTATGGGGAAAAAGTACTTTTTATCGCGTCAGGGAATGCATTTCTGAGATTTCAAATTTTGCCTGTATGTACCATCATATCTCTTATTGACTTCTATGGGAGTATCATGCTTGGATATGAGGGGAAAAAATTGATCTGTATGTTTATTATTCAAAATAATCCATTCAAAGCTGTAACAAAAATAAATTCTGAAAAGGATCTCTGAAAAGGAATTTCATTCAATGTGTCTATTTGATCTAGAAAATCTGTCAAATTAATATCACTTATTCGTGGAATCATATATCAGAACAACCACTACTCACAAGGTTTAACTCTCTTTGGTGTACTATGGTTTTTTGGGAAGAAGTTTAGCTTTTTTGGTAATGCATAAGAGTATTGCTGCTTTGGAGAAACTCCTTTGAATTCTTGAGGCTTCTTAGGAAAACACACTGCCCTAACTTCTGTCATTCTGTGTTAGAAAAGCTACTCAGTGGAATTCCTTGCTGTTTTATACATTATTTTCCTCCCAGAAGGCCAAAACTTAAAGATCCTCAATGCAGTTCCAGCTGTAAAAGCACATCTGTCAGTTTAAATTAGATTGACAGGTTCCTATAGTCAAGGGGCAGACTAATGCCATTAACCTTCAAGCCTTTCAGGAACTTTTTGGCATTCAGTTTTCAAACATGCCACAAACCAACTTCATGTAAAGATGGTAAATGCTATGTGCTCTGCATAAGGGAGTAAACAAAAAAGGCAAAATACAAATGAAAAAAAAATCATAGAAGCGGCTTGCTGGGGGGAGTTTCTTACAACATACAAATTTCACTTGGTGTAGAAGACATACAGAATTCAGAAAATTTGTTTACGAAGTGGTAGTTTTTATATTTCTAGGAATGTAGAAAATGTAGGCTATTTAATATAGGTTGGTATTATTCAATCTTCTACAGTACACCTTTGATATGGCATTTATCTGGGGTTTCTTTGTGCCTTATAGTCACTGGCCTGAGTTGGGAGCAGGGTGGAGATGATCAGGGAAGTAGGATTTCTCCTTGCTGGGAGGTCTCCTGGTTAGAGGCAGAGGAGACGCACTCACCCATGACCATGCCCCTTCCTGGGTGCAGCATGCTTACCCAGTGTGCTTGGTATGAAAGAGTGGGGACTGGAGCCATGTTCCCACCTCCTTCTTCCTCTCCATCTCTATCATCTGAAGATATGTCTTGCACACAAAGGGAGCAACCCCCACGCTCCTGGGAGCACAGAAAGTACTAATGTATGTGGCTGCCACAAAGGAGCAGATAGGGTTATTGTGCCCTCCCACACCTTTGTGTATATGCAGAGCAAAGTAAAAATAGAATAAAATTCACCCCTTCTTGCAACAATGCCAGAGTAAACAGGTCAATCAAGGGCAGCAACACTGGTAGAATCCCACCTCCATTGTGCATCTTGATAGCATTGCAGTGATAGGGTGGAAATAGGCCATGAAGGGCAATTAAAATGAAAACAAGTAGTTTGTGCTTGATGTGGTGGAGAACCGGGAGTCATCAGGGTGGGATGCAAGAGTAGGGAGACATGGAAGATGTGATGCAGCAGTGTTCTGAATGGATACCATGGGGACAAATAGGGGATTTGTCAAGGCCAGAAGGGAGGAGAATGAGATGATTAGTACCTAGATGAGAGTTTTAGCTGTGTTTCAGAGTAACAGCCGTGTTAGTCTGTATTCACAAAGAAAAGGAGTACTTGTGGCACCTTAGAGACTAACCAATTTATTTGAGCATGAGCTTTCGTGAGCTACAGCTCACTTCATCGGATGCATACCGTGGTGTTGACTAAGAGGAAATGCCAGAGCTTGGAGATTCTGGCAAGATATAGACACAACTTGAATGCGTGGGTCCAGGAAGAAGTCAAAGATAATGCCCTGGATGATATGGAGGATTGTGATGTTGACACAGTGACTGAGAAAGGGGGACAAGGGAGGAATTATGGAGAAGCTCAAGAGCTCATCTATGGACATGTTGAGATTGAGTTGACAATTGGACATCCATGGCAAAGGCAGGCCAAGATATTGGTTTGCATGGAAGAAGAGAGGGCCAGAGTCATCAGTATAAATTATAATTAGAGTCAATTTAATTAATTAGGTCACCAAGAGAGATGAAATGGATGGGGGGGAGGGTCAAGAATGGAGCCTGGTTATTGTAGCCAATCCTTGATTTAAAGTTAGAAAGAGAAGTCAAGGCTTCTAAATAAATGTATTGGGTATATAATTCTTCTGTATTCCATTCCATTCCAGTTGGTCCTTCTTTTGGATGTAATAAATACTGAAAACAAATAAGCAAACTAAACAATCCTGCTTACAAGGTGCTGAGAACTTGCAGGACCCAACCCTATGGCAAAAGGAAAATATGGAGGATAAAATAACTTGCTATTGACATTCCACATTGTTCATTATTCTAACTTAGCATGACACTCAATAAGAAGCTCTCAGATGAATTACTAGTATAATTTGTAGTCTTGTGGAACAAATACAGAGTTCAATACAGAGGAGCATCCTTTGTAATTCAAAATTATATTCTCAAATTAGGTTTCTAAAGGAAGACCCATCAGGCACTTTCCCAGAAATAGTTGCCAAAATTTTCAGCATCTTACATAAATTTAAGACTACTCCCATGCTCCTAATGAAGCATAAATAATATCATACTGTTTAACTGTCAGATTAATAAGATATTTGCAGCTACAAAGCTTTGACCTACTGGAGCATATTAGTTACCAACACTGTGTGAATGAGCACTGATTGAACAATATCAGTAGTACCAATAGTTGAAAAACACAGCGGTGTTTAGCTGGAGCAGCATGAAGCAATGTAATGTGATTAAGACAATCTTTTGAAAGCACTTGTAGGTGATGTATAGTGAGAAACATCCTGTTTCTGAAATCAAAGGACATTTTTTTCTATTCAACAATTGGTAAAACTCACACCTTTTGATTTTAAATATGCCTGTACAATTTCATTTATACTTTTTTCTGACTCTTCCTGGTTTTCTTTTTCCTCTCCTTGAAAGAATATTGGTGTGTATGCCATCCCTTTGTGTAGCATACATTTAAGCCAGCAATAACTTTTTGGTAAGCATTCAGACTGAAGCCTGACAGAAGAGTTTTGTTCCAGTAAGATTTACAAATTGGCACCTCTTTTTAAGTGGTTATCACAAATCTAGTTTCTATTTCTCAAAGTTATGCTTGGGACTTTCTAGATAGCATGCTTGAGACTGAAAAGTTAAATAGTTAGCCTTAATTAAACACCTAATTCCATTAAACTTAGGGCAGGCCCATTCTTGGAGTGTAAAATAGCATTGCTGATGTATTAATTTCCAATGTTATTTAGGATCGTCAGCAATTATAGTACATTAGATAGCTAATAATGTGGTGCTGTGTTTCTGTGACATCAACATTCCACATGTATTTCTGAAAGATACCAAGAGGTGCTATTATTATTTCTATTATTCACATTACCATAGTGCCTAGGAGGTGTAGTCCTGGACCAGGAACCCCTTGTTTTAGGCGCTGTACAAACACAGGTCAAAAAGATGGTCCCGATCCTGAAATTCTCTCCTTGAATTAGTATGAAAGATCAGATTTTGACTCCCTTTATGTAGTTGCAGAATGGGAAATAGGGTGACCATATAGCAAGTGTGCAAAATCAGGACATTTTTTGGGAGGGGAAGGGGGGCAGAGGGTATAATTGAATATACAAGACAAAGTCCCTAATATTGGGACAGGCCTGATAATATTCGGACGTCTGGTCACCCTAATAGGAAGGGCAGAGGGGAGCCCTCGTGCAGGGACAGACAATGTCTGTGGACTTACAATTTGTGGATGTGATCCAATTCCCATTGAAATTAATGGAAAAATTCCCAGTGACTCTACTGGACCTCTGAGTCTAAGCACCAAGGAAATTAGAGTAGGACTGGACACCATAAGGGCAGGCCTCCCCTCTTCCTTAAACCTATCTTCTGGGACTTGGGGGGGAGGGAGACAGTTTCGGAGGGAGCATACACTGCACTTCCAAAATAGGAGTCTTTTTCAGTGCACTTTCCCCTTGGAGTAAAAAAGAAAGGGTATTTTGTAGGCTACGGGTCTGATTTTCCACTGCCTTGTGTAATCATTTATACCTGTGAATGTAAAACACTAGCACTGTGATCTTGCACTGCTTTAAAATACTTTTCACTGGTGTTAAATGGCTGCACAAGATGCAAGGCCATTAAAAACAAGGCCCCAAATGCCCTAGGGAACTACCATTCTTACAGTGCCTCTCTATACAATCTGGTTCCCACAGCTGTGGCTTCTGTACCCATAATAAGAAAAGGAGTACTTGTGGCACCTTAGAGACTAACAAATTTATTTGAGCATAAGCTTTTGTGAGCTACAGCTCACTTCTGTTATCCATAGTAGTGCCTGTAATTAATAGAGAATGTTGAGTTTAATGAAATCAGGGAATGAATGCTCTTCCAAAGGCTGCTTCAAAATATATTATATTTGACTAAAATGCCATATATTTTTTGTAAAATTGCTCAAGTTTGAGTATGAAGGATATTATTCCACAATCAGTGACCACCATACATATTTCAAAATGTTAATACCTTCCAGTGCTACATATACAGTGTACACAATCAATTCTGAAAGTAGTTTCCATAGGAATATAAATTCTGTACAAGTTTAAAATAAATGCATGTGTATGTTTTGAAATATACAAAAATTCTATTTAGCCCAAAAACCCTGATAACAGAAACATTACAGGATTTTTGAAGAAGGAAATATCAGGAATGACTCATGGAGAATTCATGTCAGTAGTTGTTAAGCAAAGAAATAACAAACAAAAACAACAGCAACACGAATGGGGAATTGTGCTTGCAAACTGATGGGATGACAGTATCCTTCTAGTATTTTACATAAAAATCCAGTAAGAAAGACCTTACCAAGGATTATTTTTTTCCTAATGCACCATCCAAGTAAACACTGTCCACACATCTGACAAATGCTTAGTGTCAGGGGCTATTATTTACTAGCTTAATAGACAAAACAAAGAAAGAAGGAATTGTGCTTATTTTAGAGATAGAGAATTGACACACAGATTATGACACATTACACGGGACATCTATAGTAGACCCAGACACTGAACCCATATCTGCAGTCTTAGTTCACTTCCATAACCATAAGGCTAACTTTCCTCACAAAGAACTCCAGCAGATGTGAGTCACTCTAATTGTGGTTTTGCACAGGTAATATTTAATTTCTAATTTGTCACATTATATTCGTTTTAATTTGAATTTGGGAATAATGTGTTATTTTTGGCTCATGATTCCTCCCCTACATCATGTGCTTAAGGGAATTTGCTAAAATGTCAGTAATTCAAAAGAAAAATATTTATATAAAGAACTTGTAATATATGAAATAAAAAATTCCAAAAGCCCACGATGCAGTTTCCTGTTCAACATTGCTTACATTGCTTTTTAGGCCTCCCAGCTCATTATGAAAGATCAGCTATTTATATTAGAACCACATTTACAAGTATTTACACACAACAATTTTATGATCCCATGATTATTGCTTATGTTTTTGATATAATTTTGTTTATAACTGTTATTGCAGGTACATATCAATTATTGCAAACCATTTTAAAGAAAGAAAAAGAAAACATGAAAGCAAATATATGGGAAGAACATTAAAGATGCATTTCTTCAACTGAATATAATGAAGGAAATAGTGAATAGCCTTGACATATCCAAACACTGGCAAAATGAGGACTGCATTGGCAACTTGTAAAGACAGTACCTAGTTGTTTAAAGTAGAGAAGACTGCAGCCACTATTATTATTAATACAATTTTTCATCCCACAGAGTCCCACAGGGACGAACATGCAATGCTTCATCTTGATCCAAGCAGCCAAGTTAGAACATATAGTCTCTCTCACTTGTACTTCCCTATTAAGGGTGATATCAAAACTATTCAGTAGCGTTACATTGGGAAAATCTATGCACCAATGTCTTCACTATTAAACAGTTGAAACCAAAGATACATCTTTGATTCCTTTATTTAATCAGTTTAATACTTAGACAGCTGAATTGGATAAATGATGTGTTGGGCATTAAAAGTCTACATTTACCAAATTACTACACATTGGTGTGTGAAATAACGAGAGGGAAAATGTCAGTATCTATAGTCTGGTCTCCACTACAGAGTTAGGTCAACGCAAGGCAGCTTACGTCAATCTAACTATGGAAGTATCTGCACTTTCATTTCACTCCTGCTGAGGTAACAGCCCCACTACAACTAACTGACTTAAGAACTGACTTCACAAGTGGCATAGAGTCAAGGTCAATGTAGTTAGGTTGAGCAGTGTCAGTGTAGACACTGCATTGCTTATATCGAATGTTACTAGCTTTCAGGAGCTCTCCGACAATGCCCCACACTGACAGTACAATCCATACAAGTGCTCCTGGTGAGGATGTTCACTGCTGACACAAGGAGCAAAGTGTAAATATGCACAAGCAAGCTAATTACTGCAACAGCTGTATGCTGGTAAGTTAGGTCGACTTAATTTTGTCATGTAGACATGGCCTATGAGTCCACTGTGAAGGAATGCTGAGTTTTTAAGTATGCTGTGTTGTTGTAGCCATGTTGGTCCAGGGATATTAGAGAGACAAGGTGGGTGAGGTAATATCTTTTATTGGACCAATTTCTTTCAGGGGAGAGACAAGCTTTTGAGCTTACACAGAACTCTTTTTCAGGTCTGGAAGACTAACTCAGAGTGTCACAGCTAAATACAAGGTGGCACAGATTGTTTAGTATACGTAGTTAACATGTATATCAAGGGACCATTCAAGGCGAAGTGGTCTGTGTACACCCCTCCAGTCACAGAAAGCAAAGGAAGGTGGGAGAGGAAGCAGCTGAGAGATGTAAGTGCGTTATAGATTGTTGTAATAAACCATAAATCCAGTGTCTCTATTTGCTGCATGATTTTTAAGGTCAAGCAAAGGTATTAATTTAAGCTCCCAGGCTCATCTTTTGGCAGTGTTGTACAGGTTTCCTTTGAGGATGAGGACTGATAAGTCAGTTCCAGAGTGATTGGTTTGTGAAAAGTGTTCACCCACAGGTGATGTGATGTTTTTGCCCTTTATCTTATATTTTACTTTTTTAAAATAGACATTCCTGACCACTTTATATTTTTAACACAATAGAAGCATTGCTGGGTTTAGTCCTTGTTGAAAATATACTCTGCTGAGTTGATTGAATCTGCCTATGTGAAATCTGAGGAAGTTTAGCATGTGATTCTCTTGCTACCTGGAGCAGGAATTTTGTGTGTGTGTTTCTTAGACTTTATCAGTGATCTTTAATGGAATGTCTTTGCAGCCACATAATCTACAAAAATTTCCAAGGAAGGTTGTCCTTTGCCCTCTTATTAATACCTGATTGCTTTAGAATCATTAACACAGCTAATGAGAGCAGACAGCTGCGCTAGGTCAAGAAGTGATATATGGATGTAGCTAGTATCTTTTTAAAACGCTACTCATAGTCTCAAATCCCTCAATTTCTTCTAGTAAACAGCGTACATATTTGGACATACTGAAATCACAGAAAAACTGGACCAGATAAAAACTTTGTCTGGTTAACCTTAGAATTCTCTTCAAGAATTTGCTACTAAATGATGATGCAAATTTCAAATATTTGGTCATTTATCCCGATAGAAGTCACTGAAGTAGAAAGCTGATTTCTATTTAGAAGGCTGTTATTTATTTATTTATATTTCTGTTATGCCCAATGGGCCCAATCAGGATTGGCACCTCATTATGCTATGCACAAAAAATAAAAGGTGGTCTCTACCTGAGAGTTTAAAGCTCATATGGAAGTAAAATTATGGTATCAGCTCTGAAAAAAATATTTTGTACAATGTCATAGCCCATAGAAATGTATTATAAAATTAAATACAGGACATATCAGCCACATTTCTTCCATAAGATTGGCTCCCTGAATTTTTTCTGCCTTCAATATCACTCTTTTTACTGTTTCTGAACATTTTTTCTCTTATTTTGCCTTCAGCTAGATTTTTTCCATCATCCTAATTCCTTATTAACATACTACTTTATTATAATGTTTACTTAGTGTTATGCTTCTGTATTATACAAAAAGATAATAAACCAGGACCCTATTAATTGATTATTAAAGGTCACAGAATATCACAAAGGCCAACATTGCACAAAAAAGATTATCAAGTCAAAATCCCACACATTCCAAGCCCTCAAATGCTTTCCTTCTTTAGGAGACATGAGAACAGGCAATCTGGTTTACAATTCATTACGTTATCTGTTTATAGTTCAGTGGTTATGCTGCAATACACAGTGGTAACAGAAAACTTCTGAGTGACCAGTACTGCATTCTAAATTAAACTCTAGCCTCCCCAAAGATAATCTACATATTTCAGTGTAGAAATGTTTGGCTCTGCACCAAATGCAAAAGAATTTGGATTGGACCATAGTCAGTTGAATTAATTGTGCTTGCTTCATCTGAACATGCATTTTCTTTACAAATATGTTTGTAATTTTTCATTTCATGTAACAAGATAATGTAGCACGTGGCATGACCAAGCCTCAGATTACGTGATAATGTCACTTCATATCATGTCACATTCTGACACATCTAAGCTAGATGGGCTGACCCATAGTTCATGTTTGTGTATATTTCACAAAAAGTAGGAGGAAGTTTATCTGTTACAACAGTCTGTCTCATTAATTCAGCTGTGAAAACTATGACACATAGTGAAGTGGTTTTTCCCAGCTGAACAGCTGTATGTGGTAACTTTATATATTTTCAGCAAGGGGAACAGATGCACCATTAGGGCATATTGTGTAAGTAAACCTTTGAAGTCATATGCATATTCAGGTACTAGGGCCTGATCCAAATCTTATTGAAATAAATGGAAAGACTTCCTGTGCTTAAAGAGGCTTTGAATCAAGCCCTTAATGAAATAACAGGGCCCCTTAGTTAGCACTTATTGATTCAAGAGTGAATAAATAAAGGATCATGAGAAGGGCTTTTAAGGTCAAGAATAGCACTCTGAAATTAATATGGGCTCTGACTGGCCAGCAACAGAATGGAACCCTAACTGGAGTTTTCTGTGTTCAGTTTATTGGTGGTAATCAAAATCCAAGCAACAGCAATTTGTACAAGATGGAGTCTGTGTATTGTGTATGTACATAGATGAGCAAAAATGACATTAAACCATAGTGCAAATGGGAAGGTATAAAGCCATGAACAAGGATCTACAGCAGACGTGGGCAAACCATGGTCCGCGGGCCACATCGGTCTGTGGGACCATCCTGCCTGGCCCCTAAGCTCCCGGCCCCTCTCCTGCAGTAATGCCGCTGCACCGGTAGCATGGCTTGCGCCCGCCCAGCTCCCAGGCTTTAAATAAGCCTGTTCTGCCGCTCTGAGCGGCAGCGTAAGGGTAAGGGGTGGGGGTGGGGGGTTGGATAAGGGGCAGGAGGCCCTGGGGGGCAGTCAGGGGACAGGGGGCAGTTGGATGGGGTGGAGGTTCGGGGGGGTGTCAGGAGACAGGGAACGGGGGTTGGATAGGGGTGGAATCCGGGGGGGCAGTTTGGGACAGGGGTCCCGGGGGGCAGTCAGGGGACAGGGAGCAGGGGGGGTTGGATAGGCGTGGGAGTCCCGGGGAGCCTGTCAGGGGGTGTGAGTGTGGATAGGGGTCAGGGGACAGGGAGCGGGAGGCGGTTGGATAGGGGGTGGGGTCCCGGGGGGTGGTTAGGGCCGGGGTGTCCCAGGAAGGGACGGTCAGGGGACAAGGAGCAGGAGGGTCGGATGGGTCAGAGGTTCTGAGGGGGGGCAGTCAGGGGGCAGGAAGTGGGAGGGGTGGATAGGGGTGGGGGCCAGGCTGTTTGGGGAGGCACAGCCTTCCTTACGTGGCCCTCCATACTGTTTCGCAACCCTGATGTGGCCCTCGGGCCAAAAACTTTGCCCATCCCTGATCTACAGTCACAAAACAAATTAGGAGCATATGTTGTCAGCCAAAAGTCAGACTAGAAAAGAGATGGTAGCAGTATTCAAACTCTGCTTATAGTCACAGAATAGGCAGTTGTTTCTGCTAAACTGATCAGCAGTAAAATAGTTAACAGTGTTTACATTTAAATTATCTTCGCTGGGCTTCAGAGATAAAAACCAAGGGAGCACTGATGCCTGGTGCCCAAAATAAACAGTGGGACTGGAGCTAGCAGTTAGATACCCACCCCCACAAACACACACAAAGTCATTTCTGATCTCCCAAACAAACTGTCTAGCAATCTGGGGCTTTTCCTATATTAAATAAATTCTGACTCCCCCAGTAACTCTTCTGCTTGAAGTGCCGCCATTGCTTTTGAAAATGAACAAGCTGTTCTGCTTTCTCCCTGGATCACAAGTTCCCCCTTTCAAACCTCTCCTCCAGGTCACCAGCCCCTACCTGCTGCCTCCTTGAAACCACACTGTGACCAGCTCCTCTGCCTTAGTTTGGGCCCTTAGTGCTGCTTCTGAGGTGGAGCCCTGAAATAAGACTGCACCGGTGCTCACATCCTTTGGGACAAATCTGCTTTAGTCCCATATGGGATTGAAAAGGCAGCTTGTGAGCTCTGTGCTGTTTCATACTTTCAGCAGAGGAACAAACTCCCTTAGGGGATGGGGACCCACTAGCAGTGGGTGCCCATCCCTCCCTTGACTGGGCACACTGATGCTGCCCTGTCGAAGTTAGCATCTGGTTGTCCCCATACACTCGGTGCTCGTCTCTCTTCTTTGTGGTGCTGGAGAGAAGTCATAAAAGAAAGAGATCTGCAACAATGTACTGACTTGTTGGAAGGCAGTGTGGCTCAGTGCTTCATACACTAGCCTAGGATTTGCAAGACCTAGGTTCTTAGCCCAGCTCTGCTATTGGTTTGCAGTGTGGCATTAGACATGTTGCTTTCCCATGTCTTAGTTTCTCTATCTGTAAAACTGGGGTAATGATACTCCTCTTCTCTGTAAAGTGATTTGAAATCTACTGCTGAAAAGTGGTATAGAAGACAGAGATGGGTATCATTTGTTTAAAGGGGAAGCGACTTAAAAGGCAGGGCTTAGTTCCTTTAGCCCCTCATTACCAGCTGCCACTGAGAGAGATGAATGGCAGCTGCAGTCTCAGGAAGCCAGCAGTATATCAGTTCACATTTGGAATGTTATCATCACAATCATTATTTTTGTTGTATTTTGTTTTTTAATGAACGTTTAAACTGATGAGGGGGCCAGCAGAGAAATGTGACTTATGGGGTCTCACTGAGTCCTCGCACCCTTTGGCTCCTCCTGGAAATAGCCCTAAGTCAGCACCAGGCAATCATGCAACTCAAGTGCTAGAGTAGCATAACCTTTTTTATAGCCTGCTTTATAGATCATATATTATTATTAAACATAGGGCAATAACTAAAAGATTATATCTTCTGAGGAAGAATTGGTAATAAATCCTAGTTTTTAGCTGCAAGTGCGAATATCATGGCTGTCGTTCGTTTAGATTCTGTCATGCTGGGTTTAGTGGACAGTATATCATGTTTACTCTTGAATAAAATATGTTCAACAAACAAATGTAGCAGAATATTGTTACACTACATGTCACCAACTGATTAAATCACTGTAGAGATTGCAGTGAAGAATGGTGTCTGTCAAGGGATGTTCATATAAGTCTGCTACATTTCTGCTGTTTGTCTGTTATAAAACTGACCCTTGCACTTATGAATTCAACCCTCACCTAACACGAGGGATATCTTTTTAACACTAAGTTAAATGTATCATCCTTTTGGATGTTGTGTACAATAGATCATCTGTCATTTATTTCTTAGCAACTGCACTTTTAGGATGCATCATAATAGGTACTGTCAAAACGCTTAAGAGTATGAATATTTTTGTTGATACAACCAATTGGAGAAGGTTTTCAAAGCAAATATGTCAAGAAAGCAGTATTTTGGAGGCTGTGGAGGACACCTGCCCAGGTCACTTTATATGGGACTTCCCAATATTAAGTAAGTTGTTTTGATCCATAATTAGCATTGACACCTGAAGTTTTCTAAACACTCACTAGGAATTTATTTTTCACTGCCATTCAATATATTGACCTGTTAACAATGAAGTGTTGATCATATACCAGACAAAAATAAAAATATTTGAAGATAAGTGTAATGAAAGGAAAAGGTATTTTAGAACAGGATACCAAGTAAGTACTAATTAAACATTCAGTGCACAAAACCTTGACCTTTTTGACTTTAAATAGTATTTCAGACTACTTTCTTGGGAATGGGAGAAGGGAATATTTCTCTGTTCTTAATTTCATTGTAATAATTGGAGTAAAGACTGCTGGATTTGGCTCATTATCCATAACTGTAATATTGACTATGGGAGATGATATCATCTGTGGGTAAAATTTTTAATAGTGTTTAAGTTACTTCAGAGCCAAATGCAAGGTCTACCCTTAAATTTTATTGGCATAGCTAGAGCAGTTGGTGGTGTGTATTTTTTTTTAATTGACATAGCTGTGCTGGTAAATGAAGAACCAGCCTAAGCTGTACCAATATAAGCTCTTATACTGACATAGCAGCATCCACACTAGAGGGTTGTGCTGGTTTAACTATACTGGTATAATAATACAATTACATAATTATTGGCAAACCTTTATATTATAGACCAGGCCTTAAGTTTTGCAGGCTCTTTATGGGGTTTAGGGGCTTTTGAAAATGTTACTTTACATCTAGTGACAGTCCTTGGTACCAAGTCAGAAAGTATTTTGTCAACATTGGTGTCCAATGTAAATGTTTCTGGAGTCATGACATCAATACTAACAAGAGCACATTTAAAATAATATTTTAACTGGATTTTTTTTTGCCTACGTGCCATCTGCAGATCTTCACTGAAGACTAGAGGCACATGACTGTAACCACAGTACTCACTGGAAGAAAATAATACAGAATCATAGAACTGGAAGGGACCTAAAGAGGTCCCTCTCTCACTCCTGCACTCATGGCAGGACTAAGTATTATCTAGACAGGTTTTTGTCTAACTTCCCACTCTGAAAAATCTCCAATGATGACAACCTCCTTAGGCAATTCATTCCAGTGCTCAACCACACTGACAGGAAGTTTTTTCTAATGTCCAACTTAATCTGCCCTGGCTGCAATTTAAGCCCATTCCTTCTTGCCCTATCATCAGAGGTTAAGGAGAACAATTTTTCTCCCTTCTCCTTTTAACAGCCTTTATGTACTTGAAAACTGCTATCATGTCCCCTCTCAGTCTTCTCTTCTTCAGACTAAACAAACCCATTATTTTCAATCTTCCCTCATAGGTCATGTTTTCTAGACCTTTACTAATTTTTGTTTCTCTCCTCTGGACTTTCTCCAGTTTGTCCACATCTTTCCTGAAATGTGGTGCTCAGAACTGAACACAGTACTTCAGTTGAGGCCTAATCAACAAGGTGCAGAGTGGAAGAATTATTTCTTGTATCTTGCTTACAACATTCCTGCTAATACATTCCAGAAAGCTGTTGACTCATATTTATCTTGTGATCTACCATGACCCCCACATCCGTTGCTGCAGTACTCCTTCCTTGGCAATCATTTCCCATTTTGAATGTGTGCAGCTGATTGTTCCTTCGTAAGTGGAGTACTTTGTATTTGTCCTTATTGAATTTCATCTTATTTACTTCAGACTATTTCTCCAGTTTGTCCAGATCATTTTGAATTTTAATCATTCTCCAAAGCACTTGCAACCCCTCCCAGCTTGGTATAGTCCACAAACTTTATAAATGTACTCTCTATGCCATTATCTAAATCACTGATGAAGATATTGAACAGAACTGGACCCAGAACTGACCCCTGTAAAACCCCACTCGATATGACCTTAGAGCTTGACTGTGAACCACTGATAACTACTCTCTGGGAATGGTTTTCCAACCAGTTATTCACCCACATTATAGTAGTAGGTTGTATTTCCATAGTTTGATTATGAGAAGGTCATGTGAGACAGTATCAAAAGCCTTATTAAAGTCAAGATATACCACATCTAATGCTTCCCTCCCCGTCCACATTCTTGTTACCCTGTCAAAGAAAGCTATTACATTGGTCTGACACAATTTGTTCTTGACAAATCCATGCTGACTGTTACTTATCACCTTATTTTAGGTGTTTGCAAATTGATTGTTTAATTATTTCCTTCATTATCTTTCTGGATACTGAGGTTAAACTGACTGCTCTGTAATTCCCCAGGTTGTCCTCATTTCCCTTTTTATAGATTGGCACTATTTTTGCCCTTTTCCGGTCCCTCTTGTACCTCTCTAGTCTTCCATGACTTTTTGAAGGTAATCTCTAATGGTTAAGATATCTCCTCAGTCAGCTCCTTGAATACTCTAGGATGTCTTTCATCAGGCCCTGGTGACTTGAAGACATCTAACTTGTCTAAGTAATTTTTAACTTGTTCTTTCCCTATTTCCCTCTGAGCCAAGCTCATTTTCACTGGCATTCACTATGTTAGACGTCCAATAACTAACCTTTTTCATGCAAACCAAAACTAAAAAAGTAATTTAGCACTTCTACCATTTCCACATTTTCTGTTAGGTTTTTTCCCCCTCTTTACCTCCCAGAGTAATGGGCCTACCCTGTTCTTGGTCTTCCTCTTGCTCCCAATGTAATTGTAGAATGTTTTCTTGTTACCCTTTATGTCTCTAGCTAATTTAATCTTGTTTTGTGCCTTGGCCTTTCTAATTTTATTCCTACATACTTATTTTATTTGTTTATATTCATCCTTTGTCTTTTGATCCTGTTTCCATTTTTTGTTGGACTCTTTTTTGAGTTTCAGATAATTGAAGATCTCCTAGTTAAGCCAGGGTGGTTTCTTGCCATACTTCCTATCTTTCCTACACAGTGGGATAGTTTGCTCTTGTGCCCTTAATAATGTCTCTTTGAGAACTTGCCAACTCTCTGAAACTATTTTTCCCATTAGACTTGCTTCCCATGAGATCTTACCTACCAACTCCTTGAGTTTGCTACAGTCTGCCTTCTTGAAATCCATTATCCATTAGCTGTTTTCCCTCCTACCATTCCTTAGAATCATGAACTCTACCATTTCATGATCACTTTTACCTAAGCTGCCTTCCACTTTCAAACTCTCAACCAGTTCCTCCTTATATGTCAAAATCAAATCTAGAACAGCCTCTCCCCTTGAAGCTTTCTCCACCTTCTGAAATAAAAAATGGTCTCCAGTACATTCCAAGTATAAAATACTTTGTTTGGCAGTATGATGAATTCTCTCATACCCTTAGGAACAGAAAACTGCAATAAGCTCTTTGGATACCATAGTACAGAGTAAAAAGAACAGGAGTGCTTGTGGCACCTTAGAGACTAACACATTTATTAGAGCATAAGCTTTCGTGGGCTACAGCCCACTTCATCGGATGCATAGAATGGAAGCCCACGAAAGCTTATGCTCTAATAAATTTGTTAGTCTCTAAGGTGCCACAAGTACTCCTGTTCATATATGTGTGTATATATATATATATACACACACACACACACACACACACACACACACACACACACACACACATACAGATAAGTTGGAAGTTACCATACAAACTACGAGAGGCTAATTAGTTAAGATCAGCTATTAGCAGGAGAAAAAAAAACTTCTGTAGTGATGATCAAAATGGCCCATTTAGACAGTTGACAAGAAGGTGTGAGGATACTTAACTTAAGGGAATAGATTCAGTATGTATAATGACCCAGCCACTCCCAGTCCCTATTCAAAGCCAAGTTAATGGTATCTAGTTTGCATATTAATTCAAGCTCAGCAGTTTCTCGTTGGAGTCTGTTTTTGAAGCTTTTCTGTTACAAAATTGCCACTCTTAAATCTTTTACTGAGTGGCCAGAGAGGTTGAAGTGTTCTCCTACCGGTTTTTGAATGTTATGATTCCTGATGTCAGATTTGTGTCCATTTATTCTTTTGTGTAGAGACTGTCCGGTTTGGCCAATGTACATGGCAGAGGGGCAATGCTGGCACATGATGGCATATATCACACTGGTAGATGTGCAGGTGAACGAGTCCCTGATGGGGTGGCTGTGATTAGGTCCTACGATGGTGTTACTTGAATAAATATGTAGACAGAGTTGGCACTGGGCTTTGTTGCAAGGATAGGTTCCTGGTTAGTGGTTTTGTTGTGTGGTGTGTGGTTGCTGGTGAGTATTTGCTTCAGGTTGGGGGGCTGTCTGTAAGCAAGGACTGGTCTGTCTCCCAAGATCTGTGAGAGTGACGGGTTGTCCTTCAGGACAGGTTGTAAATCCTTGATGATGTGCTGGAGAGGTTTTAGGTGGGAGCTGAAGGTGACGGCTAGTGGCGTTCTGTTATTTTCTTTGTTGGGCCTGTCCTGTAGTAGGTGACTTCTGGGTACTCTTCTGGCTCTGTCAATCTGTTTTTTTCACTTCAGCAGGTGGATATTGTAGTTTTAAGAATGCTTGATAGAGTTCTTGTAGGTGTTTGTCTCTGTCTGAGGGATTGGAGCAAATGCGGTTGTATCTTAGAGCTTGGCTGTAGACAATGGATCGAGTGGTGTGTCCTGGATGGAGGCTGGACTCATAGGAACATAAAAACGGCCATACTGGGTCAGACCAAAGGTCCATCTAACCCTGTATCTTGTCTTCCAACAGTGGCCAATGTTGGGTGCCCCAGAGGGAACGAATAGAACAAATAATCATCAAGTGATCCATCCCATCACCCATTCCCAGCTTCAACAGAGGCTAGGGACACATCCCTGCCCATCATGGCTAATACCGATTGATGGACCTATCCTCATTGAATTTATCTAGTTCTTTTTTGAACCCTGTTATAATCTTGGCCTTCACAACATCCTCTGGCAAAGAGTTCCATAGGTTGACTGTGCATTGTGTGACAAAATATTTCCTTCTGTTTGTTTTAAACCTGCTGCCAATTAATTTCATTTGGACGTAAACAACACTTCCATATTTACTTTCTCCACACTAGTCATGCTTTTATAGATCTCTATCATATCTCCACCCCCCCTTAGTTGTCTCTTTTCCAAGCTGAAGAGTCCCAGTCTTCTTAATCTCTCTTCTTACGGAAGCTGTTCCATACCCCTAATCATTTTTCTTGCCCTTTTCTGAACCTTTTCCAATTCCAATATATCTTT
The DNA here is from genome assembly GCF_965140235.1 of Caretta caretta. Lineage (NCBI taxonomy): Eukaryota > Metazoa > Chordata > Testudines > Cheloniidae > Caretta > Caretta caretta. The sequence goes on from NC_134209.1 coordinate 85,694,022, forward strand.
TTTGAGATGGGGCAACTTCATCTGCACGTAGTATTCAAAATGTGGGCATATCATGGATTTGTATAGAGGCAATATGATATTTTCTGTCTTATTATCTGTCCCTTTCTTAATGATCCCAACATTCTGTTAGCTTTTTTGACTGCCACTACACATTCAGTGGCTGTTTTCACAGAACTATCCCCAATGACTCCAAGATCCCTCTCGAGTGGTAACAGCTACTTTAGACCCCATCATTTTATATGTATAGTTGGGATAATGTTTTCCAATGTGCATTACTTCACATTTATCAACATTGAATTTCATCTGCCATTTAGTTTCCCAGTCACCCAGTTTTGAGAAATCCATTTGTAGCTCTTCAGAGTCTGTCTGGGACTTGAATGTCTTGAGTAGCTTTGTATCATCTGCAAATTTTTCCATCTCACTGTTTACCCCCTTTTTCAGATCATTTATGAATATGTTGAAGAGGACTGGACCTAGTACAGACCCCTGGGGGACACCACTATTTACCTGTCTCCAGTCTGAAAGCTGACCATTTATTCCCATCCTTTGTTTCCTATCTTTTAACCAGTTACCAATCCATGAGAGGACCTTCTCTCTTATGCCATGACAGCTTACTTTGCTTAAGAGCCTTTTATGAGGGACCTCATCAAAGGCTTTCTGAAAATCTAAGTACACTGGATCCCCCTTTGTCCACATGCTTCTTGCTCCACTCAAAGAATTCTAGTAGATTGGTGAGGCATGATTTCGCTTTACAAAAATCATGTTGACTCTTCCTCAACAAATTATGTTCATCTATGTGTCTGACAATTTTGTTCTTTGCTATAGTTTCAAGCAATTTGCCCAGTACTGCAGTCAAGCTTACTGACCTGTAATTGCTGGGATCACCTCTGGAGCCCTTTTTAAAAATTGATGTCACATTAGCTATCCTCCAGTCATTTGGTACAGAAGCTGATTTAAATGACTCAGGTCTATGCTAGCACCTTGACCACCAGACTAGGTCATTCATTCAATAAATAAGTGTTGCTTTGGAACTGATGCCTCATGAAACAGGATTAAAAAAAAAATTTAAGGAATCATTTGAGAACAGCATTTGAGATGTGAAACTATTTGTTCTTTCTTTATGACAGCAATAACAGGGAAAAGAAAATTGCAAGTGAAAAAGCATCTCATTTCGATAAGCTATTTGAGCTGGTATCATAGCATTTAAAACACAGTAAAAAGCATCACTCAATGTTCCCAGGAGGAGTGGGATGAGTTAAAGCTACCTCACTCTTTTCTCTGAATGTACTAGCGCTGTGGCCTTTAACATTACTGAGACAAAGGTTATTGTGATTTAACGTACTGGAGACTCTGATTCACTTACCATTGTATTTTCAGACATCTGCTTTCCTTCCCACTGTTTCTCCCCTCTCTCCATATTGTCTATATTCCCTTCCTCCTCTTTTTTCTTTATTTCACTTACTAACAATATATTATCAGCCATCAGTCACATCTTTTCTAACAAAGTACATTACTTTCTATAACTACTTAAATTTAGTGGCATGAGCAGATCATGTGTCATATATATAAAACTTGACTTTGTTTCTCAAACCCATTCATGCTGCAATACCAGGATATAACAAGCCAGATGAAATAGAGCCTACCCATAGGGCAGTTTTACACAGCTGTAACTTCATTGTTCTCAGCAGAGTTCATCCTGACTTTTACAACAGCATTAAAAAAGAATCAAGGCCACATTTTCTTACTTCTGTTGGCTTATTTTATAATTGATGCATTATAAAAATGTGATCTTATAAAGTAAAATACCTAGGAGAAAGATAATTACTTAGCTTCAACACTATTTGTGTCAGAAGTGTTTTTGACAGACATATACTGAAATAATCATGTTTAATTAAGGCTCTAATCCAGCAAAGCAACTAAGCACATGCTTAAATTTAAATAAACAAATAGCCCCACTGAAGTCTATGAGTGCAGGGTGTTCAAGAGTTCAGATAACATTCCTAAGAACCTGGAATTCTTCTCTGCTGGTCTAAACATTGGGATCCTTCAGCAGAAAAGGCAATTAAGAAATCAATTGAATGAGATCCTTATAGGATGAGGCTAAATTAAGATTGTAGTTTAACTACTTCAGTGCTTTTTAAAATTCTGCCGGTAAGGGGTTCCTTTGACTGTGACACATATATGTATTTGGTCTATATGTGGACAGCTGGATCATGGATGGCCAAACAGCAAATCTCTATGCTCTTGAACAGAGTGCTCTACTGGGAGTTCCCATTTTTCAAGAAAAAAGTCCTCATTACTATCCTTCCTTCTATGATATAAAAATACTTATAAAATAGACAAGTGAATAGGTATAGCCAATTACATCTAATATTAGTCCATTTTTCTTTCAGTCATTAATACATGCTGTGATTAGGCTGTACTATGAATTATTACCTCCTTTATCCCCCTTGCCATAAACCCACCAAACTTGGCACCATATAACTGAAGTTATAAAAGAGGCCCTTCAATATATCAGCACTTCTTTAATTTCACTTTAAGAACTGTCTGTAATATAGATGCTATTTGAACTAGTGACCTTATCCCATAACAATGAGTGCAATGTTTCATGTCAGTGTTTCACAGAGTTTGAATTCCTTCTCCCAACAATAATTCTGAGTTTTCATTTTAAACATCTTTCAAAATCTAAACTTCATGTTTCCACTTCAAAACACAGGTAATGTGAACAAATATCTTCCTACTCTGTGGGGATTGGAATTTATGATAAAAGGAAGGCGAACACTGACTAAGAACAATGTACTCTATGCATAAAGCAGAAGGACAATCTACTACACCATAAATATAGTGATGGAAAGCAGAGTAGTCTTTGATAGACTGTAGCTGTGTAAGTATGTATTTCTTCATCATGAGAAAAACACATTCTGGAGTTATAGGAAATGCCGTAAGCTGCAGCATTAAAACTCATCTCAGTACAGTACATAACAGGAATAAGGTGTGCTAATTAAACTGTAAAGAGATAGAAGAATGATCAAAAGAAAGTTCAGGGTCTAAGTTTAGATCTGGCCTAGTTTCATTTAAACTCTGAACCAGTGGATCTGGCCTAGTTTAATTTAAACTCTGAACCATACCTCTCAGCTTGACAGTGTCCAAATGTGGGACACAATGTGTTACAAAGACCTAAAATGACGGACATAAAAAGTTGTTTCTTCAGCAAATTTAAAATGACACAGGATCCCCTATCTTTTCATATTCATCTATTGGCAACTACAGATCCTCCATTTTAAGTTAATTAGGAGGCCAGCAAAGACAACTTTTTCAGATGTTCTAATATTTAGTCAAGGAAGACAACATTTATAAAGATTAGTGGAGTATGTCTTGACTGAGGGAGATGTTGATGAATTCAGCTGGTAGTCATAGAGTTTTACAAGACAACTGCTTCATTTAAAAGCATGCCAGCCAAAGCTGTACAAATAGAGGAATATTCTACATATGTTTCATATGCCGAAATCTTATTTATGTCAACTGGAATTCAGTGTACAGTGAGGGTATTGAAAATAGCTTATAATTAGCTGAAAATGTTTAGAATTCAGATAATTCATATTTCCCCATGTTAGTCAATTCCCATTTCTTATTAGCAAGGTGTCATTAGATATGTTTTAGAAAGATCATTTAGAGCTTCTTTGAGGAGATTAGCTTAAAAAGACAGGATCTCATTAACTGGGGAGGATTTCCTATGTACAAGTGTTATTCTAAGGGACCTCTTCCCTTTTACATGTCCCGTTACATGGAAAGAGAAGTTCCACCTTAACTTCTTTAGCAGCCAACTCATCCTGGACCCATTATTAAAAATCTCATTTCTCTGTTGATGTATCATCCAAAATTATGAGTCCATAAAGAAACACTGTGGGGAGTATACATTAAAAAACACAACACCCTTCTCCCCTCCAACACCAACAACTGTAAAACTACTTTAAATGAAGATAAGCTGAGAAGATCGTGTTTAGATGAAAATCATGGTCAGGTCACGGAATTGATTTAAGGCTGAAGAAGATTCAGATTTGGTGGTGCTGACAGAACGCTAATCATTCTTGCAAGCAGGCTTTGATCCCAAATAGCAGAATATGAGATTTCTACAGTATTGAATAGTTGAAATTCCATGAAATCAGCTGTTCTTGCAAGATTTGAGCCATTTTTGAGAGATTTTCACAGGAATGTCTACTGTGATGATAGTTCAAGTGCATCAAAATAAGAATGCTAAATACAGGTTTAAATCCAGGGTTATGAATCTGTGTTTGTTCCCCAACATCCAAATTCAAAGAGATGAATTCATATGTAGCATTGATAATTTTGTTGTATATCTATGTTTAACTGGATTTAAAAGAATCTTACATTATCTACGATCATGTTTTGTCATCATCTGTTGCATAGGGGATAGTGACGGTCTGCTAGTTGACTAATGGAAGAGAAATAATTTGGGACTTATTTTTCCATTCAAGGAAAAGTGAAATTAGAACAGGGTCATCCAGTTATTAATACATGGTATATAAATGTTGATGAATGAGTGAGAGATGAACATGTCAATTCTTTGTCATTCAAGATATAATCACCTCTCTCCTTAATCCTCATTTTTATCCATCACTAAGGGGGCTTGTGCAATGCCCTTCTTAATAGAGCTAATATTTGGGCCTTGTGAAGTAAAAATATTAGCTTTCATTGAAAAAGTGAGTTTCTAGCTCTTTTCTCTGTGAAGATAACTGAACTGATATTAACTCCTTTGTACAACGGAAAGGGTCAAGTAACTGGTTTCCACTTCTGCAGCAGGAGGTGTGGGGACCTGAAAATTCCACCCACACATATATTTGTTCTGTAAGATGTATCTATTAAGTTTGAGGTGTAGCCAAAAATCTCAGTAACCTTCCTCAAAATCCTTAGGACAGCCTTGAGCATTTTAAATCTTCCCAGAATACAAGTTTCTTGGAACCCTCTATAAAGTTTTATCTGTATCTCATTTCTCACTTGTCTTCCTGACAGACTGTCATCTCATTAAGTAAGACTAGTTGTTCATTTTGGCTTGGCCGAACAAAAAATCCAATTAAATTTTAAATGTAACAAATTCTTTAGGGAAAGGTCTGTCTTAATACAACTGATAACATTTCTTTTAAAGCAATATATTCTTCGGAGTCTTGGATATTTCTATTTTGAGCTTAGAGACAGTTCTGATAGTCTTTGCACTGTTAACAGATGTTTACACTTCTCAGTAGTCTGATGAGAGAGTTTCTTGGACCTCTGCATCTCATATTGGGCTATGCTTTTTATATGAAGTTTGTATTTTACACTTTCTACAACTCCTAGATTTATCCTGGTAGGAGAAGAACTATTTATCAGAATGAGAAAGGAAATCGGACCTAATTTAAGTCTAAATTCCAAACTGAAGTTGGATGATTTATGAAACTTCAAGTTTTCCTGTGTACACGAATGCTCCTCTGACCTTTCAAAATTTAGCTTAGTTTCTGTTTATGAGAGGAAGGCCAATAATCTCAGAATTATTAAGGAAGATAAACTATTTACATTAAATTCTGCTCTGATGTAAATGTAAATCCAAATTTCAATAGAGTTACTCTAGACTTAGTGCAAATAAGAGCACATTCTAGATTGTTATCTTCAGGTGGAAAAGTATTTGACTGTTCCCTTAAATTTCAAGCACGGTGTTTCAACAAGTGTCACTGCAAATTCTAAGAAATAATTACTCTTTCTTAGAAAGAATTTCTGGCCTGTGGTGACACCAGACTTGACATCTCAGCTATTTACTGTTTGGCAGTGAGAGAAACCAAGGATTTGTGTTTGTGCTACAAAAGTTCAAATATTTTGATAAGTGGTTAAGAATGCATCATCTCAGTGACTCTCTCTCAGTATGTTCTTCTCTTCACCCACTCCAATAAGCAGATTCTTCCTAGAGGAAATCAAGCTTCTTCTAAAAACTAGAAAATTTACAGAAGACAGAGCTGCTAGAGGAATCCAAAATAATGTTCCACATATTAAGATTAGGTTTAGAGTCTGATTTTTAAAAATGTGCATGTGCAGTTCTGCACTGGAGGCCTGATCCACAGCCCCACTGAAGTCAATGAAAAGTCTGAGTTCAATGGGCTTTGTATCAGGCGCAAGACTTGTGCACATAGTTACTGTTATGCAGTCTGCAGTGGCTCAGCAGGATGAGTACCAACCTCAGAGCACACTGTGAAGAAGCAGGGCACAAACCTCAAACTGGTTGTGAGTTCTATAATTAGATTTCACCAAGTATCAAGTATGAACCTCTCAAGTGCTGTAACAGGCTTCACATTGAGCCAGGCATTCCCCTTGGGCACTCCGGTCTATCTTGCTACCTAGGCAAACTTGCCTTTGGGATGGATGGCCCCTTACACCAAAAATCACAACACAATTCAAGTTACTCCTAGTCTCAAAGGGCCAGTCACTTATCCCAGGTTAATTGCACCTCAGATCTTAAAACCACAGAAAATGCTTGTAGTCAATCCTATAATAAACTATCTAAAGATTTGTTAATTAAGGAAAAGAAATGAGTTATTTACAAGGTTAGATCAGATAAACACACACAAATGAGTTACAGTCTTAGGTTCCAAAAGAAGCTGCTGTAATATGCAAGCTCTGTAAGTCCTCTAGGGCTAACCCACACTAGACTGCTGGGGAATCCCTTGCTTATGATTAGAAGTCTCAGAGTTCAAGAAGCATAGAGAAACTATTCCTTCTTGTCAGGGATTTTTATTCCCTTCCCCCAGGGCTCAAGCTGATGGGATGAGTCCACCTCCTTGTCTCTTCATGGATGAGGGGGAGCAATCAATAAAGCCTTTGTTCTTTCATGTTTCACAATGGTTCACTGTTTCAATGGGCCTTCTTCATGGGCAGGACCTAACACCTTGTGTAGGAAGCCAGCATTTCTACTCCTTTCCTGTTTGACTTACGCAATTACGGAGGATTACAATGCAAACACTTACTATCATCTTATAACATGGGGTAGAGATGTTATCAGATTAATACATGCAGCATCTCCTACAATTTAAACACTAAATATATTCTTATAAACTTATATCTATTTTAACCATACTAACACATAGGTGAGCCAGACTGGTTTGTCATTATTCAGTGAGGCCTAAGGGCCTTGGCATGAGCTGGCACCTAGTCACCTCAATTGCCCTAATTTTGAATGCATGGTTTATTGGAAAGTCAAATCCTTTATATGCCTGATCTCTGACCTTCTCTTCTGCAAAGTTTTTTGTTGTTGTTGTTTTTTTTTAAAAGATTCAATACAATCTTCTGGTTTCTGCTTGGAAATGTCTTTGAGCTTGCAAAATGAATTGCTTTAATCTAAACTGTTAATTATGTATAAAAGCCACTCCTTCCAAATTTGGAGAACTTTACTTTTTACTTAGAGTCATGTAAAACAAAACACTACCTCATCGTAAGTCATGATTCATACTCAGACTGTCAGAACAATTTCAGAAAATACACGGGTACCTGCTCAGATAGTGATCTGACAAACTGCCTGCAGTTTTGGGGGCTGCCAGATTGGTCACCATTCTTGGAAATATAAACCTCAATTAGGGTTGCCAGTCATCCAGTTTTTGACCGGAACGCCGGGTTGAAAAGGGACACTGCTGGCTCCAGTCGGCACTGCCGACTGGGCCATTAAAAGTTCGGTAGGTGGTGCAGCGGGAGCCCAGGGCTAATGCAGGCTCTCTGCCTGCCCTAGCTCCACACGGCTCCCGGAAGCGGCCACCAGATCCTTGCAGCCCCTAGATGCACGGGCGGCCAGAAAGGCTCCATGTGCTGCCCCTGCCCCGAAGCCTGGCTCCGCAGCTCCCATTTGCCAGGAACTGTGACCAATGGGAGCTGCGGGGGGAGGCACCTGTGGCAGGTAGGTTGTACTTGAAGGGTGTTGGTATTGATCAGATATTTTAATTGCTTCCTACATTGCCTTAAAATGATTTTTCACTCAAGACATTTTAATGACCAAGTACAAGGCCTTTTGACTCTTACTGTGATGTTAGAAATAATCTAGAAGTGTAGTTATCAAGTTTGACGGCTTGTCTCATGATCTTGACCCATGAAAAGATAGGATTAGGCAAAATGATCTGAAGAATCAGCTTTTCCTAGATAGGTGGCAATCATCTTCGTGTTTGAGAAAATCCTTTTGGGAAAAGTGAGCTGCTTTAACTTCTGCAATAATTAGACTCATTATTTTATTACAATCATAATTTAATTACCCATCTTGGTGTCTGTAAATACAATGAGCACACAGGATTTTCTTGGCCGATTTTGCACATCATATTATACTTTAGGGAAAGGTGAACCAGACAGATGAAATAAGAACTGGCCCCTCCTCCAAAGTTTGTGCAGAACTGTTCTTAAACTGGAATAAAATCTTGGTTTATATATATTTACAAATCAAGAACTTTCATTAACAATGAAAACTGTGTACTAGTAATTTTTCATGTTGCAGTTTTACCAGAGAGGGATGATCAAAGGGAATATTCCAAGCGAGAAAAACATGATTTCTAAGGCCCTGTTCTTGAAATCATCTTAAACAGTAGCCGTACTGAAATCGAACCTTCTGGACATATTACTTTGTTATATATGTGAATACTATGCATCAACAAAAGGTTAAGAACACAAGAAAAGGCTAATTGGAACTACAGTAGACCTTAGACTGCACCTTACTGTTTCATACCATTAGGGTTAGACTCCTGACATAAGACAACATCCCAGCCACACTAAATCTGTGAATCTTCTGATAGAAGCGTCCACTGGGAACTTTAGATAGAAGGAATAATTTCACACAATCTGGCATGCATTAAGCATTCAGAGATGATATATATGGAGCCAGAGAGGATTGTTCACTTAGGTGACCAAGAAAAATGATGAGTTTAAACCCACAAATAAATCTTTCAAATTAATTTTGAAAGCATTTGGAAAAAATATTTATAGTATGTTCTTTATTTATATGGAAGCACTAGCTACTACCTCAATGAATCATACATCTAGAATGATTCCCAATGAAGGTAGAAGAGAGAATCTCACTGATTCACACATCAGTAATAAATCCACAAACTCAATAATTCTCAAGATGGTTTCAATGCAAGAGAATAAGCTCACTGCAATCTTCATGCGAGTGGGTCTTTGTCCAGATAGCTGGACGAAGTTGGTCATTGCCCCTTTAAGGGCTTGCTTACAACAGGTGGGACAAAGGGGAAAGTGTACAGGGATGGACAGGAAGGGCAGGAAGCACTTTGGGCCAGGTTTAGAGAAAGTCACTGCATTGCCCTTCCTGCTGACCAGAAGAGTGGAGGGGTATTTATATTCAATGCAGCTCTGTAGAGACCCTCTTCCCACGATTGCGATTGGCAGCACCCACTCCTGAATGTGGCAAAAGGACCAGGTTCCCTCTTGACTATCTCTGGCCATTATGCTAGTTGCCATTTTCCTTAGGGGGCTGGGAAGGAATTTTTCCCTTACCACAACACTGGCCAAGGCAGGTGGGTTTTTTCATGTTCTCCATGGGTGGTCAGGGACTCGATGGGACTGTTGTGGTGGACGGCCAGTGCAGATGCGCAGTATAGAAGGAATACAGTTATCCAGTAAAATGGGTTGGAAGAGGATTTGAAGGAAAGCATCACGTGAGGGAGCTGAATAAGAGGGAGAGTGTTGGGGATCCTACATCTCATAGGGTGGAGATCCAACCCTCTTCCTTCCTGCACTGTACAAATTTGTTGCTTGCTATTCCCAGATATTTTAAGTGAATAAAGTTGCAGACTAATTAAACCACATCTGTGGCTTCCTGTCTTTCTTCCAGTGCGGATGGCTAAAGGTGATGTATGAAGTCTCCTACTTCAACATTCAGTGGAGTATAAAGTTTTGCATGTACTTAAATATGTACCTTGCTGAACTGGGGCTTAAGTGATCCTCTGGCATAATAAGACCCATATGAAATATATGTTTTAATAACCATCAGGTGGAGACTATGACTTAAACTTCAGCATTCTAATCCATCACTAAAATCTCTTCAGACTGTAGCATTTTTGAAATAAATGTTTTTATAGCTGCACACTTTGAAAGCCCCAGTGACATTACTACCGGGAGCCTATGCCAGACATTCAGTGGGAAGTTGGCACTTGTTTTGATTCCCAAGGTTGTCTAAATGTCTGATTGTTTACATTACTGTTATCTCAGGAACAAGGTTGGTGTACCTTTCTTCACTATAATTCATGTTCCCTTACTGGTATTAGCAGAAATTAAAATAAGTAGGCACTACAATTTATTTTTAACTTACTTTAGTTGCAGGGACAGTACTTTGTGTATTTTTTTCTCATTCCTCAAGTTTCTCATTGCTTAGTGAGAGTTGGGGTTCTGCACAAAACACTAATACAATGAAGTTACTTATTGCTCACTGTCGCAGGTCAGACCTGCGGTCGCGCCTGTGCACCCCCAGCAGGGGCTGTGCGGTCAAGTGTTCGGAGTCAATAACTGCCTCATGCGGCCTCGCGGCCAGAGTCAATCACTGCCCCCATGCTCGGGGCTGTGTGGCCTAGCAGTCAGTCAGACACTGTCAGGATGGCCCTCCGCCTTAGGATGGGTAGTGGCCAGGATAGGGAGATCCAGGCCCTCCCTCTCCACCGGGTCCCAACCCACGGCCCTGTCAGTGGCGGGGTTGCCTGCCACCAGCTAGGTGGGGATCTGGCCAAAACACACCAACCTAGCCTCCAGTTGTCCAACCAACTCCCCGCAAAGACTCCCTGGGTTACTTCCTACCCACTTCTCTGCATCTCATGGCTTCCTAGTTCCCCTGGTTCCTTCTCCTTCAGTCGCATCCAGCACCTAGGGGTTGAGGGTTACTGTCAGTTGGCTGGCCTCCATGTCATGAAGTGCCCACGGCCCTTCAGCAGGAGTCAGTGACACATCTTCTTCCCCTACGGCAGTCCACCCAGACTGAGCCAGGCTGCTCCCTCTTATACTGGTTTTGCATTTTGAGCATGCCCAGTAGGGCCATGGGGGCGTGGCTTCCTCAGCCCACAGTGAGGGGTTAACCCCCGCAGTCCCAGTGTGGGGCATGCACGCCTCGTCACACTCACCTAACATTGTTTAACAAATGTCTATTTTCTTAAATTGCAATTTCACAAACTCCAGAATATATTTCAGGAAAGTACAATTGGCATTCACTTACTTGGGTGTCTTCTGACCTTTTAACAGTTATACATAAATCTTTCAGAAAAGTGCTAGGAAAAAAGAAAACAGACCTTTTGAGAAAGTATACTTCTGATACTATTTACCTGCCTGTCTGGCTTTCCCCTTCTGTTTCCCTTCTGTTAACTCCTGTCTATCCTATCTGTTCTTCATTGATATTGAAGAATCTACAGCACTTTTCAGAAGAATAAGTGATTTCTTGGGTGCCCTTGGCAGAATGGAGAATTTTGGCTATGTACTGTACACCAATGGTCTACCCGACTCCATCCTTTTACCCGAGAGGTGGCTGTATTTTGATAGCGGGTGATGCTGGATGTACAGAGATATGGGTTTATTTTATGGAAGGTGATTTTTAAATGTATTTTTTTTGTAATTTGGCTAACATTTAGATTAATGAAATATTATTAGCTATTTCCAAAGACCATAGACAAATGGAAGATAGTTGTAGAAATAAAGCATCTGTTTGTTAATCGAGTAGTCATTTTGGACAAGTGCACCAATTTATTAGATTAAGATCTCAGTATTAAAAAATGGTATAGAAGGAAAAATTTTACCTTGCTAAAAGATGTGCCAGCCATGTAGCACACCCTTCTGGCCTAGTATAGCTCTACCGAGTCCTGCCTTAGTTTCCCCTTCACTCAGGATTCCTTAAAAAGTCCACACAGTCCAGATATTCAAAACATTTCCCCCTTCTGGGGTCCAATTATTAAGTATTGCACAAAAATTTCAAAAGAAAATGACTTATAAAGTCTTCAGTTTCAACCTCCTCTTTCTGAGGGTCTGTCTTACCTTTAGAGTTCCATTACTTTTCTGCTCCAGTTTCAAGCCAGGCACAGCCCTTTCTCCCTGAGGGTCTGTATTTCCGCTCTCCCAGCACCTCTTGCCTGAAGTTTCACCTTCTCCACAGACCTTTCCCCCACTGACTCACGGCCCTGCAGGAACCTTCTTACTTTCTGCAGTGTCTGCAGGCATCTGCTAACAACAACCTGCAGCTTTCTTCCACTTTATAAGGCCCAGGTGCCTCCTCTTAAGCCCTGTTGGGCAGCAAGTAGTCAGTCCAGGTGCACTGGACTCTGCTCACCTTATGACACATCTGAAAAACATATTAATATTTGAACATAGAGTACATATAGACAGAGACCTCACCCTTTTCTTCCAGCCAGTGAGAGAAATTCCCATTTTGTTATGAGTCTGTCACAGAAATGAGATGGAAAAGACTTCTTGGGTCATCTAGTTAGTCTCCTGCCAGTGTCCGTACATTCTGTATATTTGAGTAATCTAGCTTTGAATGTCTTAGGGATCGGGTTTCTGCCACTTTCCTTGGAGGGCCATTCCATTATAACTACAAACTCAAGATCTAGCCTCAACATGAGGCCTGTTTTCTCAGTCTAGCTCATAATGGAGACTATGCTGCTCCAAGGCCTGTTTTGCATGATCTGGTATGCTTCAGAATTTGCAGTACTTCTTGAGGGTTAAGAGTGGGGAAATCTGCTCAACATCTATACACAGATGCAAGCAGTATGGAGAATAAACAAGAACTGGAAGTATTAATACATAAGCTACATTATGACTTAATTGGCATCACAAACTTGACAGAATAAATCTCATGATTTGAATATTAGTAGAGAGGGCATAGCTTGTTCAGGAAGGATAGACTGGTGAAGGAAAGGAAGGTGGTGTTACATTATACATCAGGAATATATACACTTATTCTGAGGTGTAGCAGGATGTGAGAGGCAGACCAGTTGAAAGTCTCTGGGTTAAAAAAAAAAAGTGAGGAAAATATGGGCAATGTCATAGTAGGGATCTACTACAGACCACCAATCAGGAGAAGATAGACGAGGCATTTCTAGAACACATAAAAGTATCCAAAACACAGACCTGGTAGTAATGGGGAAAATTAACTACACAGATATCTACGGAAAAGTAATATGGCAAATCAAAGTCTCCGTTAAGTTTTTGGAATGTATGGGGGATAACTTGTTTCAGAAAGTTGAGGAAGTAACCAGGGAGATAGTCATTTTAGAGTTCATTCTGACTAATGGAGGAATTGGTTGAGAAGCTAAAGGTTGAAGGCAATTTGGATGAAAGTGATCATGAAATAGACTTCAGGATGCTGAGGAAAGGAGGGAAGAGAGAGAAGCAGAATAAGGAAAGTGGACCTCAAAAAAGTAGTGACCTTAACAAACTCAGAAAACTGGCTGCTAAGATTCCAGAGAAGAAAAATCTCAGGGAAAAAAGGAGGTCAGGAGAGCTGGCAATTTCTCACAGAGGCAGTATTAAAGGCAAACAAATTATCCCAGTGCAAACGAAAGATTAGAACAGCAAGAGGACAATATGGTTCAATCAGGAGCTTTTAAAATTACCTAAAAATAAAAAAGGAATCCCACAAAATGTGGAAACATGAACAAATTGCTTCACATGAGTACTAAAGAATAGCACAAATATGTAGTGACAAAAATCAGAAAGACTAAGGCACAAAATTAGTAATACCTAGCAAGGGACAGAAAAGGCAATAAGAAGAGGTTCTCTAAATGCATCTCTCATGTTTTTAATGAAGGAATGTGTAGGTTCTCTACTTAGCAGGGAAGGAGAGCCAACAGATGACATCCAGAAGGCTGAGGTGTTTATTGTCGGTTTTGCGTCAGTCTTCATTAAAAAAGTTGATTGTGACCAGATACTTAAGACAATCCATGTTAACAAGGGTGAAGGAACACAAGCCAGAAGAGGGAAAGAACAGGTTAAAGAATGTTTATATAAGTCAGATGTATTCAAGGTGACAGGGGCTGATGAAATTCATCCTACAATACTTAAGGAAGCAATTTTGGAACCATTAGCGATTATGTATGAGAACTCCTGGATGGATGAGGTCTCAGAAGTCTGGAGAAGGGCAAACATAGAAAACCCAGGAATTATAGACCAGTCAGACTAACTGCAGTATCTTTTCAGGTATCAAAGCAAATTTTTAAACAATCAATTTGTATACATTGTGTCAAAGTTCCTCCTCTCCCTTTGTGGGTCCTGCACTTATTGGCGGATTTGCTTGCCTCAGAGATTCATGGCAGCCCTCAGTTTGGCCACTTTTGCTAGTGGCTCAAACCTGCCGTTCACTCAAGCTAACCTCATCACTGGCCAGCATGGGAAAAAGGAAGGAGAACAATCCCCGCAGTCTCTGCTGATCCACCATGTGGGTCGGGGAACAGCCCAGAGACCTTCGCTTCTGGTGGAACCCACAGTCCAGGTCAACTCCTCCTGTGTCTGATCAGGAGTTGGGAGGTTTGGGGGGAACCTGGGCCTGCCCTCTACTCCGGGTTCTTACCCAGGGAAAATGGACCTGCTTAATCTGGGACTAATATATCTGCCTTCTAACACTCTCCTGTAGCCATCTGGCCTGACCCTGTCACAACATCTACAGTATAATAGGTTTATAAGTAAGAATCAACCTGGATTTGTCAAGAAGTCATGTCAAACAAACCCAATTTCCTTCACTGACAAGATTACTGGCCTAGTGGATGTCGAACGCCATAGATATGATATCATGACTATAGCAAGGCTTTTGACAGATCTTACAGGATATTTTCATAAGCAAACTAGGGAAGTGTGGTCTAGATGAAATCACTATAAGGTTGGTGCACAACTGGTTGAAAGACCATGCAACAGGGTGCTTGGTGAGGCAGGGAGCCTAGTGGTTGGTGTGCCTGAATTCCAGCCTATTGTTTCTCTGGTTGAGGTGCCTCAATCTTTTAGGAGGTGGGGTTGGTGGCCATGGGCCCTCCCACTCCACTGGGTCCCAGTCAGGGCCCTGTGTGAGTCAATCCCTGAACTGGAGGGATCCCCCAGCAGGAAGACTAAATCCACTGCCCCAGGATACTTCCTACCACTGTTCCTTCAGTCTGGGGTGGCTTACTTCCAGTAGCACCCCCTCATGGACCTTGAGGGGGCACCCTGCCACAGTCCCAGGCTACTTTGGGCAGGGCAGCCATCAGTTTGTTGAGGCCAAACCCCACAATGTCTCTTTGTTTCAGACACCCAGTTAATTCAGCTGCTGGAGGCTCCTAGACCTCTCGCCAGTCTCCCTTGGCTGACAGAGGACAACACTTACTCCCTGGTGGCTGCCTTGGCTAGCAGGCTAGTGACCCTTCCTCTCAGGTAGTGAGGCAGCTAGCTCCTGCCTCTTAGCCAGTCAGGCCTCAAATGATCCAGGCTCTCTCCTTTTCTCCCCGACTCCAGGCCTGGCATTGGATGCAGGTATTACAGGGCAGGGCTAGCTAGGCCTAAAGGCTCTCTTTAACCTCTGCCATGCTGGCGGGCAATTTCTCTGCTTCATCACAGACCATATTCAAAGAGTAGTTGTCAGTGGTTTGCTGTTACACTGGGAGGATATATGTCTGCCAGAGTCTGTCCTGGTCAAGTACTGTTCAATATTTTCATTAATGATTTGGATAATGGAGTGGAGAGTATGCTTGTAAAATTTTAGATAACACCAAGATGGGAGGTTGCTAGCACTTTGGAGGTCAGGATTCGAATTCAAAATGACCTTGTCAAACTGGAGAACTGGACTGAATTGAGCAAGATGAAATTCAGTAAAGGCAAGTGCAAAGCACTCATTTATAAAGAAAATATCAGTTACGCAACTACAAAATGGGGCTAACTGGCTATGCAGCAGGCCTGCTGAAAAGTTTCTGGGGGTTATAGTGGATTGCAAATTGAATGCATCAACAATGTGATGAAGTAAACAGTTCAGGAAGGACAGGCAGAGCAGAAAAGGTGGGGGAGTAGCACTGTATGTAAGAGAGCAGTATGACTGCTCAGAGCTCGGGTACGAAACTGCAGAAAAACCTGAGTGTCTCTGGATTAAGTTTAGAAGTGTGAGCAACAAGAGTGATGTAGTGGTGGGAGTCTGCTATAGACCACCGGACCAGGGGGATGAAGTGGATGAGGCTTTCTTCCGGCAACTCGCAGAAGCTACTAGATCGCACGCCCTGGTTCTCATGGGTGACTTTAATCTTCCTGATATCTGCTGGGAGAGCAATACAGCGGTGCATAGACAATCCAGGAAATTTTTCAAAAACGTAGGGGACAATTTCCTGGTGCAAGTGCTAGAGGAGCCAACTGGGGGGAGCTTTTCTTGACCTGCTGCTCACAAACCGGGAAGAATTAGTGGGGGAAGCAAAAGTGGATGGGAATCTGGGAGGCAGTGACCATGAGTTGGTTGAGTTCAGGATCCTGACACAGGGAAGAAAGGTAAGCAGCAGGATACGGACCCTGGACTTCAGGAAAGCAGACTTCGACTCCCTCAGGGAACGGATGGGTAGGATCCCCTGGGGGACTAACATGAAGGGGAAAGGAGTCCAGGAAAGCTGGCTGTATTTCAAGGAATCCCTGTTGAGGTTACAGGGACAAACCATCCCGATGTGTCGAAAGAATAGTAAATATGGCAGGCGACCAGCTTGGCTTAATGGTGAAATCCTAGCGGATCTTAAACATAAAAAAGAAGCTTACAAGAAGTGGAAGTTTGGACATATGACCAGGGAAGAGTATAAAAATATTGCTCGGGCATGTAGGAATGAAATCAGGAGGGCCAAATTGCACCTGGAGCTGCAGCTAGCAAGAGATGTCAAGAGTAACAAGAAGGGTTTCTTCAGGTATGTTGGCAACAAAAAGAAAGCCAAGAAAAGTGTGGGCCCCTTACTGAATGAGGGAGGCAACTTAGTGACAGAGGGTGTGGAAAAAGCTAATGTACTCAATGCTTTTTTTGCCTCTGTCTTCACTAACAAGGTCAGCTCCCAGACTGCTGCTCTGGGCATCACAGCATGGGGAGTAGATGGCCAGCCCTCTGTGGAGAAAGAGGTGGTTAGGGACTATTTAGAAAAGCTGGACGTGCACAAGTCCATGGGGCCGGACGCGTTGCATCCAAGAGTGCTAAAGGAATTGGCGGCTGTGATTGCAGAGCCATTGGCCATTATCTTTGAAAACTCGTGGCGAACGGTGGAAGTCCCAGATGACTGGAAAAAGGCTAATGTAGTGCCAATCTTTTAAAAAGGGAAGAAGGAGGATCCTGGGAACTACAGGCCAGTCAGCCTCACCGCAGTCCCCGGAAAAATCATGGAGCAGGTCCTCAAAGAATCAATTCTGAAGCACTTACATGAGAGGAAAGTGATCAGGAACAGTCAGCATGGATTCACCAAGGGAAGGTCATGCCTGACTAATCTAATCACCTTCTATGATGAGATAACTGGTTCTGTGGATGAAGGGAAAGCAGTGGATGTATTGTTTCTTGACTTTAGCAAAGCTTTTGACACGGTCTCCCACAGTATTCTTGCCAGCAAGTTAAAGAAGTATGGGCTGGATGAATGCACTATAAGGTGGGTAGAAAGTTGGCTAGATTGTCGGGCTCAATGGGTAGTGATCAATGGCTCCATGTCTAGTTGGCAGCCGGTGTCAAGTGGAGTGCCCCAGGGGTCGGTCCTGGGCCGGTTTTGTTCAATATCTTCATAAATGATCTGGAGGATGGTGTGGATTGCACTCTCAGCAAATTTGCGGATGATACTAAACTAGGAGGAGAGGTAGATACGCTGGAGGGCAGAGATAGGATACAGAGGGACCTAGACAAATTGGAGGATTGGGCCAAAAGAAATCTGATGAGGTTCAATAAGGATAAGTGCAAGGTCCTGCATGTAGGATGGAAGAACCCAATGCACCGCTACAGACTAGGGACCGAATGGTTAGGCAGCAGTTCTGCGGAAAAGGACCTGGGGTTAGAGTGGACGAGAAGCTGGATATGAGTCAGCAGTGTGCCCTTGTTGCCAAGAAGGCCAATGGCATTTTGGGATGTATAAGCAGGGACATAGCGAGCAGATCGAGGGACGTGATCGTCCCCCTCTATTCGACATTGGTGAGGCCTCATCTGGAGTACTGTGTCCAGTTTTGGGCCCCACACTACAAGAAGGATGTGGATAAATTGGAGAGAGTCCAGCGAAGGGCAACACAAATGATTAGGGGTCTGGAACACATGAGTTATGAGGAGAGGCTGAGGGAACTGGGATTGTTTAGTCTGCAGAAGAGAAGAATGAGGGGGGATTTGATAGCTGCTTTCAACTACCTGAGAGGTGGTTCCAGAGAGGATGGTTCTAGACTATTCTCAGTGGTAGAAGAGGACAGGACAAGGAGTAATGGTCTCAAGTTGCAGTGGGGGAGGTTTAGGTTGGATATTAGGAAAAAGTTTTTCACTAGGAGGGTGGTGAAAGACTGGAATGCGTTACCTAGGGAAGTGGTAGAATCTCCTTCCTTAGAAGTTTTTAAGGTCAGGCTTGACAAAGCCCTGGCTGGGATGATTTAATTGGGGATTGGTCCTGCTTTGAGCAGGGGGTTGGACTAGATGACCTCCTGAGGTCCCTTCCAACCCTGATATTCTATGATTCTATGATTCTAAGTTGCAAAAAAAGACTCATATTCTGGGGTTCTGTTTACAGAAGTGTTATAGGTAAGACACATAGGGTTGCCAACTTTCTGTTTGCAGAAAATTGAACACCCTTGACCCGCCCTTGGTCCTACCCCTTCTCTGAGGCCCCGCCCTGGCTCACTCCATCCCCCCTCCCTCTGTCGCTCGCTCTCCCCCACCCTTGCTCATTCACTCATTTTCACCGGGCTGGGGCAGGAGGTTGGGACGCAAGAAGGGGTGAGGGCTCCGGCTGGGGATGCGGGCTTGAAGTGGGGCTGGAGATGAGAGGCTTGGGGTGCAAGAGGGGGCTCAGGGCTGGAGCAGGGTGTTGGTGTGTGGGAGGGGGTGCAGGCTCTGGGCTGGGAGTGTGGGCTTTGGGATGGGGCAAGAAATGAGGGGTTTGGGGTACAGGAGGGGGCTCTGTGCTGGGGTCAAGGGATTTGGAGTGTGGGAAAGGGCTCCAGGCTGGGGCAGGGGCATGGGATGGTGGGGTGGGGTGCATTCTCTGGGTGGCACTTAGCTTAGGTGGCTCCCAGGTAGCTGCCAGCATCTCCCTCTGTCTCCTACGTGGAGGTGCGGCCAGGCGGCTCTGAGCGCTACCCCTGCCTTCAGGCACCACCCCTGCAGCTCCCACTGGCCATGGTTCCCATCCAATGGGAGCTGCAGAGCCAGCGCTGGGTGCGGGAGCAGTGCTCAGAGCCCCCGTGGCCATCCCTAAGCTTAGGAGCCAGAGGGAGATGCTGGCAGCTTTCTGGGAGCCATGTGGAGCTGGGAAGACACCCTGCCTGCCCCACTGCGGGCAGCCAACCAGACTCTTAACAGCCTGGTCAGCGGTGCTGACTGGAGCCACCAGGATTCCTTTTCAACCGGGCATTCTGGTCGAAAACTGAATGCCAGGCAACCCTAACAGAACATAATTGTCCCACTCTACTTGGCACTGATGAATCCTCAGCTGGAGTACTGTGCCCAGTTGTGGGTGTCACACTTTAAGAAAGATGTGCACAAATTCGAGAGAGTCCCAAGGAGAGCAACAAAAATGCTAAAAGGTTTGGAATACCTGACTTCTGATGAAAAGTAAAAAAAACTGTGCATGTTTAATCTTGAAAAAAGAAGACCTGATATGGGATATAGGCAGGTGTAGTCAATAGGCGGATTGTGGGCCAAATCCGGACTGCCAGGCACTTTTGAATGGACCCTGAAATCTTTTTATTTACTTATTATCATTATTGTTTTTTATTATTTTCTCTCGTGTCTGGACCTTGACTAACCTTGACCAAGAAATGTGGACCTTGACAAAAAATAGACTACTCCTGTTATAAAGAGGTCAGTGATCATTTGTTCTTCATGTTCACTAAAGATAGGATAAGATATAATCAGCTTAATCTGCAGCAAAGGAGATTTAAGTTAGAATATTTTTCCCAGTATCTAACTATAAGGATAGTTCAGCACTGGAATAGGCTTCCAAAGGAATTCCTGTCATTGGAGATTTTAAGAACAGGTTACACAGCCACCTCTCAGGGATGGTCTAGGTATATAGTACTTGGCCCTTCCTCAATGGAGGAGGACGGCTTAGATAACCTCAAGGTTTCCTATGAATCTATTGTGCTAGGACAGTCCTTTTATGTTTTTCCAAGAGAAATTGCTCATAGGTGAGATGCACTAATTTAATCACAATATTTATGGGAGCAGTATAATAGACAGTCTAGTCTGGAATCTAAAAATATATTGTTTAGGGTTGGTCATTGTGGTTCCTCAACTTCAGTATAATAATTATCCATGCTGGACGGTGAGATGTCACTTAGAAAGCAGAATGATGGGCACTGTACAAAATCCTAAGAGACAAATGAACAGGATAGCTGATGTGAAAAACAGTTTTCCTTGGGGAAATTTCTAATAAAAAATCTTGGTTCAAGATTTTTAGAATGAAAATATTTGCCAGATGATTGTTTCCACAGGGATTTTAATTTCTATACACATTTCTCTCCTGGGCATTTTGTTTCCTTAGAATACAGGCTCTCGCTATGCATGAAGCAGGCCTTGAACTCTTAAAAACGCAGTGAATATCAGGCACCAGCAGTATGTGGATGTGTTTTTCAGGGATGCTGAGAATTTATAGGGCTACTTCTTACAGAAAATAATGAGTTTAGGATACTTGCCAAGTAAATCAAAGCAGGAGAAGTTATCGCCTGGTGAGCTTGATGCCCCAAACATGGTGCTGATCTCTAGCAAATAGTAAACATATCCACTGATTGTCATTGCTATTAAAAATCCTGAGTTGAACACAGAAATGCCATTAACAGATGCTAATTGCTCATTAGCACGTGACATAATATATAAGACCCATACCTATGTTCTATACAACATTGTAACGTTTTAATAGTAATATCTATGTGCTAAACAGATAGCCAACTGTGCATCTCACTTTTAAAATCCTATTAACAGTTGGGCATCTGGCAGACTCTGGTTCCACACACTCCTTCTCTGCACACCTCACTGCCCAGCTTCAACTAGCATTGATGGATGCCTTGCTCTGTTTCCTCATGGGATAGCCATGGCTGCTGTTATGTCTGGACATATTTGCATACTACAAGTAGTCCCTGGGAATTTCAATTCAGTGAGTGATTTTAAACTATATATGGGATGAAAACTCTCCATTGCCACTAATTTATCTGTAAGATTAATAATTCTCCACAAGACTCCCTTCCCATGCCCAGGGCTGTATTCATGCTCCCTTCAGAGCATAAATTACTTCTAAAATGAGATCCTTTCAGAGACAGTCATTTCCTGTCATGCATATCTGACTCTCACCAGTATACTAGTGTGGAATTCAGTTATCAGCTGAGAAATGTTGATTTGCTAAATTGGATCTGTACTATGAGTTATTTTGCATACTGTTACCATTAGACTGTTAGAAAATAGACAGCAAGAGCAGAAATGTGTGACCCTTACATTATGTACCCAGAATGTTGTTCTGTGTGAAGTTTATGTACAATCTGGCTTGTATCTGAAGAACCAGATTTTCTCCAGTACTCAATCCTATGTTGAGGGAATCTATCCCAGCAGAGTCCCTTCCCCTGGCCAGGCACTTTATGTAAATCCAGTTACAAAAAAACAGTACTGACATGTGGGAAAGTCCAGTAGAAGCATCTGTGTATAGCAGCCTCAGTCAGCTGTCTCAAACAAGCTGTGAGTGTTCCATGATTCCTAGGAAAAAAGGGTAAGGTCACAGATAAAGGTGAAAAGAAGCTGATGTGCAGAGCGAACCACTTTGCTGGCAATTTCAGAGGTCTCAGACTTTGCTATGAGCTAATCCTCCAGAAGGAGTGCTGACATTCCCTGGCAGTGACTGCTGTTGTCTGTCCTTTTATAATCAGTGACAACATCTGGACTTATTCTCTTGAACAGCTCCAGAGTGAATTTTACAGGATTACTACATAATGAATTGTAGAACAACTTTGTTACAGGAGGGGAACATGGATGACTGCCCAGTAATTGATTAATTATTAATACTAGCACCTGAAAAATCCAGTCAAAGCTCTGGGCCCTTTGTGCTAAGTGCTATACATACAAGTAAAGACATAGCTCTATGGAGCAGAAATTTTCAGTTTAGGGGTCAGAAAAGAGATAATAAGTGGACAAAACAGACAAATGATGTGTGTGGGAAGGATGAGTTAACAAAATGAAGAGAGTTTAGCAGGAAAAATACAAGTCTCAGCTTGCCACTTGCCTAACCAATGCTAAGCAGTGATCATGGCAGAAGTAGTTTTAAGGAGGAATTTAAAAGAGGATAAGATGGCAGCTTTATGAATTTCATTGGGAGTCTTCCCCATGCATGGGGTTGGCCTGGGAGAAAGCACTGAGGTAGCAGGGGGGAAAACAGACAGGTGAGCAATCCCACTAGATGGATCCACAAGGTGGGGTTAAATGGTGAAGGGCCTTAAAAGCAAAGACAGCAAGCTTGGTGTGTGATGTGGTGCTGGAGTAGGGGGCAGCCAGTGGAAGGATCCCAAAAAGGAGATGGTGGTTTTTGGCACCTAAAGAGGCAGTTAGTCACCTAAGGCTCTTTGTGAGTCTAGCTTATGGCAGCTTCTGTTTTGAAAGTCCAGATCTACATCTATCTCTAGGTATCTTCAGAATGATACATTTTTCATGACAGTTTTATTTTGGTCATATTTTGGCTTTATCTACTGTTTTTCCCTCAGACACAGTATTTGTTCTAGTAAACTTTGATAAAAAAAAAGGCCACAATGTGATGTTTATGCAACTTCTATTTCTGTCTTAATCATGTTCCAACTGTGCTGTTACACTTTGCACTACTTGAGTACAGGATTATGAATTCTTGGTTTCTGGCATTTCTCTTGAGCTTTTTGACATTAAGGAGAAGAAAAAAAACCCAAGCAGAGACTCTGGAGGAGGTCAACAGTTTACAAAACTTTTTTTTTATTGTTTAACAATAATGGGTCTGCAGTTTTGACTAAGTTTAACCTGTCACTGGTACCATCAATCTGAAGGGCACCTCCCTCTCACTAAATGAATCAGGAAACTAAAAAGGGATATATAATTTAGGAAACTTTAACAATGTATCTGGAAAATAATTGAGCAAATCTCATGTCTGCCCACATCAGCCATGAAATTGCCCATCCTGCCCTGTCCCTCCTTACACTTAGTTTTGTACTGAAGTCTTTAAACAAAAGCAATTCAGTGCTAACCAGGTTTATGGTAGGATTTTCAAACAATCTATGGCTCCCATTAACGTAACATCTGAGTGCCTCAGAATCCTTTGTGTAGTCATCCTCACAATACGTCTGGGAGGTAAAAAGTGTTATCCTCATTTGACAGATGGAGAAGTGAGGTCCAGAGAGACTCTGAGCCTGGGTCCATAGACTCTGGCTTGCAAAGCTTGACTATGGTACTAAAAATTGTTATGTAGATATTCAGGCTCAGGCTCTGAAATGCACCCCCTTCTCCAGCCCGAGCAGGGGTGTCTACACTGCTATTTTTTGGTATAGTAGCACGAGTCCCATGAGCCTGAAGACCTGCACTCGGACCCTGACTGTCATGGGGTAGTTTTTGCTGTGTAGACATACCCTAATGCCCAGATCCACAAACTTATTTAGGCTTCTAACTTCATTGAAATCGTTGGAAGTTAGGATCCTAAATGTCATTGTGGATCGAGGCTTAAATGACTTGCCTGAGATCACGTAAAGTCCATAGTAGAGGAAGGAATTGAATCCAGTTCTCCAGAATCTAATCTCCACTGTGGCGCTTCTAAAGTGCTCATCCAAGTTAGGTGCCTAACTGATGATGAAATAATTTTGACTATTTGTACACTACATAAGGGTGCACAGGATGTTTGTGTTGAGTAATAAAAATAAAGCCAAAGAAGGAAAAGAAACTGTCCATCAAAAAATAGTACCCAAAGGCTGCCCTGCTCTCCAGGTCTCTGGGTTGCTGCTCTGTTGGAAGAAGACAGTGCAGAGTCAAGTGTTTCATAGCTTCATAAAGCTCCAGGCCAGAAGGGATGATTAGATCATTGTCTGACCTCCTGTATATCACAGGCCATTGTAGTTCATCTTGTTATCCCTGAATTGCCTACTCCTCCTCATACATCCAACAAGTGCACTAGCCCTTTTTTGCTACAACATTGCACTGAAACCTCATGTTGAGTTGTTTCCCCACTATGACCCATAAAGCCTTTCCTGAGTCACTGCTTTCCAGGATTCAACCCCCCATTTTGTTGGTCTGGCCTGCATTTCCTCTGTAATCTGCACTACTGGCCAACATTGCAGAGAAACCCCACTGAACATGTTGCAATAATGAGTTTGAATTTTTCTTATGTGTGTGTTTCCCCACTGCCCTTTGATGTTTGGAATGCTATGATGACAAATCAATAATACATTTTCTGCAGAATTATGCATACTATTTTGGGATAACAACATGAAAGCCTGGGTTATACATGGTAACTCCACTGACAAAGATGGTAACTACATAGCAACTCACATTATTCTATCATCCTAGTTACTGATAATTATGCAATTAGCTCATGTCACCACTGCGTTCCATATCTCTAATTCCCTGCATAATGCGTCCCATACCCGGCTGGACTCTAGACAACTGGCAAGTGTTACACACAGCTCTGAAATAAACTACACTGTTTATAAAAATGCATTGAAAGGGAGAGGTTATGAATAGTGGAGATTAAAACTTAGGTTTCCGCTTTCCAGACAAGGGATTAGTTAAGAACTAAAGAAACAGTTCCACTAGTTCAAGCCAGCAATGACTTCTTTATACTTGACTCACAAGTTTAACTGCTAACAGCAGTGTAGTTGGTATGCAGCACACAAAAACAAAACAAAAACCTGGAATGTATGAAATAGGATTTGGTTTGAAAACACATAATCAAACATACCAGCTTGTAATAAAAAAATGAATGAGCACTACTACTGTGGGGGTGTGAATGAAGCAGCTGTAATGTAAAAAAAAAAATCTGTGGCTTGCTTCTCAGAGTATTCTTAGGATCTCATCCTGCAAGGTGCTGAGCTTGGAATTCTCAAAAGTGCTTAAGTAAGATAGGCACTTAACTCCCCTGGACTTTAAATGTGGGTTACATACCTAATTCACGTAGGTGCTTTTCAATATCCTAGCCTGAGTGCTTTTGTGGGGTACTGATTGAACACCATCAAAGGTCACTTACTTCACTGAACACTTAGCACCTTCTAGAATCAGGCCTTAAGAGCTGATCAGCTCAAATCAGCTAACATCCAGGCAGGTTTACAAAAGAATGTTTAATATGTATTACACCTTAACTACATGAAAGCTAATACAGCCTGTGGAGTGCTTTTCCAAGGAACTGTTTATAGAAGTTGACCGGCCAGTTACCTTTTCTCTAAAATGTAACTAATGTAGGTGCCCACAAATACACCACAGAAAAGCCAAGCAAAATGATCTTCTTGTTCAAGTGGTTAGAACAGTGTTAAATGGTAACATCAAAAGGTGAAATTAGAACAAAGGAACCTTTCAGAATGCTACAGAACTTTTCATTCCTCTTCTTATGCTAACAAAATAGAGATGTATCTGGAATCTGACACATGACTGAATCTTTGATGGATAACCTCTATTCTCTGAAGTTCTGAGTTTATTTTATTTTATTTTTTTGCCAGCATCTTCATCTCATTTTACCTTTTTAATCTTCTTTAAGCATGTGTTCTTGGATTTCATCTATTGTGAATGTTTTGCTCAGATAAGCCTTTTCATTACAAGGTAGTATTTGTGGCTTTAGTTTACACAACATGTGTACCTGTGATACAGCCTTCTCATAATATCTTTTCTGTGAGTGCTGAAGAATTTACTTTGCTTAATTTTTTTTTCATGCACCTGCCTTCAAACTGTTGAATCAATCAGACATAATTTTATTTCAGTAATCATTGCTGCAGCTGTGCTGACCTCAGTGCCTATTCTGCATAGTGTAAACCGATACTGCCTTAAAGGTCTAATAATATTGAATTCCTGGCAGTCAGCTCTGTATTGTCAAGTGCTAGCCAAGCAGATTGAGGCATCCTGCAAAGCTGCTGCTTTCCTCTCAAGTGTTTTCGTATTCTGGAGGAACCTTTCAAGAGATGAGAAGGACTTAAAAATAGAATATAAATAATCACCACCATTAGACTTTACCCAAAATGTGGACCCATGGTGACATAGCAGCCACTGTCATATGATCAGGTGATAATCCTGCCCTTTGAAAGTAGTTATAAAAGATTAAAATGTAGTAATGTGCTTAATGTATTAACAGTGATGGAAAGAACACACAATTAACTGCGTTATTCTAACACGTTACAATTAAATTGCAGGGTAAGGATTTCCTGAAAAATAACATTAAAAAAATGGCTGAATAGTTCCATGATTTTCAAGTAGCAGAGATTTAGGGCTAATGCAAATTCTCCCTAATGTAGAAAGATTAATCTAAAAACTCTGTAAATTAGAACTCTCAGAATTTCAGAAACATTTCCCATTCTGGACCAGGTAGTGAAAGGCTAGTATGTGTGGTAGAAGTGGGGCTTGGAGAGCTCATTAAGGAGGCTGCCAGTATGAACTAAACAACTGCTTGTAACAGTTGGGGACAAAGAAGCATGGGGTCTGTAAACTGATGAGAGCATTTTAATGGATGGTGCAGCTTGCACAGTTACCACTCACTCTGGGTAACCCAGCGATATTGTGTCTTCTTGAGGCACAATCCCAGCTGAGCTGCTCATGGGGCTATACAGTTCTGCACCCTCCAACCCACTCTCTAGCCAGTGGTTAAATTCCACAGTTCAGTCCCATAGGACGAGGATTCTGTGGTTGTGCATAGATGGCAAAGTGCATCACCTTCAAACTGTTCAAATTCAGTGATCCATATGAAAATCTAGGTTTAATTCTGAGGATATTAAGGCTTTTGTGCTGCTCACTGGGCCCTCTTCTCCCTAGTGGCATGGCTCCCAGCTATTTATTCACCCACTATGGTGGACTGCAGACTACTCTCCTCTATAAAAGGGGCTAACTGCTACAAAGGGGACATCAGAACTGCAATTTCTTGAAAAATTAATTTCAAATTGGATTGGATAGAAACAGTCATGTGAACTGTAAAACGGTTAATACTAATTGACATGAGTTGGGGGAAGGCATCTGGGGGAGTACTGCAGGGATCAGTGTTAGGTCTGGTAGGCAAAATGTTGTTATGCTCTTTCTCCTTTTTTGCAAATTAGGAACTGAGACATATAGATTAGGAGCCTGGTCCAATGGCCATTGCAGTCCACACAAAAGATCCAATTGACTTCAAGGCCTTTGGATCAAGCTCTGAGTGACTGGTGAAAGGTCACATAGTAGGTTGACCACAAAACCATTTTGTCTTGAAGATTTCCTTGCTTTCAGATATTGTAAAAGGTGTAGGTATTTTACAAGGTGTAGATTAGGGCTGTTTTGAAACTTTAACCACAAACCCTTCCTTCTTGTAAAATACGTTGATTGGTAAGTTTCCCTCAGTTTTATCAAGGGGGGGGAAATGTATTTTTCTTATTTTGACACAAATCCTTATGTTTTAAAAATGCTTTTAATTATTATAAAATTACGTGGCATCACCTTATCATTCAGTTGTATTTAATTTCTGCCCAGTGAGAGAACATTCACTCTTATCTACCAGCAAGGACATTTGAAAGACACCTCATAATTAATTTAAGATTACCTCCTAAGATCTTTTGCAGCATGTATTAACAGGAAAATCAAGATACTTGGAGTCTACAACTTTAATCCATACAAATACAACATCTAATTCTAAGAGAAAAAGACAGTCCAGAAATGCCTCCAAAGGACTCAGATGCTTTGCTGCAGCATGACTCAGAGAGAATAAAAAAAACAAACCCAAACCAATAATTCAAGTTGCCTTTCTCTCTGGCTAAGATGGAAAGTCAGAGAGTGAGACTAAAGGGAAAAAGTTGGCAATGATGGACCCTGGCTGGAATTAGTAAAACTGAACTTTCCTTGCATACTTCTTCATTTATAGAGGTTTTCACTCACAGTTGGTTTTGCTGCCAGCTGGATGGAAAACAGTGCTACAAAACAGTGCTCTCAAAAACAAATGAGATTTCATTGAAGGACAAAAAGCAAAAGAGAGATTTGTTTGTCTGGCAGTTCACTTGATTAACTGAATGGAATACATTTTGTCACGTTTTTCTTACATTTCTTTCTGCATCTCCTTTCAAATCTTTTGTTCTACGTGTTTCTCGTTGTCATCTCTCTCTCATGAGCAAAAAGGGTTGCCCATGACAACTCAAGTTTATTTATTTATTTATTTTGTTGGTACATTTTATATTGGCCTGTTCACATATTTATATATTTGATTTTCCCCAGTGCACACTGGAAAATAGCAGTGATCTCTTCCTGCCCATTGCTAAGTGTAACCTCGAGCAATTCTAAATTACAGTTTGATAACTGGAATGAGAGAGAGAGAGAGATCAAGTGAGACGTTTGAGAGAACCCTTGATAAGAGTGCCAGTAAAGATAAAAGTCACACAGAGGGGATATAGTATTTACTGTACCCTGAGAGCATGCTTGTCATTGTACAGAGAGTTAAGCTTTCAAGAATAGAGCTCTGTCCTCCACATACTGCTGGGGATAGTGTTTATTCCCCCCAACGGTCCCATTTAATTTTTGCCCCACTTTATCACAGTGAAGTCAAAGGGAATTTTACACCTGAATTCGATGAGATGAGGATTTGGCTCTCTGGACTGGACTATGTTATCTATATCGACTTAAAGGCTCAGTACCGCAAACATTGCTGGGAGTAGTGCTTACTCCCCTGAAAACATCCCAGCACTTCCTAAATAGTTCAAGCACTACATCTGTGAACAGAAATCAAAATCTAGGTACTAGCTCTGGCAGTGAGCATTTGTAGAATTGGGTCCTAAATCATATGCAAATGTAGTTTTCCCAGTTTCAACAGCAGAGAGGATCTTTTTATATACTTCTAGAGGGACTCATAGAGAGACAATCTCTCATCTCAAGATATATGTAATTTATTCACAAACCTATTTATAATTTTGTTGTTGAGTGTTTGTATCATCATCTGATACATCTGACTTGCGAAAATCTGGGAATACAGTACAATAAATAAAACACAAAATGGATCTTGAAACACCTTCCCTAAAATTCACAATAAGGTGCATTGCAATAATAAGTAACTGAAATAATTATTTAAGATAATGTAAACCATTTAAGAAAATCTGAAGAATGCAGAAGTCTAACCGTTTTGAAACACACACCTTTGATCTTAAATCACAAGTTAGAGAATTCTAAAGCCCACTGGTGCATTTAACAATGGCATTAGCAACTGTTATCTCATTACATTCAGACATGTAATATTTTCCTCTTTCTGAGAAATATCAGATAACAATAATTGTTCTCAAATTGATCCACAGATCACTGACTGTGAATATAGAGTTCGCGAATTACTTAGTGTTGGCTCATTTCAGCCAGGAATTAAAAAAAAATAAATAAAATCAACAAATCATAGACATGTAGGGCTAGAAGGGATCTTGATAGGTCATCTGCTCTAGCCCCCTCCATTGAGGCTGGTCCAAGTATACCTAGACCATCCTTGACAGGGCTTATCTAACCTGTTCTTAAAAACCTCCAATGATGGGAATTCCATAACTCCCTTGGAAGTCTATTTCAGTGTGTGACTACACTTATAGTTAGAAAGATTTCCCAAATATCAAATCAAAATCTCCCTTGCTGCAGATTAAGCCCATTACTTCTTGTTCTGCTTTCAGTGGACATGGAGAATAATTGATCACCATCACCTTTATAACAGCCCTTAACATATTGGAAGACGATTAACAGATCCACCTCCTCCTTCTTCTTTTCTCAAAACTAAACATGCCCATTTTTTTAACCTTTCCACAGAGGTCAGGTTTTCTAAAACTTTGATCGTTTTTGTTCCTCTCCTCTGGACTCTCTCCAATTTGTCTACATCTCAAAGTGTGGCACACAAAACTGGACTCAATACTCCAACTGGGGCTTCACTAGTGACAAGTAGCAGAACAATATGACAGTTCTCTTAATACATCCCAGAATACTATCTTTTTCTGCAACTGCATCACATTATTAGTTCATATTCAATTTGTGATCTACTATAACCTCCATATCCTTTTCTGCAGTACTACTGCCTAGTTAGTTATTCGCCATTTTGTATTTCTGCAATTGGTTTTCATCTTAAGTGTAGTACTTTCCACTTGTCTTTACTGAATTTCAACTTATTGATTTCAGATAAATTGGAGAATTGTTCAAGGTCACTTTGAATTCAAATCCTGCCCTTCAAAGTGCTAACAACTGTTCTGGCAAATTTTATAAGTATACTCCCCACTCCTTCAAGTCATTTATGAAAGTGTTGAATAGTACTGGACCCAGGACAGACCTCTGCAGGACCCAACTAGATATGCCCACCTAGTTTGAGAATAACCCATTGATAACTACTCTTTGATTATGGTTTCTGAACAAGTTGGGCACTTATTTTATAGTAATTTCATATAGACTACATTCCCCTGATCTGCTTATGAGACTCATAGAAGTGTAGGACTGGAAGAGACCTCGAGAGATCATCTAGTCGAATCTGCTGCTCTTAAGCCAGGACTATGTAATAACTAGACAATTCCTGACAGGTATTTATCTAATCTGTTCTTAAAAATCTTCAATGATGGAGATTCCATAGCCTCCCTAGGAACTTTCTTCCAGTGCTTAACTACCCTGACAGGAAGTTTTTCCTAATGTCCAACCTAAACCTCCCTTGCTGCAATTCAAGCCCATTGCTTCTTTTCCTATCCTCAGATATTAACTAGAACAGTTTTCTCCCTCCTCCTTGTAATAACATTGTATGTACTTGAGAAATGTTCTTATGCCACCTCCCCCCCCCCTCCCGAGTCTTCTCTTCTCCAGATTAAACAAATCCAATGTTTTCAATCTTTCCTCATAGGTTGTGTTTTCTAGACGTTTAATTATTTTTCTTGCTCTCTGGACTTTCTCCTTTGTCCACATCTTTCCAGAAATATGGTGCCCAGAACTTGACACAATACTCCAGTTGAGGCCTAATCAGTGCTGAGTAGAGTAGAAGAATTACTTCTGTGTCTTGCTTACAACATTCCTGCTAATACATTCCAGAATGATGTTCACTTTTTTTTTGCAAGAGTGTTAGACCATTGACTCATATTTAGTTTGCGATCCACTATATCCCCCAGATCCCTTTCTGTCGTACTCCTTCCTAGGCAGTCATTTTCCATTTTGCATGTGTGCAACTGATTGTTCCTTTCAAAGTGGAGTAGTTTGCATTTATCCTTATTGAATTTCATCCTATTTACTTCAGACCATTTCTCCTGTTTGTCCAGATCATTTTGAATTTTAATCTTATTCTCCAAAGCACTTGCAACCCCGCCCAGCTTGGTATTGTCCACAAATTTTATAAGTGTACTCTCTATGCCATTATCTAAATCATTGATGAAGATATTGAACAGAACTGGACCCAGAACTGATCCCTGTGGGATCCCACTCATTAAGCCCTTCCGCTAGACTGTGAACCACCGATAACTACTCTCTGGGAACAGTTTTCCAACAAGTTATGCAACCACCTTATAGTAGCTCTATCTAGGTTGTATTTCTCTAGTTTGTTTACAAGAAAGCCAAGCAAGACAGTATAAAAAGCGTTACTAAATATCATAGATTCATAGATTCCAAGGACAGAAGGGGCCACTGTGATCATCTAGTCTGACTTCCTGTATAACACAGGCCATAGAACTTCCCCAAAATAATTCCTACAGCATATATTTTAGCAAAACATCTAATCGTGATTTAAAAGTTTCCAGTGATGTAGAATTCACCACAACCCTAGATAAATTGTTCCAATGCTTAATTACCCTCTCTTAAAAAAGCCCAACACTTTATTTCCAGTCTGAATTTGTCTAGCTTCAACTTCTAGCCACTGACGCATGTTATACCTTTCTTTGATAGACTGAAGAGACCAATATTAAATGTTTGTTCCCCACTTTGCTATAACACCCTTCATAATAACGAACTTTTGGATATAATGAACCCAGTCCCTGGATCCCACCTCATGCCCTGCAGCTGTGTCAGGGGCTGACAGCTCCCCTCTCCCCATGGTGGGTCTCTTTTCCTATAATGAACTGCTGGCTATAATGAACAAATGGCTTGGATTCCGAGAGTTTTTCTGCACTTAAAAACTGTAATCAAGTCAAGTCACCCATAATCGTTTGTGGGTTAAGATAAATACATTGAGATCCTTGAGTATATCACTATAAGGCATGTTTTCTAATCCTTTAATCATTCTTGTGGCTCTTCTCTGAACCCTCTTCAATTTGTCAACATCCTTTTTGCATTGTGGACACTAGAACTGGACATAATATTCCAGCAGCAGTGCCAAATACAGAAATCAGCTTCTCTACCAAATGACTGGAGAATAGCTAATGTAATGCCAATTTTTAAAAAGGGCTCCAGAGGTGATCCCGACAATTACAGGCCGGTAAGTCTGACTTCAGTCTGACTTTCAGGCAAACTGGCTGAAACTATAGTAAAGAACAAGATTGTCAGACACATAGATGAACATAATTTGTTGGGGAAGAGTCAACATGGTTTTTATAAAGGGAAATCATGCCTCACCAATCTACTAGAATTCTTTGATGGAGTCAACAAGCATGTGGGCAAGGGGGATCCAGTGGGCATAGTGTACTTAGATTTTGATCAGGTCCCTCACCAAAGACTCTTAAGCAAAGTAAGCTGTTATGGGGTAAGAGGGAAAGTCTTCTCATGGACTTGTAACTGGTTAAAAGATAGGAAACAATGGGTAGGAATAAATAGTCAGAGGTAATTAATGGTGTCCCCCAGGGGTCTGCACTGGGACTAGTACTATTCAACATATTCATAAATGATCTCGAAAAAGGGGTAAATAGTGAGATGACAAAATTTGCAGATGATACAAAACTACTCAAGATAGTTAAGTCCCAGGCAGACTGTGAAGAGCTACAAAAGGATCTCTCAAAACTGGGTGACTGGGCAATAAAATGGCAGATAAAATTCAGTGTTGATAAATGCAAAGTAATGCACATTAGAAAACGTAATCCCAACTATACATATGAAATGATGGGGTCTAAATTAGCTGTTACCACTCAAGAAAAAGATTGTGGAGTCACTGTGGCTAGTTTTCTGAAAACATCCACTCAGTGTGCAGCAGCAATCAAAAAAGCAAACAGAATGTTGGGAATCATTAAGAAAGGGATAGATAATAAGACAGAAAATATCATATTGCCTCTATACAAATCCATGGTACGCCCACATCTTGAATATTGTGTGTAGATGTGGTCACCCAACCTCAAAGAAGATATATTGGAATTGGAAAAGGTTCAGAAAAGGGCAAGAAAAATGATTAAGGGAATGGATTGCCTTCCGTATGAGAAGAGATTAAGAAGACTGGGACTTTTCAGCTTGGAAAAGCAACGACTAAGGGGGGATATGATAGAGGTCTATAAAATCATGATTGGTATGGAGAAAGTAAATAAGGACTAGGGGTCACCAAAGCTTTTTTTCAGTATCCTGGAACTTCCCTAGGGTTCCAAGACTTATTGAAAAATCAACATTAATGGAACAGCAAGCTCCTCATCCAGCTCTTTAAAAACTCTTTGATACAAATTGTCTGGACCTGCTGATTTTAAAATGTCTGACTTTAGTAGCTGCTATTTAAGAGCCTCCTGAGGTATTAGTGGAATAGAAAGGGTGATATCATCATATGCTAAAACTACATCATCTTCTTTTCCACAAATATAGACTAGAAATATTTATTAAATGTTTCTGAATTTTTGAGATTTCTACTATTTCCATCTAGTAACAGACCAATACCATTGTTAGGATTCCTTCTCCCCCTTCCCCCAAAATACTTTAAAAACCCTTCTTCTTATTTTCCTTAATTCTGCTGGCTATAGATTTCTCCATGTGTCTCTTCCTTTGTCAGTTTTCTACAACTTCTAGCTTCTGATCTAAGTTCACTACCATCTGTTTTCCCCTTTCTTCCATTTGTGTTTTTTCCCCTAACCCTAACCCTATGCAGCGCAAGGCTGTATAATTTTGGGTTTATACTCCAGTGGGGGAGATGTGCCTGGGGAGCTGGGAGTTATCTTGGCTGTGGCCTCTCTATTGTTGGTTAATGCAGTTGCTGGTCAGAGAGCCTGCATGTTACTGCAGATGGGTGTGTCCCTACCTGTGTGAATGCTGGTGGAAGTGTAGGACCGGGAGCAGGCCTGCAGCTTGTCACAGCAGCACAGTGTGAGAGGGAGACCAGGCTGGTGAGTCAGAGGGCTTAGTGATACCCCAGTTCCAAGTGGCACCTTGGTGGGAACCCATCACACTACAGTGTCCTTTATCTTTCTCTTGCTCCTAATGAATTTACAGAACCTCTTCTTATTGCCTTTTATGTCCCTTGCTAGGTGTAACTTATTTTGCACCTTCACCTTTCTGCTTTTGTCCCTACATGCTTGTGCTATTCTTTTGTATTCATCCTAAGAAATCTGTCCATGTTTCTACTTTTTGCAGGATTCCTTTCTAATGACATATGAAATCAAATGGGTGTCTAAAATTAGTCTCATTGGGACCAATTGTCATTTACGCTAGTGACCTGTCTACACTTGAAAGTTAATTCAGTTTCGGGTAGAGTGCGAATTTAAAATACGATAGCTATTCCTGAATAACCCTATAGGTGGACACTTTTTTCCCCCTAGAATAATTGTATCCACACAAAGAGTTATTCAGGGATAGTGTTACCATAATAGCTATTCCTAAATAGCTAGTACAGAGTAGCTTCACACTGCCAAAGTGGAGTAAAGGCGTCTTTCTACAAAAAGAATAATCTGTCCCATTGTCTTTAGTGGAAGGTGCTGGGTACTCAGCATTTTTAAAAATCAGGCCATTTATTTAGATGCCTAAATATAGATTTAAGAGCCTAACTGTAGGCGTCTGTTGTTGAATTTTTTGGTATATAATACTTTCCTGATATCATTTTCCATATAAGCAATTGCTGGATTTACCGCAAGGATGCTATTCAATTGCAGTCAGGAGGGAAGTGGTTTGTGCAGTTATGAATATGAGGTTCACAAGCAAATCTTTCTATTAAGATGTGGTCCATGCTATGAAAAAGTTTGAGGACCTCTTACACACAAGCTGGAATATAATAATAAAGGTGATAGGGCAAATAAACAGAAGCAAGGCCACGGAGAAACTTGTTGATCAGTACAGTACACGGGTTCTCAAACTTTATTGCACCGCAACCCCCTTCTGACAACAGAAATTACTACAAAACCCCAGGAGGAGGGACTGAAGCCTGAGCCAACCTGAACCCCACCAGCCCAGGTGGAGCAAAGCCAAAGCCCAAGGGATTCAATCCCGGGTGGGGGGGCCTATAAACTGAGCCTGAGCCCCATCTCTCAGGGCTGAAGCCCTCGGGCTTGGGTCTCAGGAGGTGGGGTTTGGGCTTGGGCCTCAAGCCCCAGCAAGTCTAACACGACCTTGGGAGCCTGACCCACATTTTGAGAACTGCTGGTATAGAAAGTGTATAGAGAGCCAATTTGGTGAATGAAGATGAATGAGAATGAGCTTATGTGTTCATAACAATTTGACCTGATTGACCTTGCTAAATATTTCTTAAATGCATAATTTGAGAGACCGAATAGTAAAGAATTATGAAAACTAATTCATCAAGTGAAAAGACTGAAGAACCATGGCAATATTATTGACGGACAAAAATATAATGACAGGTTTCAGAGTAACAGCCGTGTTAGTCTGTATTTGCAAAAAGAAAAGGAGTACTTGTGGCACCTTAGAGACTAACCAATTTATTTGAGCATAAGCTTTCGTGAGCTACAGCTCACTTCATCGGATGCATGCTGTGGAAAATACAGAATATGTTTTTATACACACAAACCATGAAAAAATGGGTATTTATCATTACAAAAGGTTTTCTCTCCCCCCACCCCACTCTCCTGCTGGTAATAGCTTATGTAAAGCAATCACTCTCCTTACAATGTGTATGATAATCAAGGTGGGCCATTTCCAGCACAAATCCAGGGTTTAAAAGAATGTCTGAGGAGCGGGGGAGGGAGGGTGTAGGAAAAAACAAGGGGAAATAGGTTACCTTGCATAATGACTTAGCCACTCCCAGTCTCTATTCAAGCCTAAGTTAATTGTATCCAATTTGCAAATGAATTCCAATTCAGCAGTCTCCCGCTGGAGTCTGGTTTTGAAGTTTTTCTGTTGTAATATCGCAACTTTCATGTCTGTAATCGCGTGACCAGAGAGATTGAAGTGTTCTCTGAGAAACACCTACAAGATCTCTATCAAGTCTACTTTGGCTTTGGCTTTGCCCCACCTGGGATGGTGGGGTTCAGGTTGGCTCAGGCTTCAGTCTTCCCTCCTGGGGTTTTGTAGTAATTTTTGTTGTCAGAAGTGGGTTGCGGTGCAATGAAGTTTGAGAACCTGTGTACTGTACTAATCAACAAGGATATTTAACTGCCTATGTAGCCGGGCAGCAGATAGTTATGTAAGGAATACCTGGGCCTAATAAAAGGCTTAGGAGAGCTGGAAATACTTGTGAGAAGGAAAGAAGTTCCAGAGGATGGGAGCTCCCAGGGAGGCCTGGGAAATACCCTGAGCAAACCGAGGAAAGACTGCAGAGCTCTTCCAGCATTGGAGAAGCCTGAGGCCTTTCAGAAAAAGGAGCTGCTGCTGGAAACTAGAGACTTTTGTTTTGGGATTTTTTAGTTCTATCTGGGCTCTCAGCTAAGAACCTCTAAATTGCTGAACAAGTGCTTCCTTTTCAAGGCTGTATTAAAGGGAGATATACTGCTGTACAATGCAGTGTTTGGCTTCTCCTTGACTGGGCTTGAGAGGACAAAACTGAGCAGGCCATAGCAGAACCAAAACTCCACTGTCATGGGGTCTTGGGAGGCAACAGTGCCCTTTTCCCAAGGTGGAGTTGGGCACCTAGCTGCCATTTTTAAAAAAGTCTTTTTTAATGATGAAAGAGGTACTTGAAAATAACTCGACAAAATATTGGCATAAATTAAGGAGTAGGAACAGTTGAAAAGTTTCCATTCAAATGATTTTTCTATGAATACTGAATCTTCAACTAAATGAAGTTCTTCAAAGAGTATCTGCTTTCCATCGAAAATTTAGATTTGTTGAAAAACCAAATGCGTAAAAACCAAATATTTTAGCCAAAAGCGTAAGTATTTTGATTTGGATATATTGCCATGCTGGCTTTTGATAGTGGTAGTTTAGGTGCCTAATTCTCCCACTCTCTTCTACAAGCTGAGTTCCCTGGTCTGACTACATCTTCCATGAAGCACCACAGCTGGGCACTTCCATGATGCAATTGACTTCCTTCTCCATAAAGAGAGACTATGTTGAATCATGGGAGATGTAATCAGACAAGGTAATTTCTCCTAGGGGGAGAATTAGACACCTGAAGTAAAACTCCCATGAGACACCCAGTGTTTCATAATTTTTTTGCCAAAACGTTGAAGTCCGCTTTGCTTACATTTAAGTTATCTATAGGGCAAAAAAAGCCCATTTTTTTCCTACCAGTTCTAGTTAGGAATATGTTTTATGTTTGTATTGTTAGTGATGTAGCAGCCTAAGTCTGAACAGTAGCTTTTTAAAATTTGATATATTTAAGGCCATATTTTGATTGTAGTACCAGCAACATTTTTCATCAGACCCAGATGGTACAGTCTCATTTTACTCAGTATGTCATTGACACTAGGGCTTGGATGAGGACTAATTGGCTAAAGCTCAATTCTGACAAAATGGAGGTGATTCTGTTTGGTTGGGGAAACCATCTAGATGACAACATTCACAATCTAGGGTTCTGATTTGACGTTCAGCTATCTAAATAGCATCAGCAGCCAAGTGTGCTTTTTTTTGATCTGTGCTTTGCAAAGGGGGTACAGCTTCCCTCTTGGAGATTCACAGAGCGGGATGAATAATACACAATTATCCATACATATTTTAATGAACAAACATGGAGACTTTGTCTTGCTACTATTCATGAAGTGAAATGTCCATGGACTCCAAAAACTGCATGAACTTTAGTGCAAATCATTATATTTTGGGGACACTCACTGGGATGTGCAGTCATTCTTAATCATTCCTTCTGTTCAAAAAGTTTGTCATCCAATCAGGAAGCAGAAAAAATATCATGTAATTTAGATGACCAATCACACACCATGAATAATGAACAACAAATAGAGAAGTCAAGGTTAACTCAATCTTTTTATGAATAATGATTACATTAATAGACCTAATGATAGGTTCACAAATTATTGGCAAAAAATAAAATCTAATTGCACAATTGATAATTTATTTAGATTAAATCATTACAAAAAAGTCACTTATTTCACACCATATGTGCTTTTGGCATGAATTAAAAAGACAATTAATCAAACAACATAGCTCCATAGCTAATGCACCTACAAACTTCAAACACAACCCAACTTTGCAATGATTAATTCAACCAGATCGATGCAGACCTTGCAATAATTATCCATGCCTAAATTATTGCAGAGTGGAATATAGTACAATCTGCACTAGTGGAGAACACTGTTCCATGCTTACTTTGTAGCACTGTTTCTTGTTGGATATCATTACATTAGTGCACTACAGTGTGACCTAGCTTATAATTTGCTTTCAGATGAAATTCAAGGTGTTGGGTTTGTGGGTTAGCTACTGGTTATCTCAGAAACTACTTCTGTACTTTGATTCTAATCTGGTGTTTGAGATCAGATGAGATGCTTAAACAACTATCTGTGAGATTTAAGAGTCTGAGGGCCGGATGCAGGGTGCTCTGAGGGAGGAGCCTACTACCTAAAATTGCTTCCAAAATAGTCTGAAACCCTGAGTTTCTCTTCAAGGCCTGTGAGGAGAGAGGCTGGTGGGAATTGTATTTTAGGTAAGTTATTGAGTCCTTTAGTGAAATTTTGTCCATTCTAAATTATACTTCTGCATAGACACAAAATAGGAACATCTCAAAATCTTCAGGTTGAATATCAGGCAAATCTTCCTGACAAGATACATTAAAATCTGGGATAGTCTTCCAAGAGGGTGATGGAAGTCCCATCATGTAGGGCTTTGAAAATTATACGGCACTAAACAAAATACTAGCAAATGCATTGTAGGGAACACCATCAGTTCATTATCCAATGGGCTG
Source organism: Caretta caretta (assembly GCF_965140235.1). Classification (NCBI taxonomy): domain Eukaryota; kingdom Metazoa; phylum Chordata; order Testudines; family Cheloniidae; genus Caretta; species Caretta caretta. The sequence continues at coordinate 85,733,495 of NC_134209.1, forward strand.
TTTCCACCTCTAACATCTAAGATTCTAGGAATTTGTAAACTTTTGGGCCAGAATTTTTGCAGAACTAGAAGCAAAATCTCTACAAATCTTTTCTATCCAAGCTAACATTGTGGGGACTGCTGTTTTTCTCTTTGGATGTAACTGAAAAACTATTTAAAAATTTCCATGCTTTCTCTCTCTGAGCACTGCAGCTGAAGTAGTGGACAGAAAGCTGAAAATCATTAAATAGACTACATTGAGAGAGACTGAGGCAATATTTCTTCCCCATCTTGAAGCAATTTTAAATTAAACTTCACTAATGCACCTACAAACATCAGACTGTGCCTTTCATCTGGATTGTTCTAATATGCACTTGGTCATGACTATGAATCATATGGACTATGACAACAGTGAATGTAATACATGGAAAACCAGAATCAGTATATGTAATTAAACAACCAAAAAGTAGAGCAAATTAGACAAAGTTGAAAAATATCCTATGACTTTGCCAAAAACTAATTAACAGAATAAATTGCTGTTATGCTCTTCCCACTGAATTAACTAAAACATTTACAGCAGCATGATACTGCATATCTAATCTTAACTTAGCTTCTGCTTCTGTATTTATGTCTAAACTTTAAAAATGTGAAGCATTAGGACAGATTAGTATGTGAATTCCCATCGTCTTGAGTGGCCATTTTAATTAGGTGGAAAATGGCAAGTAACCTAGTTAAAATATTTTAATGAATAGGGAAACAAATGTTCTTGAATCCCAGAGTCACTGAAAGCAGATTCCGTATAAGTAAAGTTCCTGGTACAGATCATGAACCAAACTCAGTGGTGGTACTACAGTGGATGAATAACTGATTTTCTGTTCACTATCAATTTTAAAAAAAAATCAGCAAAGCTTCAATTTGGGTTGAATCAGATCGGAAAAATTTTGGTGAACTGAAAAAGTGTTTAGTTCAACCCAAAATATGTGGTTCAACCAAATACATTTTGTGTCTGGGCATTTTTAAAGGGCTAGGTTCACAAACTAGATGGAGGAACCACTCATAATTTTTAAGCTGAGTTGGTAGGGCACTTACATTGAATGTCAAAGACCTAGGTTTAAATCCCCAGTCTGGAGCAGGGATCTGAACCCAACTCATCTGCTTCCAAGGTGAATGCCTTTACTATCAGACTATACTGGGGTATCTCTCGTGTGGTCTTTCCTATTGATACTTTTCCTCTTTGCATAAATAATTAACTGTTCACTGCAACAGGGATTTGAACTTGAGTATCCAATATCACAACTCACTGCCTGAACCACCAGGCGAGGGAATCCTTCTCAAGGTCTTTCTCAGGCCGAATGACTTGATGGCTCAATTCACACATTAGTATTGTTTTTTAAAAGCAGTGGTTAATATTAGAAATTGACTTATACTGTGGACATCATAGAAGAGGAAACACTTAACAAGAGATCTGAATGAGTGTAGTGATTTGGCAAATTAGAGAAAGGAGGATGTTGCAACTATAGAGGGCAGCATGGAAGTAGTACCAGATACTGATGTGAGAAAGAGATGCCTGGGGCATTAGGGCTGCATCGACAGAACAAGGCGAGGGTGACAACATGATAAAAGATTAGGTTAGATTATTAGACAGGAGAAGAGTTATGGAAGATGAGGACAGGAGGTTTAAATTAGATATGATGGAAAATGAGGAGTAATGGAAGGCGCAGTGTGAGCAGAATGACAATAGTGTCCATTTAAGTCAATGGAGTTTCTTTTGGATTTAGAATGGTATTAAAATAGAATTTGACCCATTCATGGCATAGTGCATATACATTAACTTTCAAAAAACAAGAGACAACTAACTGCTACAATCACTCGCTCAGGTGTGGTTTGTACTGTGATTGAATCTACCAGTCAGAATCACGTTTTAAAGAGTCCTGGACAGTGCTCAAATAGATGCCAATAATACTCAAAATCATGATCCAACGTGTACATGATCCAACTGTTGGTTCTTAAAATGACTTTCCTGAGCCTGGGGTGGCAGGGTGGGGAATTGAATGGAGTTAGGTTATCTAAACTGAGCTGTTAATTTGGCACTGTTCACTAAATCACTCGCCATTAATCTTTACAACACAGAGAATCCTCCAAAGCATTTCATTTTGGCATCAAGAGAAATGTTTGTACATCTTAATAAACTACTTGATGCTGGGGAGGGGAGGGAAGGGGGGAGGAGGAGACAGGAGGGGATTTGGTCCCAGTGAGGTCAATGGCAAACTCCCATTGACTTCAGCAGGCCCAGGATTTCTCTCTAACAAACCAGTCCATACAAACATTTACATAAGGGATGTAGAATCTAAACTCTGATTTACATAATTCTAAATAAAAGCTGCATAACTTGTGATCTGCAGCTGCTATAATTAGTTTGCTATTTTCTGTGACAAGGGGGACAACCAGTAATGCATTTGTCATGGACAAAACAAGTGATGTGACCAGGCCTATCATTATTCTGCTCATACATATTCTGCCCTCCCTTTGTTACTGGAATAACACATGTTAAAGGTGAAGAGTACAAATACATTTTTTCCAACTCCATTTTTCAAACCCAATTACAATACAACTTTTTCTAGTCCTTTATTGTCACATTGTCCCTTGCTATGATGGGCTTCAGTGTGACATCTGAATTGAAAGCCATGCTGGTATTGTGAAATCTGAGAAAAGGCCATTACATTTAAGAATTTTGTAAGCAAAGAATTGCTTAAGATGGACTGTCTGAGAAAAAACTTTGATTTGAGAAACTTTGGGATATATGGCCATTAAATCAGCAGAACTCCATTGAAGTCAACCGAGCTATGTTAGTTTACACCTCGCAAAGATCTAGCCTATTTCACTATTTTTCCTTTATCTCTTTCCCCACCAGTTCTTTCAGAGTGAATTTCAAAATACATACCATCATTTAATTATTGGTCCATTTTTTCATATATCAGTTTCATAACCTTCAAAAAAATTACAAATAACTGATCTTAGTTGTTTACTACTTGGTTTTACAGGTCAGAAAAGTGAGGGTGTATGACTTCCATATTCATAATTTATATCTATATCTATTTGTGATATTTCATATAAAGCAGGCCATGTGAGGTATCGGGGAAAGGTTTGATCTGCTGAAAGCCATGGTTCTATCTAAATATGTATATCATTAGTGCATATGAAGTTATGACATTGTGTTGTATGATTGTCACTAAAACATGTTGTGAGTTGGGGAATTGCCCAGATATTAGATCCCCAGAGACAAGGACAAGAGAGCTAACCAATGCTCGGGTGGGTGTCGAACCACCATCAACAGCCATTTTCCAGCAAGGGAGCTACAATGCAATGACTCACTTGCACAAGGCCACACCAGGGAATTGCTCAACCTTGCCTGGGAACTCAGCAATGCCCACCACACATGCCTGGACCTGTGTTCTCCAAGCACATGGACAAAGGGTGTAAAACAGAACACGTTGGCCTAATGCAGGACCTTTCTCCTTCCCCCACCTACGTTGCAAGCAACAAGGACGCTGAGAAGACTGAAGACTCCAACAGAGGAGACTGGCCCAGGTTCCAGGGTGAAACCTGTATACTATGAACTGCAATATCCAGTGGGGTGAGAAAAACTGCTTAATCTAGATATTGCCCAGTCTAATAGGGTTGAAAGGTTAGACTGTGTGCTTATATTTTCTTTTCTTTCTCTGACTTTTTGCCTATCACTTAAAATCTATCTTTTGTAGTCAATTTGTTTAACTGTTTATCTTTACCAGTGAGTTTGCCTGAAGTATGTGGTAAATCTGCTCAGGTTTACAAAGGCTGGTGCATATCCACTTTCCATTGATGAAGTGGTGAACCAATTAATAAATTTGTACTGCTCGTCTTGAGCCATGCAAGATGGTATATTCCTGATGGTATATTCCTGGGGGCAGCTGGCTGGTGCCTTTCTCTGTGTGATTCATGAGTGGCTCTGGAAGCATTCATGCAATCTAGCTGAGGGTGGGGCTCCACATGTGGTTGTGCTGAGTGATAACAGCACCTGGAGGGGTTTGCTACTTGTCCCTAGTAAAGCATTGTGAAAGACAACCCAGGCTGGAGAGTTAAGGGGGCACAGCAGTACCACAGCCCCAGGCTGCACCCTGGGGAGCCCATCACAGGGTGGCTTAATAGTTTTGTGTCAATTTTGGAAAACCCAGAATCCCTGGAACATCACGTTCAAATCTTGACTGGGCTGCCTTCTCCCATCATCTTTCTAAATTAGATAAAACAAGAGCCCTGCAATTAATTCTGTGTGTCTATGGGATGAGACCTTAAAAACAGAAGTCCTGTATTTTCTAAACAAAGATCCTATCTTTCCTGGCTGCTCTCATTTGCACTAGCTATGGAGCCATTACTACAATTGAGGATTGAAGGCACTATGGCTACATACCTTCCTCCATGCATACCCCCAACCCACACTACACCAGGTAGGAATACACCCATCATGGGAGTGATGCAAAGGGACCCTCCCATCAAGCCAAAGTTTGGTGCAGTATTTTAAAAAGGGAATATTAGTTAAAATGTCAGTGATCCTTTGTCAAGTTTCCTCCCCCACTCTGAACTCTAGGGTACAGATGTGGGGACCTGCATGAAAAACCTCCTAAGCTTATCTTTACCAGCTTAGGTCAAAACTTCCCCAAGGTACAAAATATTACACCCGTTGTCCTTGGACTGGCCGCTACCACCACCAAACTAATACTGGTTACTGGGGAAGAGCTGTTTGGACGCGTCCTTCCCCCCAAAATACTTCCCAAAACCTTGCACCCCACTTCCTGGACAAGGTTTGGTAAAAAGCCTCACCAATTTGCCTAGGTGACTACAGACCCAGACCCTTGGATCTTAAGAACAATGAACAATCCTCCCAACACTTGCACCCCCCCTTTCCTGGGAAATGTTGGATAAAAAGCCTCACCAATTTGCATAGGTGACCACAGACCCAAACCCTTGGATCTGAGAACAATGAAAAAGCATTCAGTTTTCTTACAAGAAGACTTTTAATAAAAAATAGAAGTAAATAGAAATAAAGAAATCCCCCCTGTAAAATCAGGATGGTAGATATCTTACAGGGTAATTAGATTCAAAAACATAGAGAACCCCTCTAGGCAAAACCTTAAGTTACAAAAAAGATACACAGACAGAAATAGTTATTCTATTCAGCACAATTCTTTTCTCAGCCATTTAAAGAAATCATAATCTAACACATACCTAGCTAGATTACTTACTAAAAGTTCTAAGACTCCATTCCTGGTCTATCCCCAGCAGAAACCAGCATATAGACAGACACAGACCCTTTGTTTCTCTCCCTCCTCCCAGCTTTTGAAAGTATCTTGTCTCCTCATTGGTCATTTTGGTCAGGTGCCAGCGAGGTTACCTTTAGCTTCTTAACCCTTTACAGGTGAGAGGAGCTTTCCCCTGGCCAGGAGGGATTTCAAGGGGGTTTACCCTTCCCTTTATATTTATGACATCCTTACTCTAGTGAATAATGTATATAACATGCACAAAGGACCGCTGATTCCCATCCCCCTCCCCATGCAGTTATACAAGTGTGGATTTGTCTACACTACACAGCTTTTAGCGACACAGCTGTGTCGACATTGCCGTGTCACTAAAAGTCAGGCAGTGTAAACGCTGTTTGTCAGCACTTTTGCTGACAAAATACTTCTACCCCCTATGAGTGGGGTTTGTGTTGTCGACAGGAGAGCGCTCCTGCCGACAAGGAGCCGTTTACACTACCACTTGCCATGGCAAAACATTTGTCTTTTTGGGGGGAGGGGGCTTTTTTAAGCACCTGTGAATGACAAAAGTTTTATCATTCAATTGGAAGTGTAGACAAAGCCTGTATTGTTTATAGTATTCTTTTATCTACTGTTTCACCTCATCACTTACTCCAATAATCCATTTTTTGCTTCAAACAGGAATTATGTAGCACAATTTTAAGCACTGCATAAAGAGAAGAATTAGATCGTATACTGTAATTGTGAATAGGAGGGACATGTGGAAACTTAAACATGAAAAGAACCTCTGGAGAGGAAGGAGAAAAACATATAGTTCACAAAGCCATTTCAAAGATCTTAGTAACATTTGACAAATACTCTGACAAATCCTGCAATACACGTTAATATAAAAAAAACTATCATAAAATAATGCAATTTTCCATGTTCTGTTAGCACAGTAATCCAGTATATCATACTATAAGGGAGGTAATGTGTGTAATATTTCTCAAAATGATAGGAAGATAAATACCTTTTAAATGGATTGATCTGATCAGGTAGAAACTGACACTTTTCAGAGTTAACTGAGGTGTCCACAATGAATCGCTACCACCTGCTCACAACAGGAGGGAGCCTGGTTTGTGCATACAAAGCCCCCACCCTCCAACTATCAGCTGCTGGCAGCACATTTGCTCTGCTCTGGACTGTACAAGCCCCACTCTTTCCCAGTGTAGCATCGCACTTTACACATCCCACTTTGATACACATCAGAGCCCAGTTTCTTATCTTCCAGATACCTGTGATGTAAACCAATCTGCTACCTCCACAGACGCACTGCACCTCACTTGACTAGTTGCGCCTCTGTTCAACACTCTCCTTAGCACAATGCACTTAGATGCGTCTACAGTAAAACTAAACTGAAGTTTATTTAACAGACCATGAGATAAAGATTCAAATAAAAGCAAATATAAGGATTTTGAAACAAAGTTACAGGTAAAAGAAAAACATAAAAACTCTATAGCCTATACTTATTAACAAGTTACTTCCCTGTCAGGTGAGGATATTTCTCACCAATGGACAATCTTTACAGTGCTTGTCCAGTCAAGAAAACTGGCATCCACCTTTCAAGAGACACTCCATAATAGATAACATCTTGTGTCCTCTCTTATACAGTCATAGAGTGTCTCTCAGAGCAACAGGCCCCCTGTTCGAGACTTTTCTTGGGGTCATTTTATCTTCATGAATGCTCAAACATGTGTGTGCTCCAGACTGTAAACACAGGGCTTGGGATGTGTAATGGTCCTCACTTGGGGAGCATGGCCTAGTGGTCATGGCTGCAATTCCTGACTGCCCAGGGGAGTGTAGGGAGGGGAGCCCGAGCCCTCCAATTCCACTGAGCTCTCATCCAGGGCCCTTTGGGCTACCAGTGGTTTGGCAACCAAGGCTATCCTTCCTGGGCCTCTTCCTCTCATCTTCCACCCCCTGCCCCAGGTCAGCTTAGTCCAAGGCTTTCCCCTGTTGGAGAAGTCCAAACCAAGTAAGAGGGAGTTACCAAGGTTCAGAGTCCACAGGTTGGGGGCAGAGAGATACGCCTCTCTCTGATTGTCTCTGGGGTGGGTCCTCCCTGCCCTTGAGGAGAGCCCCCTTGGGCAACTGTCAGAGCCCTTAGGGCTGGAGCTGTGGGCTGCAGGTCTGCTCACCTCCAGCTCTGCCCCCAAATGAACTAATTTCCTGCCTTTTAATTCCTCCAACTGATGGATCATTTGCTGAAGGTGTAGCAGGGTGGGGCTGGCTGAGACCAAAATAATCCCATAACCCCTTATTGCCCAGTGTGAGGTTTGTACACCCCAGTACAGGCTGCCTCTCCAGATATTGATTGTTCTCAATATTGATTGAGTCGGCTCAGAGACACCTGCCTCAGGTGACAAATTTCACTTCCAACAGTTTTGAAACAGTATCCTACATGGTACATAATTCTAAAATTGTTTCCCTTACAAACATTTCCCGATTATTATGGCAATCAGCGAGTTCTTAGCTTTTGGCAGATGACCCCTTTGATGAAATATTGAGAAGATGGTCAGACACAGGGGCAGCATACCTGCCTCGACATGTCTGTGTGTCAGAAATATTTTACAAACAAAAAACAAATGTTCTTATTTGGGCATTTATCTGTCTCTAGTTCCAGCTACTGCAGCCTATTTCCATCTGGCATGATTTATGTCCCACAATATTCTTTACACACCTGTGCTATGCAGCATTTCAGCAAAGAATCTAACAGGACTGTAGGGGCCATATTCTTCATGTTACACATGCCACACTTAGAGTACGTCGACATTTGAGCTGGGAGGTGTGATTCCCAGCTCACACAGAAGTACCTGTGCTAGCTCTGCTTGAGTTAGCACACTAAAAATAGCAGAGTAGTTGGGGTTGCTCAGCAAGTGTGCTAAAAACAGCAGTGTGGCCAGTGTAGAGCAGGCAGGAGCTCGGGCTAGCTTCCTGAGTACATTCCCTCTGGGTTCATACTCAGGTAGCTAACCCAAGCTACAGCCCAAGCGACCACAGCTTGTGTCACAAACAGAGCTAGTGTGGGTGCATCTACACAATCTGGGAATCACACCTCACAGCTCAAATGGAGATGCATCTTTACTTGATGTCAAGGGAAGTTTTGTGCAGAGATGCAAAGAGTGAGGCTGTAGAAAACTTGATGGCCTTTCAGGTTTGTCATCTCTACACTTGACCTGGTTGGTTGTCATCCAGATTGTCAATCTGAGGATTCAGGTTATTTTAGCTAAGATTTGCAAAGCCCTACCTGCACTATTGTGTCCTCACTGTTTATGCACTTGCCTGTGTGTGTCTTAGGACATATCGCATGGTTCTTTGTGCTGAGATCCTCTAGGATATTTTCCCCAGTCAGCTGGGGAGAATTTGTCCATCCTTCAGGGGAACTGTGGGAAAGGCACTGGGGGACTATCAACACTCAAGTGATTTTTCCTGCATCTTCACTGCAAAGTTAACAGGTTCTAGCCTGAATAAAAGCAGAACCTAGGCTCTAACCCACAGCCCATCTGTGTAATCTAGCCCTTCCAGATCTGGGTCAGAGATTTTTCTGTGTGAATGGTGAAGGGGTTGGGGCTAAAATCCAGGTAAGAGCCCAAGTTAACTGCAATGAAAACATACCCTTAAAAATAATGTCTGTGTGCTACAATGAAGTTTTCTAGATACTGAAATGGTGCTTGACAAAAAACTGGAGTTGTATGGAATCCTGGTACAGTAGAAAGCAAGGGTGATATATATATATATATATATATATATATATATATCTCTCTCTCTCTCTCTCAGTAAATGGATATTTCACCAACTTGACTTCAGTGAGAGCGTGGTCATCATTCGCTTAATGCTTTTAGCCACCAAACTGCAGATTCATTATCTGTATTTATTTTTTTAAAGCTTTAAGATAAAAACAAAAGAGAATGTATTCAAAACTCTAGGTGCCAGGTTTTAAAAGATATTTAGGTGCCTAAAGATGTAGATAGGTTCTTATTGGGATCTTCAAAGCTCATTGGGAGTTAGGTGCCTAGGCACTTTTGAAAGTCCTACTAGGCAGCTAGCTACACCTTTAGGCACCTAAATACCTTTAAAAATCTGGCCCTCATTGCTTTGTCATCACTTATAATGTATGTAGTACATTAAAGAATCTCACCCAGCAGTACAATTCAAATAATAAATAAGCAAGCAACTACCCTATTCTGCTTCAGACCCTCTCTCTTCTGCTCTATGCTCCCATATTTCCCCAAACCCCCAGCGTATAGATTGGTCCCAAATAAACTGAATGTGTTGCCCTTGAGAGCACACTGCAAGGCCAAGAGGGAGTTCTGAAGCTGAGGGATCCTCGTGAAGAACATCCTGCCTGCAGCCTTCTCTCTGGTATTACAAGAAAGCTCCAGCTCAAGTACCTCCATTGACTGCAGCTGTGGCAGTACAGTACAGGGACAAAGTGGCCTTCAAGCAACCAGGACCAGACCAGGTCATCTAGATTAGAAACCAGATCCAAAGCTTATTAAAGTCATTCTTCAAAGCTGGAAGAAAGCTGATGTACTCACTTCTGTCCCATGAAAGGTATCTGAATCCCAAGTGCCACAGTAGAAACCTCTCCAGCTCCTGCCAAAAGTGATGCTGGACATATATGGATTAAAATTAATGTTGAAATGCTTAATATTTATAACATGTATGAGAGTGTGTTACTGTCCTCCAGAATCTAACAAAGCAATGTGGGTTGTTTTGTTTTTTAATATTGATCAATATGCTGGAGCAGATCATATAATTTATTCAGCTTCAGTTATGGACGGTGCAAGCAAATTATAAAATCAATTATATCTTAATTTCTTTGTACTATTTCTTGTGAAAGGAAGCAGTCCTATGTGCAGGCACAAATTCTCTGATAAATGTATAGACGTGTCCATTTACTCTCTATGGTGCCAGTCCAGCAAAGCACTTCAGCATGTGTTTTACTTTAAGCATATGAGCAGGCTTCCTGCAATCCATGGGGCTACCTACATGCTTTAAGTTAATCACATACTAAGTGTTTAGCTGGATCAGTGCTTACCTGGCATTGATCCTGCAACTAGTTCAATGTGGGCAAATCGCTGCTCTCACATGGAGACTCTGTGTAATTATTAGGGATCAGAGTCACTCTTCAACAAATGAATAGACAATTTTTGTATTCTGACCATCAGGGACATCGTTTCAGAAAAAAATGGGAGAGGGGAAGGGTTGTGTTAGAAGACAGAACATTATATGTGATTGTACTATGTCCTGCAAAGTCGTGGGGCAGGGAGGGAACAAGGGGAAGACATAATTGAGCATATAGACCTATGAAAAATTGGGGTGGGGGGGAGGGAACTGTCCCCCTTACCCCACACAGTTATGTTCCAGCTGACTACTGTTGAACATTTATTTAATATTTAGCGTCTGCTGAGCAGTTAAAATCCAGGCAGCCGGCTTTTTGAAAAGCAAACATGCATGGTCTTGCTGGTTTTGACCAGCCAAAAAGATTGCTCATCCAAATAAGGAAAAAGCAGGATTGTGTCCATGGGTGCATTAGATATTGTTCCACATTTAAATAACTCAAGATGCTACTTTAAAATATTTAGATATACTCTCCCAAAGTTGTCCAGAAACTATCATCTTACATTTCATTTAGAACCTCTCACTGCTTTTATTAAAAATAAAGCTTTCTAACTATGCAGTTCCAAATCTCCATATTTTTGTATAGGATTATCTTACAAATAGAGTGCCTGTATGCAATCACTTTTAAAAGTTTCCAAGACTTCAATAGGAAGGAAATTCTCACTATTGGAAAATTATGATCTATTGTACTGAGAAGAACAAAATTCTTTTAAAGCTTGTATCACTTCTTAGAGTTTTGGCAAAATGCAACTATGTTTATTTAATTTATGCTTGCTTCTCAGTCCCAAAATATGCTGTAGTTTCACCACAAATATCACAATAAATTGTTACCAATCCAAATAAATCTGTTTATGCCAAACTAAAAGTTGTGAGCATCACGCTGGACTGTGTACCTTAAACCTCAGAAACATATTAATGTATAAAAAAATTGGAGTAATTTTCCTCATTGCCAACCCTAATTGGTCCCTATTAGCATTACTATCAGTTTTTCTTTATGTACTATAACTCTAGTTCTATTTCTCAGACATCTTCAGTCACACTCATTAGAAGTCTGTTATGCACCAGAGAGCTGAAGCTCAGGGCTGCCATTCCAGTCCGAGGAAGAAATATTTTTAAAAGTTAAAGGACTACTGCAAATACAACGTTCAAAGAGTTATTGTGTTTTAGTATTCTCTTAGATGACTGAAAACCATTTCCCTCAAACTGATTTTGCCCTTTCCATTAAAAAAATGCTGATAGCCCTGCTCTATGTTTTTACCACCCCAAATCTTTTCCAGTTCTCAGCCACACCTTTCTCCAAATGGAACTCATGTCCCTTTCGCCCATCTGGTAAAGTGGGAGGAGAGGTTCAGATTCAGAGGGACCTGACCTCCTGGCTACAGAAAGGTCTATCACTATAGCAGCAAGGAGTCAGAGCAGTCCCTAAAGGCAAGAGACTCAACTGCTGCTGTTGCCTGCCTACCCAGTCCATCAGCTAAACAACTAAATGATGACTTGCTGGGAAAGTGGGAGGGGAGTTCTGAGCCCTGCTGCACCAAGAAGCAGCCTTAGACTGTGTAGTGTCTCCCCTTTCTATCATCCAATCAGCTAAAAGTTGGATATGGTGGGACAAAGATACTGTTGTTACCCCCAGGCTGAAAGTTGGAAGAACAGGTCTCCCCCACTATCTCTTCATTATTACTCTTGCCTACAATTAAGTACCACCAGCAGCTACAGGGATGGGGGACTTTCACTCCCTGTTTCCCTGATATCACTTCTGGTGATGGGGATGGAAGGAGGCAGAGAGGCCAACACACCTATCAGCTACAAGGATTATGGCTTTAATATCTCAGTGCAGATGGAAACTAAGCACCGAGATATGCATCTATAATTTAGGATTAAGGTGACCACCAAAGATGTAAAACTATTAGGTTCAACATCCTAAGTAGGGTATCAAAGTAGGGTACCAAACCATGACAGTTACACTAAACCTTAGAAGGGGAAGATTTCAATAAAATGAGAAGGTTAGTCAAAAATACCCTAAAGTTAAAAGCAACAGAAGTAAAATTGTTAGAAGTGGTATGGATAATATTATTGGTTTTATTTAAGTAGAGTCTCTGAAGCTATATGTATCACTGATTTAAAAAAGAAACTGGAAGGCAAAGAATAAACCAATACACTTACATGGCAAGGTTTGAGAGACTTCCAAGCCAAACAAAAATCCTTCAAAATTTGGAAAACAGCATTAATTACAACAGGCAACAGGTAAGAAGGAAATTAGAAAGGCCAAAATGGATTTAAAAAAACAAATGACTAAAGGTGTAAAAACAAACGAGATTCTTTAAGTATATAAGAAGCGGAAAGTGTTTGAAAGACTAAATGGGGCTGCTCGATCACTAAGGGTTAAAAGGAGCTATTAAGGAAGGCATTGATGAAAAGCTAAATGCTTTCTTTGTATCAGTCTTCAACTCCAAGGATGTTGGAAAAATTCCTACCCTGGACCTTCTCTTTCTAGTAATAATGAGGTATTCTCAGAGATGAAGAGGTTTGGAGCAAAGTGATACTTTAAAATTCAATAAGTTACCAGGCCTAAAGTTCTGAAGGAGTTTAAGTACTAAGTGGCTGAGATGCTAACAAAAACATACAATCTCATTAAAAACAGCTGTGGTTCTGGTTGTTTAGAGGTTAACAAATATTGTACCTATGTTTTCAAAAGCCTCTAAGCATGATTCAGACCTGTAAAAATCTGTACTTTGGAAATTGGTTAAAATTATAATTAAAAATAGAATAATAAAACATCGGCAAGATCATGATCTGATAGGGTCTAATCAGCATCGTTTCTGCAAAGCAAAATTGTGTCACACTAATCTCTCAGAATTCTTTTGAGTACTCGACAAAATAGTGGATAAAGGAGAAACAGTAGACCTAATTTATCTAGATTTTTGAAAGGACTTTGACAAATGTCCCACACAAGAGGCTAAATAGTCAAGGGGTGCAAGTTAAAGTATTATCATTGATCAAAATATGGCTAAGACATTGAAAGCAAAGAGTAGGATTAAATGGCAAAAGGTTAAAAGCAGGTTCCCCAAGGTTCTGTACTAGGTCCAATATTAACATTTATTAATGATCTGAAAAGAGAGGGTGACTAGAATGATGGCAAATTTTGAAGATGACAAGGTTATTTAGGTCAGGACCAAACAGGACTGAAGAACTTCAGTGATACATAGAAGAAGAAGGGAACATTCAATGAAGCTGAAAGGTAGCAATTTAAAGACTGAGTAATTAGACTGTGGAACTGACTGCCACAGGAAATTGAACCCAAGCACTTAGCAAGATTCAGAAAGGGACGAAATATTTATTTGGATATCAAGAGTTTTATATATATGATAAAGTTTTGGGGAAGGGATATTACGCCTCATGCTTCAGGGTTTAATCCAATTTCTAACTATTGGGGGGTGGGGAGAACAGATTTTTCAATATCTGACTACTGTGGGGTTCTTATATAGTTTTCTGAAGAATCTGGAACTGGGCACGGTCAGAGACAGGATATAGGACTAGACAGACCTTGGGTCTGATCCAGTGGGGCAGTTCCTATTATATAACTTTTATACAAAGAACATGTTTCGCAAGCATCAGTGATGATGATTTATATAGCCTTTTAGATAGCCTCCCATTCTGTAGCCTCCATTTACCTTACAGATCCATCTACGGATTGATGAAGTGTCACAGAAAAGGTCTCGGCACCAGTCTACATAGAACCAACAAATAAGGCTAAGGGTGGGTTAGGAGATGGGCCATAGAACCAGCAGCCTCCAACACCTGACATAACTGTCATAGTGTGGGCGAGGCTACTATTCCAGCCCATAGGTTCATTAACCAATGGTTGGGATGTGCGTGCATTTTACTTCCCTTATCCCGGGTACCCAGAACCTGTGCAGGGGGACAGGATTTCAACCTAACTGAATAACACAACACAGTTTTATACGGAGAACTCTAACTGAACTCCTGCTTTTACTTCAGAATTCTTCTTTCTTAGAGACCTATGAATCATTTTCCTCTTTGGTTTTAGTTCAGCCTATTAGCTGATTTTGAGTCCCATTTCTGTCCTACTCCTGCCCCATGTGTCGAATTTAATTTTATAACATATTCTGGCATTTGCAAGACAGAGAATTGCAGCATCAAATTTGTCTTTTTGGGATGCTCTCTTCACTTCCACTAACTATCTCCTGTGGGGCTACGTGGTTGGGCTAAGATCTGGGAAAATCAGCATTTTGTTTCCTTCAAATGTTGTCTTTTTTCCCCCACGGTGTCTACTACTAAGAATCTCTTTCTGTGATCTAAAGCTGTGGCAATATTTGTATTTCCTATTTTGTTCATTCTAGCTGACCCTTTGACAGGACTCCTGCCGCATTTAGTCACATGTACCAGGGTTATCATCTACTTCTAAATCTAATGTGGAGGAAATCATTTACTACAGGAAAGCTGTGGAATCAGATTATTCCTTTCCTGTAAAGACTCTGAATATTTAGATATTTTTGACTTGGATTTGGTTTTCCAACATACCTATCAGCCTGCCTGATACTGCATTATATTTTCAAATGTCAGTTTAAATTCTTTCCATTCATTGGGAAGGCATAACTTTCTGCTTTATCCTGCTGCTGCTTTACTTCGTTACACATCCATCCAGAGACTGTGTTATTGTAGGTAAAGTCTCAAGTTTGTATTCCAACAAAGAATCTGCTTAAAGTCTTCCTGTTTTGGTACATGTACTGACTTTAAAAGCACAGAGCTTTCTCAGAGAGATGCAGAACAAGATGGCTGTGAGGGTTTTTTTCATGAGTATATGAATACAGCATGAGATTTCCAAAAAAATTGCCCATCCCAAATTGGGACAAAAAGTTGAAATCTCAATTTTTTGCAAGCAGAAAATCTGGAAAAAAAATCAATTTGGATCACTTGAAACATTTTGTTTCAATAATTTATCAACATTTCATTTTGATCATTTAAATTTTTTTTAAATCTATAGCTTAACTATTGAAATGAAAAGTCATTTCAAACTGGAAAAACAGATATTTTTATTTAGAAAATGTCAAAATGAAACATTTTGATAATTTCAATTTTTTTCCCAAAAACTTTTTCAGGAACCCTGCCAAAACAGACAAACAAACAAACAAACATCAAAGCCAATCCTTTCCCACAGGCAGTTTTGGTTTTCACATAGGTATTTTCCAATGAAAACAAATGTTTAATCAGTAAATTTAAAACTAGATCTAATTATGAACTTGTAAATAGGAATATTCATGCTGGAAGTCCGAGTCTATGAGTTATGCTCATTCACTCAGAGAACAGAAACATACCATTTGACCTGCACATCCAATCAGTACAAACCAGCTTGATTTCAAATACCCAAATACTCACAATGAACTGCTCACAAATAATTATTAATATAAGAATAAGAATTTTGAGAAGAAATTGTCTGATGAACAATCAATAAACACTCAATATAAAATACTCAAAATGCTCATGAAGCCTTTACAAACTAGAAAAGTGGTTTAATTAATAGAACAAATTATTTACTTAAATTTATGGGGCAAGATCCACAGATGTGCAAAAGTAACACTCTAGTGCATCTGGGGATGGGAACGAGATGGAATTATGTTACTTTTACACTACTCCAATTCTGGGGGCAATAGGGGCTGAATTGACCCCCGCTGTAAGGTATGTAACACAGCTTTCATGTAGCCTCTCTGTTAGCCATATTGGGCTCTGGCCTTGCCCCAGAATGTCTCACATACTGGGGGGAAGGCCAAGAGAAGCTGGCACAGGGGGAATCCCCTTATACAAGCTCTAGCAGTGAAAACAAGATTATGGATCTGACCCTGTTTCCTCAAGTCTAATAAATACAATTATATATTCCTGCAATGATTGGGTAATTACTTTTTTGAGATCTAATATAAAGGTTGTGCAATCTGCACACAAGTTCAGAATATGGAAAAAATTATGGACAGGCCTACTTTAGTAATCCTAGAGCAAGGGAGTTTCCCATTAAAATCAATGAATAGGGTCCCATAAGGATTGTACTATCCATCATGTAATTAAATAGCGGTCACTATGTAAGTATAATACAGACTTCCATAGCATAAGTTTAATCATTACTAAGTGATTAAAGAGTCAGTAATAACTGTAGCTTTTACATACCGTATGTAAGTGATGAGTACCCATAAGGCAGTACCCCTATGAGGGAGAGCAGTTCACTGAGGTCTTATCTACACCAGAAAATTTAATATTCTAACAATGGGCAACAACCATGCAGTTGCATTAGTGTTTTTATGACTGTATCATGGAAACCTTCAGCAGCTTAGTGCCAGTAGCATAGCTGGAGTACAGGTACTATTTTTTCTAGTGTAGATGCATCCTCTATCTGGGCATGTTCATGCAATTAACTAGAAATATTGTATACAATTTATTAAAAGTGCAATTGAGGCACCATGGTAAAAGACAAGTAATTCTCATAAAAGATTATCTCCTATTTGGTATCAGCATGAGCCAGTGTATCTAATCCAACCATTTAGAACTATACCCAACAGTAATGGTAACATAATCTAAGACTGCCTTGAACTATATCTGAAGATTTTCCTCCACATCTACGGTCTGTGTCCTCAGAGAACAAAAAAATGGAGAAGGATACAGTGGCTCAGTGGCAGTTGGATCACAAAAATGTGTAAAAACTTAGTGAAAGAGAGCAGGTAGGTGAGGTAATATCACTTACTGGGCCAAATCCTGTTGGTGGAAGGGACAACTCTTTTGGCTCACCTGAAGAAGAGCTCTGTGACACTCAAAAGCTTGTCCCGTCTACCAACAGAAGTTGGCCCAATAAAAGATATTACCTTGCCTAACTTGTCTCTCTCATATCCAGTAACCAACAAAGCTACAACACCACTAAAAAAGATATTGGCTTTCTTCCTTACAAACTGCTGCCTCTGAAAGCGTAAGCAGGGACTCACATGCTTTCAGTCTCCTTTGTGTCTTCCTTAATGTATGTCTGGCCTACAAGTACTATAGCTACCATTGCTGCTCTTTTAGGGTGACCAGACAGCAAATGTGAAAAATTGGGACGGGGGTGGGGGGTAATAGGAGTCTATATAAGAAAAAGACCCCAAAATCAGGACTGTCCCTATAAAATCGGGACATTTGGTCACCCTATGATCTTTTGACAGCTTACACCATTAAAATCATCATATTTTGCCTTTCAAAAGAGATAACACTAGCATTACATCCCCTATATTTTGTTCTTAACATAGGAAATATCACAGATATGGCCCAATCGTGAGAGTTGCTGAGCAACACTGTACAATTTATCAAGCAGATTTACCCGCAAACTTTCTGAACTCATTTTTTTAAGTGCAAAGTCAAAATTACAATGGTCAGTCTAGAAAAAAGTGACATCAATATTGTCCACGCCTTCTCTTTTTGCTACTATTGTACTACTTACTCACCTTTCTCTGTGATTAAGTGATCATTTTAGTAAATGGGCAATAGGTTTGTAATCAGTGCTGAAGAGTACTTACAGCCAAAATTTTAGAGTGACTAGAGATTGTGATGTGTACCTCCCTGTGAAAATTGTGCCCCATTAAGGTCTTTCAAGTTGGGCACCCAAAATCAATAGCCACTTGAAAATTTGGCCTACATCTGTATGCAGTGTATTGCCAAAACAAGGCAGCAAGGGCAAAACAGTTTTTAATGGACAGACTACTACAAGATCTGCAGTCTACATTCCTTGGTGATTTAGACAAAATAGTTTCAGTCTCCTCATAGCTGGAGGAGTGAAAAGTGATGAATAAATTAAAGAAATGGAGACTCAAATTAAACGGTTCAGAGCTGTATGAGATACAGTGAAAGTCCAGTGTTTGTTGAGATTTGTTACTGCTTTCATCTCTGTATGCTAAGTAAGAAATAATACAATGATTTTTAAAATTTGGAATGCCTTTTCTTTTGACTCACATATGCCAAAAATATTATGAACTTGATAACAGATTTGTAGCCTTTACGTCTCCAGTCTTTTTTGGTAGTCAAAAAATTAGAATTTCATAGGATGCTAATGGCCATACAGTCAAAATACAGTATCTGTTTACTTTCTTGAACAACTTTCTATTGTCCATTGCCTTCTATGAGTTCTACAAGTGTAAAAAAGAATGTTGAATGAAATGATGGGCTGCTGAAGGGAGGAATGTGTAACTGACATATAAAATAATAACAGCACTTATAATGCATATTTGAAGTTGCCAGATCACTATCCTATATTTCAATGTGATTAATCATGAATGCCTCCTGCAAGCTCAGCCATCAGTAACAATAGCCAAAAAAAAAGTTTTAAAATAAGCGCTCTTTTCCAAACTATAATTTCAGAATAAGCTATTTAATATTTAAATAGTCATTGTAAATCTCATTCTACGTCAAAAAGCTGAAAACACGCATGATCACCACTTCCCATCGATAGTGGGGTTACATGTCGCATTGCACAGAAAATGATACCTTTATGAAAAGTCCAGACCAGATCGTCAGCAGGTGATAATAAACATAGAGCCTTGGTAAAAAGGAGTACTTGTGGCACCATAGAGACTAACAAATTTATTAAAGCAGAAGCTTTCATGAGCTACAGGTCCTAGAGTTGCACCAAATCTTGTACAAAGGAGGTCAAGTAAGGTATCTATAGAAAGGCTGTAATTTGCTGGTTGTGATTATGCTGCCTGTATGTGTGTATCATTTTTGTATTTGAAGTTATGAATATTGGCTATGTACTTGTATCTCAATGCCTCTGATTCTAAGTAGCCACAGTGAAGCATTTGGTCAGCTTCTTGAGAATGGGCACTTGCGGAGAATAGTCCTATCAAGAAACACTTAACTGACAGTAGACTTTGGGAGATGCCAATCCACATCTGAACTTTCCTGGGAACATTCAAACTGACATGTACACAATGGCATTGGCCCGCAAAAAGCTGAATCATTCATGGACACTGACTTGCCCAGGTGGCTACAAACTCCATCTTGCTGCTGTGATTTTGCGCAGAAGAATAAAGGGGTTTCCACCCAGAACAGAGAGAATATAAAATGCCCTGGAAGCCCCTCCATTTTGTCTTCATCTGTCTCAAGAGATGGCCTCTCCACCCCAAAGAGAAGCCTGAAAGAAACTGGAACAAAGGACAGTAACTATGGGGGTGTGAATGATTGCTGGACCCAGGCCATAAACTACAACATTGATCTGAAAAGGATTGGGCCCAAACTAGGAAGGAGTCTAGTCTGTGAAAGAAGCATATTGGAACATCTCTGAGGGTGAGGTTTACCTGTATTCAGTTTCCTACTCTATTAGGCTTAGACTTGCATGTTTTGTTTTATTTTGCTTGGTATCTTACTTTGGTCTGTCTGTTATTACTTGGAACCACTTAAATCCTACTTTTTATACTTAATAAAATCACTTTTGCTTATTAATTAACCCAGAGTAAGCAATTAATAGCTGGGGGAGCAAACAGCTGTGCATATCTCTCTCTCAGTGTTATAGAGGGTGGACAATTTATGAGTTTACCCTGTATAAGCTTTATAGAGAGTAAAATGGATTTATCTGGGGTTTAGGCTCCAAGAAAGACTGAATACTTGGTACTGGGAAAGTCTCTGTTAACTAAGAAGCCTCTGAGCTGAGTGGATCTCAGTTTCAGTGAACTGCAGGGGGCATGGCCCAACCTCTTGGTCTGTGCTGTAGTTGACTGGAGTGTCTTACTCAGCAAGAGAGGAGTGGAGGGAAGCCTTCTCGGGCAGGGGGGTTTGTTCTCAGTGGTATCCCAGCACATCAAGTGACAGTCTTGAGGGAGCTTCTGTGGTGACCGAACACATCACACATATGCTATAGGTATAGTACTTCTACCATTAGATGGAGTTTGACATTGGATGTGTTAGGCAAATTGGCTGAGAACTTTTTATGGCCATGTCATTTACAATGATTGAAATAAAAAGTGATGTGAATGTTTTCAGACAACTTGAACAGACCATTAAAGACCTAATTGCTAAAGAAGCATTTTTGTTTTATTAGGAGGTTATATACAACTATGAAAAATGGAGTGTGTACAGTAAAAATAAGACAACTTTACAAAAGTTTCATTCGTCAGTAACATATTTGGCGAAAAGCTGTCCTAGCAAATCTGGCCTTTCTGGATTAGAAACATATTTTATTCATTTTGCTTGATTGCCATCTCTGGACTATTCTATCTGCAGATTCAATATACAAATTGTATAAAGGGATTTGTCTCTAATTAGTGAGGAAATACTTATTTATTCCTTTGTACCTTGCTTTGTTTCTAAAGAACAATAAACACAACGATATGCATAAACCCCCCAGACCCAGTGTGTGCTGCAGTCAGGCCTTGATTCTGCAGGCCTTGATTCTGGTCAGGAACACTTCTGCAAGCATTTCAAGATTAGGCTTTATTATAGAATTTGAATTATAGCAAATAATAGGAATGTAGCCTTCCTCTAGTTTGTCTGACAGATTCAATTTTATATGTTTGTGTATGTGAGAGAAATATATATTTAAAACAGGTTTAACTGTTTTAACTTTAACTTAAATGATTCCTTTGCCATTGGTACATAAAATATCTATGTAATTTTGAATGGTTAAAACTGTTTTTGGTACTGGACTTGGTACTGAGTGTGAAATTTTGGAAAATTTACTATAATTCGGGGATAACTACAATCATTTTCATCAATTTAGTGAAGTCCGATGTTTTTGTAAAGGGTTTTCCCTGCCCTTAAATTGTCTTTCATTAGTATTAATAAGCTATTGTGAATCTGCTCTCATGAAAGGAATTTTTTTACGATGAACTTCACTTAGGAAACGTTTTGTATATCTCTACTTAGGAGAGAGAGTAGTAGAATGCCAGGGTCAGGGCTGGTATATGAACTATATAGCCCGGAGGAGGAGTTCACGTGTCCGTATTTGGCTGCCACAGCTTCCCACACAGCTCTACATTTGAGTCCTTGACTTTGCATTCTTAATAATGTTCTTTTAAGCGAGGGTTTTTTGGTGAGTAGACATAAATAAATTGGAAAGTAATACCTAAATATGGATTCCAGAGCATCGACTTTTGAAAATTTTGGCTGACATAAATTATGACTATGGTTCTCAAATGTTTTCTGGTGGAATGTTGAATGATACAGGCAGTGGGGGACTGGAGTGTTGGAAGGGAGTCACTCCATGGAAAGATCTCTCTCTTATGGATTGGTCCACAGAATAAAATGTCTGGTTATTTACCTTGTACAGTAACTGGAGTTCTTCAAGATGTGTGATCCCCATGTATATTCCATGTGAGGTGTACATGTGCTACATGCATCTGAGACCAGATTTTTCACTAGCAGCATCCGTTGGTCCACTTCTGTGTCCTTGTGCTCTGAACTGAGGGTATAAAAGGCAGTGCAGACCATGTCACCAGTTCCTTCTCTTTCATAAATCACCTTTGGAAAGATCTGCAGCTCTTGAGAAGGAAGGTGGGTAATGGAATACACATAGGTACTACACTCTGAAAAAGAACTTCAGTTACCGTGCAAAGTAATCAACCATACTTTTTTCTTAGGGTGATGGTCCCTATGTGTATTCCTCTCAAGGTGACTCACAAGCAGTAATTATTGAAGGGGCGGGTATGAGGAACACTTCTGTAGCACAACTATTCTGAAGGATGCATCTGTTGTAGAAGTTTGTACTACAGCATAATGTCTCATAAAGGTGTGTTGAGAGCCCCATGTTGCTACTGTACAGACCTGTAGAAGAGGGACATCTTGAAGGGAAATTACTGATGTAGCCTGCGCTCTGGTCGAGTGGGCCCTTGTACTTTATAGGGGAGGAGTTACTGTTAACTCATAAGAAAGCAGGATGCAGCCTGACATCCATTTGGAAAGTCTCCCTGAGGAGACTGCTGAATGCATGAGAGGGAAGCAAAGGAGACAAACAGTTTAGGAGATTTCCTCAGTGGTTTTGTCCTCTGCAGTTAGAATGCTAAGGATCGATTGACATCTGGAGAGTGTAGTTTCCTGTCCTCTCCAGAAGCATGTGGCAGTATAGTGGAATTCTTCAAATACGTTATGGTGTATGCATTCAATTTCATTTCAAAACTCTATTCAATATGAGTGAAATTTACCCACTGCAGAAGGCCAGTGCAAGGCCAAAACAGCACCTTAGATCTACTTACGCTCTCAAAGTAGAGCTTGAGTGAGACTTAAGTGTTGCATAAGATCTGTGCTGGCCCTCTGCACAGAGTGAATTTTACCCATATAAGTTTCTCTCTGGTTAATTCTGTGCCTCGTGCACATTTATAAAATATTTTTGTTAATATTCTATACAAATATTCTATAATGTTATGCTACCTGTTAAACTTTCATCAGCTTGTTGCAGGAAACCAGACATGACTGCTTGTCCAACTGCAATATGTTAACTATTTTAGAAATCTCCCAAATACTATGTAACTACATAGGAAATTGAACTGAACAGGAAAAGAAAGTGAGGCAGAAACACAGCTGACAGACTAATATAATCAAGCTTTTGACTATTTTTGCTCATTTTTCACAAAATATTGATTTTATACTTTATAAACAGGAGATATAAATGTTTACTTCTTGGCTCCATCCAATACTAGGATTACAGGGAATGGGTTACTTGGCAAAAGACTTCTCCTGTTATAG
Source organism: Caretta caretta (assembly GCF_965140235.1). Classification (NCBI taxonomy): domain Eukaryota; kingdom Metazoa; phylum Chordata; order Testudines; family Cheloniidae; genus Caretta; species Caretta caretta. The sequence continues at coordinate 85,756,623 of NC_134209.1, forward strand.
TTTATCCCTCATTTTCAGCTATATTCTGCTGCTAGAAAACAGAAAGTGTATTCACATACAATTTAAATAAGTACTAGACATGTTACAGAAAAATCAGCTCTGTGATCCTCAGAGTTTTGAGAGTATATACAGCATTTCATCAGAGACTGGCATTTGTTCCAAATTCACTCATTTCAGACCAAGCAGACTGTAACAAATACTATCCAACAATATTTATATCTCTGAAGTTAACACTTCATAGTTCCACACTTGAGAAAACAATTGATTTGTTCACGTTTTATTTTGCACTGAGTATGCAGCAGTCACACTGGACATCTTTCCTCACAGTATTCTTCGTTTAATCATATAACCCGCATCTGGTGGCTTGACCTTGGGATCTGTGCCATTGTAGTGCTATATCTATCATTGCTTTCTTGGCAGAAGACTTCCTTTCTACCATCTTTCAAAACTGGAGTGCATGATTTTTATACATTGTGATCAATATGCACTTTAATTCCTGCTTTATGCCAAGAGGTAAAGACTACAGTTACTGTTCCTCTGAATTCTTTACCTCTGAATAACATGCTCAGCATCCAAGAATGTTTGTGAAGTTGGGTTTGCAGGGAAATGCAAAAATAATTGAATGAAATATTTTTCAATATAAATCTGTATTACTTTATGCAATATACAAACAGAGGTGTATTGGTAGAGCCCTACCAAATTCAAAGTCCATTTTGGTCAATTTCATGGTCATAGGCTTTAAAAAATCATAAATTCCATGATTTCAGCTATTTAAATGTGAAATTTCATGGTGGTGTAATTGTAGGGGTCCAGACCAAAAAAGGAGTTTTGAGGGGATCACAAGGTTATTGTAGGGGGTGTTGCGGTACTGTTACCCTTACTTCTGCCCTGTTGCTGGTGATGGAGCTATCTTCAGAGCTGGGCAGCTGGAGAGTGGTGACTGCTGGGCGGGAGCCCAGCTCTGAAGGCAGAGCCACCGCCAGCAGCAGCAGGAAGTATGGCATGGTATGGTACTGCCATCCTTACTTCTGTGCTACCGCTGGCTTCATAGCTGAGCATCCGGCCAACAGATGCTGCTTTTGGGCCACCCAGCTCTGAAGGCAGCAGCACAGAAGTAAAGGTGGCATGCTATGGTATTGTCACCCTTACTTCTGCACTGCTGTTCGCAGGGTGTTGGCTTCAGACCTGGGTGCCTGGCCAACAGCCACCACTCTCTGGCTGCCCAGCTCTGAAGGCAGTGCAGAAATAAGGGTGGTTATACAGTGACCCCCCCTGGCAACTCCCTTTGGGTCAGGATGCCCAATTTGAGAAATGATGCTTTCCCCCATGATATCTGTATAGTATAGGGTAAAAGCATAAAAAAAGACCACATATCATGGGGAGAGACCAGATTTCATTGTTCGTGATGCATTTTTCATGGCCGTGAATTTGGTAGGGCCCTATGTATTGGCTATTGAATATTACAGTTTGCGTGCATTCTGTTTATAACCTGCAAATGTACAAAATTCAGTTTCCAGTTATATATTATATATAGTGAATATTTCAAAGGGAAAAAAATTTTAAACTAGGTGGAAGAAAAAGTTGGGCCTGATTCTTCACTACCTTGCACCTTTTCTAATCATTTACCCCTGTGTAAATTGAATCCAAAATACTATAGTTCCAATATGTAATAGGTAAACTCTCAACTTCACTGAGTCAGTAGCAAGACTCCCACTGACTGCAATGGGGCCAGGATTTCACTCTGTATTGATGTATGTATTATAGGAGCACCTACAGCCTTGAACTGAGATCATCACCCCATTGTGCACACACATCGAAAGAGATGGATCTCAGCCTCAAAGGGCTTAAAATAAATAGACAAAACAGACAAAGGATAAGCGAATATGGAGGGAATGAGGCACAGTGAGATCAAGTGATTTATCCAAGAACATATACAAAGTCTGTGGCAAAGCCAGGAACTGAGTCCAGATCTCCAGCCCCAAGACTTACCCACAAGGCGATACCTAACACCCACTTTGCAGTGAGAATCAGGCCTGTTATGTTTACTATATTTTTTAAATTAGATTATCAAATAGCCTTTTCATATTCCCCCTTTATGGAGCTGTGCAGCTTTAGTACCAATTCTCACACATTTAACACATCAAGAGATATATTTCTTCTTAGTTTTTGACATCAGTTCTTTTATGTGCTTAAATTTCGAGTTAGAGCTCTACTGTGGTTAGTAATACCACTTGTCTGCTTGGAGTTCAGCATTTGCTGAAGGGCTTAGCTGGATCAGGACTTTAGTGCTAGTGAAACGTAAGATGGGCAGCACTAGAAAATGAATCCTACATTTTTCCATATAAAGTAAATCATGGACAGAAGCAGTACAGGCTCCCAGCTCACATGGACACTAATTAACCTTGAACTGACCTGAAACCAGAATGGTTTTGGTCTGGTCAAGCTGAATCAAAATGAAATGTTTTGTTTTGATTTTCCAAAGGGAAATGTGAAAATGGAAAATTTCCAGCAAAATGAACATTTTCCCTTGGAAAATTTTAATTTTGCAGAAACTGCACTCTGTCCAAAAAATATTTAGGAGGAAAATTCCCAACAAGCTCTAATAAATATAGTGATAACTCAGATAGTGAATTTTGTTATGTGCACCCTTTTCCATTATAAATTTGCAAGATCAACAACGTATTTTAGAGGCCATTTAGTCACTAATAACCTAGCCAGATTTAAGCACTGATTTAGAGATGAAATATAGCTTGTCACAATACTAATACTGTGAGCAACCTGTGGTATTATTAAACATTTAAATTGCAGAATTCCCTGAAAGGGCACATTATGCTCGATGCTGCACAAACACATAAGACAATACAATCCTTGACTTGAGGAGTTTACAGTCCAACAATTTATTATTCTGGAGCGTGATATTAGTTAAATTTTCACTCAGCCTCCAATTATCCCTCAAATGTGCACATGCCACTCCTTCATTTGCATGTATGATGTGCATTTAGGCACAGTACATACTTGCCAAATTTGTTTCAGTCTATGTTAATGCAGACTATTGATAGTACGCTCTGGTGTACATATAATTTTGTAATTACAAAATATGAGACTGTGGCTGAACCTTTGGCGAGCTGTGTCCAAAATGAACAAAGATAACATTTTCAAATGGAGGTATTTAAAGTTTGGTCTTTAAAGCCATATTTAGGCACATAAATAATTGTTTTTAGAGGCTTGATTTTTCAAAGCTGCTAAGCAACCTGAAGCCTCTACTGGCATCAATCGTAGTTCCTTTGAAAGTCAGGTCACTGTAGCTGTAGATGATCCATTGCTTTTAGGAACAAGGGTTTTGTTTGTGAAGGAGAAAACATGGTGCCACACATAACTTCTTGTTCACAGATGTTCTATTGCTTATCACTATGCCATTTAGTGTGATGCTAAGAAAAATAATGTGTTGGGTGATGGCTTTACACTCCACGGAGCTGTTATAACTGTGCTTGATGTTTAATTGCTAACATTTAACAGACAGAACTGAAGATAGTTATACTTTTTGTTTACTTAGCAGCTTTGCGATTTAACAAAAAGGTAATGGGCTGTAATTGCTACAAAAAGATAGAAAAAGAGGTTATGCAAGAAGTGAATTATCAGGGGGATTTTCCTTTGCTCTTTTAAAAAATATTAATGTAATGTTGCAACCAAATGCCTTCCACATGCAGCTTTTTCTGGCAAAACAAATATCTGGAGTATTTAGAAGCTTTTCCTTATATATATATTCGAGTGAAGTAACAGTTTCTAGTGCTATGATCCACTTATGTCACTGTGGGTTTTTTCAGACTATGTGTTATAAGTGGGCACTCACCTCTGGAGCACCTCCTGGTAGCCCAGTGCAGAGCTGTAGGTACATCCCAGCCTCAGTTTCCCTTAGTGGGTTTTCAACGAATTCTAGAAGGCTTTTCTATAGCAAACAGGTTCCCTTCATGGTCTAATTTATTAACCAAAGGCCAAATGTGGCATGCAAGCAAGCCTTTCCCCAGTGCCCTAGGTGTGTGTGTGTTGGGGGGAGGGGGAAGAAAAGTTAAACTCAGTTAGTCTACCCCAACTTGATACCATCCGTCTCCTCCATCCAGGCTCTTTTCTACTAAGTCCCTCTTGACCTGGAACTCTCTTCTGAAGTCAGGCCTTCTGCTGCCACCTAGAGATGGGTTCCTTCTCTACACTCAGGCACGCTGCAGGTGTCAAATTGCTGCAGATCATCTATGGAGCAGCATATAGTTCTCCAGTGACCTGAACTTCTTGCTGCTGCCTGGTAAGGTCCTTTCACTAGGACTCATAGCCCTTTTGGAAGCTGCTCTCTCCAGGGGCACATTATCTAGGGTCCCTTTTCTGGTGAGCTTTCTAACCCACTCCCTTGAGAAGTCCCTTGCTTCAGGAGCTTCTTCTCTGTGTTCTGGAGCCTCCTGACTGAACCCTCAAAACCTGTTTTTAGGCCGAGGTGTTCCTTGGGTAATTAACTGCTACCCCACCACCTATGGATCTGGGTTGGCTAATTCTCCTTAGCAGAGCATGTCACAGGTAGGCTGGGTTCCTGACCCCCTCAGTGACCAGCTACACTGAGATACCATATCATAACAACCCCTAAAGTACATTCTTCTAAGAACTAGTCCCAAATAAAGTATGAGAATGGACAACAAACAACCCCGCAGAGTTTCAGCACAGCACAATGGAGGATGTGCTCTTTTCTACCCATAGAAAGAACTAGAGTTCTGTTTCTATGTTAATATAATATTCTGCAAGGACATTTTTCTAAGATACGGTTTCATTATACAGCCACAAATAATTGTTTTGTAAAATGATCTTGGAGTAATACATTTGAATTTAGTTCAAATTTCTGTATTAAGGGTGAAATAATGGCCTCAGTGAAATACATGGCAAAACTCCCATTGATTTCAATGGAGCCAAGATCTTGTTCTACATATGTCAGACTTCCCCTCCCCTGTGAGTGTTAGAGACACACTCTTTCCTCAAAAATATCATCTTCACATACTGTAGAAGTTTTGCACAGCAACTCTTCTTTGCTTCTGTTTATGGCAATTGTGACGAAGTGGGACTGTTCTTAATGTTCTCTCTGAATACTGTGTGGGTTCCTCAGTTTCCCCTATGCATTTCTTAAGTATCTAACTGGTGGGATAAGGGTGTGTGAGTGTTGCAGAACCTCAGAGGGCCAGTGTGATGCTATGTGGACAGAGAATGGCCGACACCCTGTCTCCTGGCAACTGATGGCCTGCGCCCCTCCCCTGCAAGGTGCCAACTGAAGGTGTTGGAGAACAAAGAAATCAGGTGGCCTCCTGGCCTGGGAAAGAGACAAAGCCCAGAGGAGGGGCTGGGGAAAGAGAGGGAGGCCCAGACCCGGGGTCTGGCCTCCCTGCCCCGAAGATGGACCTGACTTAGGGGTCCTGTTTCTGTACCCATAAGCTCTGTTTCAGACTGTATTCCTATCATCTAATAAACCTTCTGTTTTGCTGGCTGAGAGCAGGTCCAGCTCTAGGCACCAGCAAAGCAAGCATGTGCTTGGGGCGGCACATTTCCTGGGGCGGCAACTTTACCCGGTGCCGGTGGATGCTTGCGCCCGGTACCCGCGTGTGCTGCATTTCCCCTCCTCCCGCCATCTCCCAGGCTTGCCGCAAAATAGTTGTTTCACGCAGCAAACCTGGGAGTGAGGCAGGGAGGGTGGGGGAGAAGCAGAGCGACGGTGCGCTCAGGGGAGAAGGTGGAGCAGAGGTGAGCTGGGGCAGGGCGGGCACGGGGAGGGCCGCAGGAAGTAACCCGGGGGGGGGGGGGGGGGCAGAAGAACCACTCCCCACCCCAGCTCACCTCCATTCCACCGCCACCGCCGCTCCGCTTCTCCCCCCTCCCTCCCAGGCTTGCTGCGCAAAACAGAGGTTTCACGGCAAGCCTGTGGAGGGTCGGGGGGAGAAGCAGAGTGGCGGTGGTGCTCTCAGGGGAGGAGGTGGAGGCGGATCAGGGAGCTGCCAGTGGGAGCAGAGCACCCACCAATTTTTCCCCGGGGTTCTCCAGCCCCAGAGCACCCACAGAGTCAGCGCCTATGGGCACATTTCCAGGAGCAGCATCCTGGCCAAAAAAGGGGGGGCGGGGCGGGGGAACGGCTAAAACACTTTTTGCTTGCGGCGGCCCTGGCTGAGAGTCACGTCTGATTGTAGAATTGGGGTGCAGGGTCCACTGGCTTCCCCAGGAACCCCGCCTGTGCGGACTCGCTGTGGGAAGTGCACGGTGTGAGAAGGGGATGCTGAATGCTCTGAGGTCAGACCCAGGAAGGTCAAAGCTATGTAAGCTTCTTGCCCTGGAGACAGTATGCTCACAGAGAGGAGGCATACTCCCCCAGAGTCCTGACTGGATTTGTGTGGAGTAGTTCCAGAGCATTGCCCGGTGACTCCATGACAACAATCCCATATGACGACTTTCATTTTAACAAGTACATCTTAAAACCTAAAATAAATTTGTTTTCCCTTTGCTGTATTGTGGACAAAGAGAATGAATACCCCCATGAATAAGTAGCACATTACTAGTTTACTTAAGTACTATATGGGGAGTAATCATAAGGGGAATTGTACTTAAAACAAAGCTGCCCTGCTCTTTGAAGCAAGTTATTTTCTATTTCACAAATGGGTGCTAATCATAACATAACTAAATCCAGGGTACTGTGGTAATCTAATCTCACATGTAAAGTGACATTTGTGACATTAATTGATTCACTATGTAAACAGCAGAGATCCTGTGGCTTTCCAATGTAAATAAAGAAAAAACCACAGTAATTCTCGTAGTCTGTGTTGCAGGGCTGTGACATGTATTGCATATAAACCATGTAATTTACAGATGAAATTAATAGAAAAGACTTGGATTCTAATTAAACAATACCAAACACAATAGGTATTTAGTAGCTTCTGTTATTCGCAAAGGCCATGTTAAAAACGAAGCAAGTGTCACACTGCTCGTTTATTAGATGCATTGGCTACTGCAGCTATGTGGCTCTAGCAGGTTGGGATTTGTTAGTGGCCATCAGATGCATGCTGAATGTCACAAATACATTTACATTATTCAATAATAAAATAAACAGTAACAAATTAAACAGCTTGTTCATTACTTTCAAGACAAGTATTAGCCACCCATGTGAGCAAATAATCACATTGTCAACACCTTTGCCTTTTCCCTCTCAGATCCTTCCCTGCATTGTCATCTCCTGGTTTTTCTTGTTTGATTTCAGATTTTAAAAACTCTTCAGCCAGGGAATCTGTCTTTAAAATACAGATAAAGCTCCATGCGCATTCAAGGAATAAAACCATGTAATTATTATGATTATTAATATCTGGAACTGGGCATCAGGCTGGAAAAAAGTCTATTGCTCAGAATGCTGAGGCAAGCAGAAGTGTGGTACGTGAGTCAGTAAAAGCCTTTGTAGAAGTAACAGCAAAGTCACTCAAGGAAGCGTCTCAGAAGCACATACAAAGAGTGAGGAGTGTTACTGTGCTTGTTGATGGATGCAGTGACAGGTCTGTAGTGAAGCAAGAAGCAGTGTACATCAGATTTGAGCAGCATGGGAAACCTTGCACTCTCTTTGCTGACATACCAGACTTGGATTCTTGGACAGCTAATGGTAACAGATGGAGAATAAATAGAATAGCTTTTGAAGTTGTGGAGATGAAAGCAGAAGAGCTCAAACCAAAACTGGCTGGTGTGGATTTAGGTTAAGCAGAAGAGAATATGGGTTGTTCAGGAATATGGCCAAGTTTAGATAAGCTATTCCTCTTCTTCTTGTTGTATACTACATCAACCACAAACGTAGGCCTGCTGTTCTGGATCTCATGAAAGATTATCCCTGTGTTGAAAAAGTTTGACTTAATTTGAAAATGTTTTTCAAAATATTCCTATTTAAATTCCAGAAGACAATGGCAACTTTAAGTTCTTGCTGATGGCTTTGAGCAACTATGAACTATTTTGAAGCTGTCTACTTCATACACTGAAGGAAATTACCACCATAATCCTGGTGTCACCCTTTGGAATATGTTTCAGAAACAGAGTGAAATGCTGATGATATCAATGTTAGCAGCATTCGTAAGGAGATCAGGACAGACCTATTTGTGGGCAAAATGTATTTCAAGGACTTATTCACTATTATGGTTGAAGTCTCTCAATTTTGGAGATGATATTTTGCTATATGAACCTTTGCAAAAGCTAAAAAGATTTAGTCTAGAACTCATAGCAATGAAAGTCAATTCTGGCCTTTACATCCAAAAACTTATTCTTACTGATGGCACATTTGAAGGAGTAAATATTTATGTATTTTTAAAAATAAAAACTACAGAAAAATCAAAAGTTATCTCCCGAAGCTGCTATTGAACTTGCAAGTGCCACTTTCACCAAGCTATAGCAACCAGCATTCAGATGACTTCAGTTCTTTGACTCCTCACAACAACCTAGTAAAAAAGAATTAGCCAATTATAAGAAGGTACAATCTGCTAAATCCCTTTACACAAGTATTGATTAAGGAGGAAAAGAAGAATGCTCTATTTAAGAGGTTGCCTCGAAATCACACTTGAGCGCCATCAAAACCACAATAAATGACAATGTACATAGATACTTAAAGCTGTAGCAGCAACAGCAGGCAGTGCTAGGGAAGAAGTTGATTATTTAGTAAGGTGATATCCATATTTCAAACCAGATTTATATTATCCATAATAATATTTAGTATATTTTGACTTGACTTTTAAATAAATGATTGTAGAGTCTCAGTTCTGACTCAGTCTAAATGTGGTGGAGAAAGTGATATTTTAATTATACTGAAGTGAGTAAAACTAAACATTTAAGACCACATAACTGACGCATTTAAGAAAATAAAAATGAAAAACCCTGTAAAAATAGCCAAAATCTGAAAAAGAAGAATGCAGAAAAATGCTTTCCAACCACAATCTTTCATTTTAATTTACTCAAGAGAATGAGAAACCTGGGAGAACCATGTGGACTGGCCCCCTAGAAAACTGTCTCCTACACAGACAAGCTTGACCCTTATTGTCAAAAGTTCATTGTGCCAGAGGGGTGGAGCTGTCAACCACAGTTTTCATCTCAGAGTTTGAGGAGATATGCTGCACCCAGACCGCTGCACCTTGAAGATAAGGACAGAGACTTTGAACTTGACGATATTCTGTGGAAAGCCAGTATAAAGAGTGGAGGACAGGTGTGATGTGCTCACTGTAGTCCATGGTGCTGAGGAGACATGCTGCAGTGTTCCATATTAGTTGAAATCTCCAAAGGCCAGATGACTTTATGCCCAAATACACTGCATTGCCATAGTCCAGACAGGAGATGACAAAGACATATATAACTGAGACCAGGTCATTATCTACCAGGATGCCGTGGATTCTCCTAGTCTACCAGAGAGGACGGAAAGTGTTACTTGTGGATGGGGTTTTGTGTGAATCTAACATCAGTGAGAAATCTTGGAGAACTGTGAAACTATGGACTGTTGCTGTAAGTCCAAACAGTGTTACCATGACAAATTACTTTGATTATCACAAATGAGACAGCTACCTTATTTTCTGTGTTTGTTGTACTGAATAGTGGATAAGTTGTTATATCTTGCATGGGTGATCTTCAGAAATGTATCTTTTTAATGATAGTTTCTTCCACAAAAGCCTATAGGATAGTTATTAGGGTGTGGTATTTTTGTCCTTCTGGGAAAGTTACCATGCTGAAAATTTTAGCAGCCCAGGGGATTTCTATACCAGTAACTCTAGTTTTATTTATTTTCTGTAACAAAATTTATCTGAAGCATAGAGTGGCGGATAGATTCTAAAATCTGTACTGTACCTCTTTTCTTGCATGACCCAGTGCTGTTATGTGAGGCAGTCGCCTGTCATGATCTGAACTATCTGACATGAGCCCATCGCTCATTTATCCAGGAAATCTTGTACTATTTTTTTTTAAAATCAGCAAAAGACACAATATATTTTCTATAAAATGTCAGTGCAGCAGATCAAGATAGCCTCTGGTTTGCTATTCCAAATGTTACAAAAGGTACCTACACCACCTGCAGGCCTAACAAAAGAACAGAGGAAATTAAAAGCAGGTTGTGTATTTTCCTCCACACTGGACTGTATTTTCTTCTATTAATTTCCATTACATTCTTACAGCTATGTTTTAGTATACTGTATTGGCAGATAAATACTGTAATGCATCCTCCCATCTCCCTATGCTGTCCCCCCCTCCCAAGGATATTCTATCTTCAAACTCAATTGTTTTATTTTTCCTCATTGTAGTAATATGGTAGAGCATTTTATGATGTCTGGATTCTAACTTTCTACTTTTCTGCTAGTGTAAGCCTGAACATAACACATTCCTTTCCTAGCTAAGGTGACTTCCACATTTGTGTCAAAAACAGAGATACATTTATACACTTAAAATTAGAGTACTGAAACTCAAGATTTGTTTCCTGTCTCTGTTTAACTTAATTTTGTTTAAAATATTGAAGATTTTTATTGAGAAGCAATGTAGCTTCTGAATAGTTCTCTTACCAGTGGCTTTTGACATAATTGTACACTATATTAAAACAAATATCTTGGCATATAAAAGCTAATGATCTGCTGTCTCTGAAAGGAGAATTTTCATTTCAAGTCAGTTTTTTCATTTTAATTAGTTTTCTGAGAATGTGGTTTTGACAGAGGTTAACAAGGTATTTTTTCCAAGAAAATAATTTCTTACATACCAATCCATTTATAAATCGTTACAAAGCATTTGCATACAGTATATTTAAAATTGGTTATATAACATGTATTACACGCACTGAGAATGCCATCTTATAATCTTCCGAAAGTTCCATTCTCCAGCAGCCGTTGTGTCCCCATGAATTCCAGCTGCTGCAATAGATTGCAGAAGTAAAGACAGTCTCTAAGACACCTAGACTCCAAGACAGTGTTTTAAAATTACATTCAAGATATTGATATGGATATGAGGGGCAGGGAAAAGGAGCCAGTGGATGGAGTAGAGTGATGAGAATCCAATGTAATGTGCTTTTGGCATTTTTCACCTAAAACATGGACTACTGCATTTTGAACCAGGTGGAGCTGCCACCTGGTCTTAAGTATTGCAGGGGAAATGTACTATAGTAGGCTATCCTGGTGATGACTAAAGCAGGGGTGGGCAAACTATGGCCCTTGGGCCGGATCCAGCCCCTCAGGGCTTTGGATCTGGCCTGCAGGATTGCCACCCCCATGGCACCGCGGGCCCCGTGCTGCTCCAGGAAGTGGCCAGCACCACGTCCCTGCAGCCCCTGGGAGATGGGGGGCAGAGGGCTCTGCACACTGCCCTTGCCTGTGGGTACCTCCCCCGAAGCTCCCATTGGCCGGGAACGGGGACCCGCAGCCAACTGGAGCTTCGGGGGAGGTATCCACAGGTAAGGGCAGCATGCGGAGCCCTCTGCCTCCTGTCCCCTAGGGGCCACAAGGACATGGTGCCAGCCACTTCCTGGAGCAGCCTAGGGCCAGGGCCAGCAGGGAGCCTGCCCTAGACCCGCTGCATGCCGCTGCCACCCCAGAGCTACTCCAGGTAAGTGGCACCGGGCTGGAGTCCGCACCCTGAACCCTTCCTGTATCCTGCACCCCAACCCCTTCCCTGAGCCCTCTGCCTGCAGCCCAACCCCCTTCATTCCCTGCACTCCCTCGTTCACCCCAACCCCTGCCCTGAGCCCGCTGCTGCTGCACCTTGCACCCTCCCTCACCCCAATCCCCTTCCCTGAGTCCCCTCGTACACTCTGCACCCCTCCTCTGCCCCAACTCCTTGCTCTGAGCCCCTTCTTGCACACCACATCTCCTCCCACACCCCACACTCCCTCCTGCACCCCAATTCCCTGTCCAGCCCTACATTTATTGCCCTGCATACAATTTTCCCACCCCGATGTGGCCCTCTGGCCAAAAAGTTTGCCCACCCCTGGACTAAAGGGTGACTCATGCCAGTTGTGTCCTCATCTAGAGGAATGGGCAAAATCTCCTGGCCAGTTGAAGACGGAAGGTGCCTAGAGTCTTGTCACAGCAAACGGCTGAGGGTCTTCAGAGTTGGGGTATGGAGAATTTTGCAGGATTGAGCTTTAAATATTTACCCATTCTCTAGCCATATGTCTGAATTTCCTTCATTTTTTGTCTAAAAACCAGAATCCCACTGTCACCTCAGTGTAGAATCTGGTGGTTAAACAATGTTTATAAGCATGAAAACAATTATCTCAGCTGTAAAGAGCGTGGCAGATACAATAGATGTGGATGTCATGAGTTATTTATGATAGCTCTAGGGTATTTTGAAACTATGAGCATCACTTCTCACACTTTTGAAATATTTATGTACTGAGTGTGTCAATGGGAAATAAAGTATAACTGTTGGGTCGTTCAGAGTGTTGCTCAGAGGAAAGGGTTCTTTTAATAAGCTTCCTGTCCCACTAGTGCAGGCCATCTGAAGACACGTGTCAAAGAGAGCAGCTTTTCACAAACATGTTTCTATCTAGGTGTCGCGAGAGAGCGTAAAGGTGTTTTCCCACATTTATTTACTGGGCTAATAAATTTTGAATCTGCAGTTCAAGAAACTCAGTCCTTTACCAGCGCTTACCTCGCTAGACTTTGATGACAATGGGGACATTCCCACCCCACTCTGAGTAGGGCAGGGAGGGGGAGATATAACCCTGATGCATCCACTCCAGCTTGATATGTGCTCCCCCCTCTCTCCCAATGGCCTTTAATGTGTGCGTGCGAGATGGGGGAAAGCGCTGCTTCTTTCTTGTTCCCTCCCTCCCTCCTTTCCTGCTTTTGCTGTGCAGAGGTATGGTTGTGGTGGAGTTTCTCACACAGAGTCTGCATTCTGAAGCTTTTCCCACCCACTCCTGCTGCCATTGGACAGGAGGCGACATGATGAGCCAGTAAATTTGCTTGAGCTTGCTGGAGCACCCGGGTGGGGAAAGAGGATTGCTTCTGCCTGCTGAGTAGCCGGCTTGGCTCTGTTCCAGCATCCCTTCCTCCCCACACCGCCCCACCTTTATCCAGTGAGGTGGTATCTAGTATCTTATGATGGCGGGAGTGAGGCTGATTGCCACGCTCTGCTTGCAGTCTGGAAAGGATTTTTCCTATACTGTAAAATTAGCAAACTGCTGTGTGAGATTTTTCACATTCCATCCATCAGGATAGGAGTCTGGTTTTGTGGTTTGAAATTACATTGTTGCAACTTTGGTGGGTTCCAGTTCCACTGGGGGCTCCTCTCATCTCATTTCTTCTACCTCAGGTCATAGAGGAGGGGAGTGGGTTGGGACACTGGCTTCCAGCCAGGATCCCTAGGCAGGCCTGAGGGTGAACAGGGCTATTACCCTCAGACCCACCTTCAGATTTGTAGAACCCAGGACTTTTGTTTCTCAGATGAAATTGGCACTGCTGCAGCTCTGCCAGGTACACTGGGGAGTGTTTCCCCATTAGCTAATGGTTTTAATAAAGTTGCAGCCTCTGCCTTTAACCCCACTGTGGCACACGTCTCATTGTTTCCATATCTCCATCAATGCCTGGTTCCCCAAGAGCAACTCTGCCTCAAGAAGTGACTCTAATCAGAGACGAAGGCAGAAAGCTTACTCTCTTAATGGTCACACAGCTCCATGTCCAAGGACTACTGCCTCAACACACAATGAAAAAAACTAATGACAACACAGGTCTTCTCGAGACTGACCATTTGCTCACACACTAAGAAAAAGATTGTGGAAGACTGTATCACCACCCTAGTGATGTCTGTCATAATACTCATATCCAAAAACTGTAACAATTGTTACAGTAACAAATGTTATCCTCCAGGCACTACCATAACAAGACTCCATGAGGAATACACAAAATCCCCATTAGTATTAATAAGTTTGCATGCATATAAACAGACAAAATCTCTACAATTTGTAAGCATGTTAGCTAGCCCTATTTCAAGTCATTTGGAAATCAGTGGGATTTGATAGTACATTAACAGCAGGCCAAACACTCAAAAGATAAGAAGTTTATGTCAAACACATTTTAAACCCACTCCTATTTTGATATAACACTATTGCATGTGGCACAGAATTCAAAGACTCTCACACTGGACCACCAAACTGTAAGATAGAAAATTAGCACTGGAATAAATAGCATTAACATAGAAGAAAACAAAACCAAATTAAATAGTTTGTATAAAATACTGATTGAACTCTGTCAAAGAAATTAAATGCTGAAGCATTAACTATAGCTTCATTATGCATACAATGGTCAAGGTCATTTAAATGGCCTGCAGTGGGAATTACTTTGAGTTCAACTAACTGGCTGACTGCAACCAACACTGCTGGGCTGTTGGTGATATTGACTATATAGACATAAACCATATTCTTACTATTGTATGATTTTTTGTAGAAGGGCCAGATTTTCAAAACAGCTCAGTGCCCACCAGCTCCCATCTGGGCACCTAAATAGCTGGCTCAGTGGGAGCTGAGAACTTCTGAAAATCTGCCCACTTCATGTAGGTGCCTAAATGGGAACTGAGCTCTTTAGAGACTCTGGTCCCACTGGTGGGTGCTGAACATTCTGAAATGTTCTTTACACTGTGCCAAGGTGTACACCGGGTATCACTTGCCTGCGCGTGATGCTGACGTTCAGTCGTTCCTTCATGGAAATGAATAACTCCTGACACCTACCAAGAAAGGAAATAAAAATGTGATGTTCTCTGTATTACACCATATCTTTTAAGCCATTACATTTAAACACAAAAGTTTTTCTTGATATCCAAAGGAGGAGAGTTTGCAAGACAATGCAGAATAGTATAGGTAAATAATTAATGAACATTTTATTTATTTAGATTTATGTCTGAAATTTAAAAAATATTGCGAAGAGTCATTTGGCACCCGGGGGCAGTGCAGTCATAGAGGAGGGACAGTATGGCACTCACAGCATCATGAAGACTTGTGAGTCCTAAAGCATCACAAGTATTTGTCTAGGGAAGGGTTCTCATCCAAGATTGTCCCAACAGCTGTTCATCCTGAGTGTATATTCTTCTTGGTAAGGAGCGGTGTCATCACTAATCCATTTTTGACCTTTTTTAAAAAATAAAGGTAAAGTGGCTTTTTGGCTAACAGAGTGAGGACGGCAACATTTCCACGAAATATGTACACAAGCACACCTCTACAATGACTCCAAGTCCATCAGTCAAAGAAAGGAGATTCAAAAGGCCCTGATAATAATCCCCAGTCTCCCATGACACAAGGTAGCTGCAAAGCTGTTAAGCCTATTCAAGCACAGCCTAGTTTAACATGTTACAGACTAACACAGCTAGCACTCTGAATCAGCAAAAACAATGGAGTCCTTGTGGCACCTGACAGACTAACAAATTTATTTGGGCATAAGCTTTTGTGGGCTAAAACCCACCTCATCAGATGCATGGAGTGAAACATACAGTAGGGAGGTATAAATATACAGCATATGAAAAAATGGGAGTTGCCTTACCAACTGTGGGGTCAGTGCTAATGAGCCAGTTCAATTAAGGTGGAAGTGGGCTATTCTCAACAGTTGACAAGAGTGTCCAGGGAGATTGAAGTATTCTCCTACTGGTTTTTGAATGTTACAATTCCTGATGTCAGATTTGTGTCCATTTATTCTTTTGCGCAAAAAGAACATTCAAAAACCAGTAGGAGAACACTTCAATCTCTCTGGACACTCAATAACAGACCTAAAAGTTTGAAGTTTTTTTTGTTGAAGACTTGCCAAAACAGACTGCAACGAGAAACTGCAGAGCTGGAACTAATTTGCAAATTGGACACCATCAAATTAGGCCTGAATAAAGACTGGGAGTGGACGGATCATTACAAAAAACTAATTTCCCCCTGCTGATGCTCACACCTTCTTGTCAACTGTTCGAAATGGGCCACCTTGTTTACATTGACCTCATTAGCACTACAAAAGTGATTTCCACCCCTTCTTGTCAACTGTTGAGAATAACCCACTTCCACCTTAATTGAATTGGCTCGTTAGCACTGACCCCACACTTCATAAGGCAACTCCCATCTTTTCATATGCTATGTATTTATACCTCCCTACTGTATGTGCCACTCCATGCATCTGATGAAGTGGGTTTTAGCCCACAAAAGCTTATGCCCAAATAAATTTGTTAGTCTGTAAGGTTATAGCCTAGATACTGTAGCTGCTGGTGCCAGCTTTCATTTCTTTAAAAGTGGCAGGTATTTGGAAGGAAGAAAGGAGCAAGGAAGGCAAGGAAGAGCAACTCTTCTTCAAATCTGCAATTCCTACTGTCAGAGAGATCTGGCCCAAAGTCACTTCTCATATTCTCACTGCCTGGAGGCTTCTCTTCACCCTTCTTGCTATGTAAAGCACAGGAGGAGGAAAGGAGTTTATGAGGTAGCTGTAGTACCAAGTTTGATCCCCCAGCTGCAATGTTGGGATAAAAATGAGGCACGGGATGAGGGAATCTTCCTACCCTCTAGCATCCATTTTGCATGTTCCTCCCTGATTGAGGTAAATAAAGTTATGAGAAAATACTTGCCTCCAGTGGAAGACGGAAAAGTCTGAGATTTTCATCTTTGCTGCAGTCTGTCTTAAAGATTTCTCCTTGAAATTTGAGAAAATTGAAATAAAAGCCTGTTGTCAAAGCCTGGGACTTTGCAAGGTTTCAGCATTTGCAGCACATTACACAGGTCTGGCCCTTGACGCCTGCCCAAAGTTACTGGCACTGCGCCACTAGCTTGCTGAACTGATATTCAAGCAAAAAGCAGTTTGCTGAGTCAGCACCTGTAGGCTGATGTCAATGTACAAGCCTTTACTGGGTCATTAATACATATCCATTCTAACTCCTTGGGATGATATGAAGCTATAGGCCTCTGACTTTACTGACTCAGCACATTTAGCTTGGTGGGTTAACGTCAAGGTGTAGGTCTCTGTGAAATTTGCTGGTTCATTACCTCCAGATTGCTGAGCTAATGCCAAAGCCTCACCCATTTGAAGCTGGCCTCATTTGTGTTTATTTGCCCTGTATACCATAGAAACTTGAATCCTTTGTTGAGGGGCACGGAAAGGTGAGTACTGCTGGATTAAGGATTGGGAGCCTTTCAGATGTGGGATGCCTGAGGCAACAGCAACAGAGCAGAAATCAGTCTCTTCACCTGGCCTGAGTATCCTTTGTTGAATGGTGCTAAGGGATACAAAGTCAATGCTCATGAAAGGAGTGGAGATTGTACCTTTCTGTGGCTCAGCTGTGGTGACAATTTAGTACATAACTGGCTCTAATATTCCATTACAGCAATGCTTATTCCCTGCATTGAACTTGGGTTCTTACATAGTAAGACAAATGTGGTAACCATGGCGCACTCAAAATTTGGTTGAGGATTTCTCACATATGGACTGAGCAAGAGTAATGCATATGGGATGGACTAAATCATATCCTCCCAAGGCCCCACTCTAGCTTCTGTTCCCTCCAACTTTTTTTAAAAAATTCAGGGTGTGTCCTGTGATAAGTACAAAGAGGTGAAAAGAAGCAGAGGGGAGACAGTGCTTCCATCTATAAAACACTGCTCTCTGGGGCAATATGGGAACTGAACGTATTTGGAGAAAGACTATGGATTTACTGGTGCCCTTCATGGGATGCAAAGAACTTTCATTTGTATGGCATTGATGGTTCAGTTTTTTAATTGCAGCTGCCACTCAGGAGGTGTAGGCTCTATTCATATCCAGTAAGCTGGTATCTGAATTGGCTTGTTGATTCTCCCCAAATGACTGCGATTGGAGTCCATAATGGAGCTTGTTTTCTAAGCTTGTAACCTGTGTATGGAATGAGCAAGCATCCTTGTTGGCCATTGTATTTGGCCTTTGCCATCTTCTGCCAGTGCTTTGTCTTTAAATAGGCTTTGGTTTTATTAAAAAAAAAAAAAAAAAGGGCCGGGGTGGCTCTTCTGTTAGGGTGACTCTTAATACAATCTTCTGATACTGACAGTTAGGGAGCTTGTCAATGCTAAATATGTTCAGTTTGTTACCCAGAGCCAGAAAACTCACAATTTCCTTTAACCACAGGTCCCCCCACACAAATGAAAGTCAGGCCCTGTTCTCTTCATACAGAAGACCAAAAAATTAATCAATATTTAAATAAAGACCATATTTTTTCTTATTCAATTTATGCCTCAAAATGAACATTTCTTGTTCAGATGGAAAGAGGATGGAGGTAGTGCAAAGTTCACTTAGTTCTGAGAATGAATTATTTGCTCTGTTATTCCATTGAATCCTAATGGGTGGTACAATCACATCATAAAAGTTTAATTGCATTAACAGTGTCTTACTCCAGGAAACTAATGGACTTTTGGAAAATATCCATCAATAAGTGCATAAAACATATGCAGCAACAAAACAGTCAGCTTCTTATTGAGTTAATTTGCTTGATCTCTGTTGAATTTCCAGATGACAGTGTCAGATTCCAATTCAGACTGCAAAAAATATGTTTTACAATATGACATTACTGCTTTTTTTAAAAAAAAAAAAATCTTTAACATATGTAGAAGAGACCTAGCCAATTAACTGGAACATGTCTGAGGACATTATGCTATTCCTTTAATCGTGATGTCAAAACAAATCTTAGCCACCTATCAATTCTGTGTTTCATGAAAACTCATTAAAGACATTTTACAAATAATGTTCGGCAACAAAACCTAGAGCCTCCATGCAGTGTTTTGTTCTATTGTATAAGTCATGGCAATTACAAATTAGTTTGGCGGATCACTGGCTCCTTCAAAAGACAGAACATTTTCTGCCATAAGTCATTATTATCCGTTTCCTTGACAATCCTTCCCATGTAGCCTTCAAAATGCAAATGCTCATGGTCTTGGCAGTCTTATCAGGTTTCTCACAAAAGTAACCATTAAAACACTCTTAATTATAACTCCATTGATGCCAACACAGCAATTCAACACCACCACCACCACAATAAAAAGGGGTGGAAGGAAATAATATTTCTGATCTCCCTGCTGCTCCAGGAAGGGAGTAAGCTGCACTGGGTCTGTACGCAGCACAGCATACATCTCTTGATGCACTGGTCAGTGCAGCAATGGAAAATGGAGCCAAGGCTCCACTCATTCCCCACTGTTTCTTTCCCACTTCCATGGGAGTGGGACTTAAAAGCTCTGCTGAGCTCACTTCCCCTGACAGTACAGGTAAGTCAGACCACTGGCTGGCCCTCAGTCTAAATTGTTTTGGACCTAATCCAAACCCCACTGAAGTCAATGGGAGTTTTTCCACCGACTTCTACGAGCTTTATGCCTCCTAAAACTTGTGAAAAAAGTATAAATGCCAGCCGGGCCAATGTAATCCAACAACCATGGCTCTTAGGGCACAACTACATTGCAATTAGACACCTACAGGAGGCCTGTGCCAGCTGACTCAGGCTTGTGGGGCTCACCCTAAGCGGCTGTTTAATTGTAGTGTAGACCAGTGGTTCTCAAAGCCGGTCTGCTGCATGTTCAGGGAAAGCCCCTGCCAGGCCAGACCAGTTTGTTTACCTGCCACGTCCGCAGGTTCGGCTGATCACGACTCCCACTGGCCGCGGTTCGCTGCTCCAGGCCAACGGGGGCTGCGGGAAGCGACGCGGGCCAAGGGACGTGCTGGCCGCCCTTCCCGCAGCCCCCATTGGCCTGGAGCGGCGAACCGCGGCCAGTGGGAGTCGCGATCAGCCGAACCTGCGGACATGGTAGGTAAACAAACCGGCCCGGCAGGGGCTTTCCCTGAACAAGCAGTGGACCAGCTTTGAGAACCACTGGTGTAGATGTTTGGGCTCTGACTGCAGCCCGAACTCTGGGACCTTCCTACCTTGCAGAGTCCTAGAAACCAGGCTCCAGCCCAAGCCTGAAAGTCTACACTGCAATTAAACAGTGCCTTAGCCCAAGCCCCATGAGCCCGAGTCAGCTGGCCTAGCCTGGGCCAGCTGTGGGTGTGTAATTGCAGTGTAGACATACTATTAGATAAATAAACAAACAAACATTTAAAAACTGAACCATTGTCTATCCAGCTTTTCCCAGGATATCAATCACTCTAATCCTATATGTCATTTGTTTTTCAAGTGAAATGTCATCCTTTAGTAAGTCAATGAAAAATTATTTTCTGCAGACCTGTGCACACTACAGACAGGAGAACTTGAGAAAATTGGTTAGATTTAAGATGCAAGCAGTTTCAAGCTTACTGAAATTGCCAAGTGAAGAAACATTGTTATACCTAAATATTTTTCACCTAATAGTTGCAGCATTAGGTCACTATTTCAGTACCTTACAAACAGAAAACTTTCTGTTCCTCATTATTATTAAACTGAGAGCTTGATTTAATTTTCCAGATGACAGTTTTCTGTATTTGAGGGATTACAATATAAATAAGAGGAACAGAAACAATTGGACATTTGAATCCCAAACCACAGAAAGTTATATCAATAAACAAATACATAAAATAAAATTGAGGGATTGAGAACCTATGAAAACTGAAACTGAAGAAGAGGTCTGCATGAAACCTTGTGAATTAGAGCTGCCTAGTTTTGTACAGATTTCAGTTATAATCCCCTGAATATAACAGAATAGAATAGAATTTAGTTTAATCTGGCAAATTTCATACTGTAAACATTTGCAAGTAATAAATCAAATACCAGTAATGTAGTTACGATACAAGCAATTGTGTTAGATACAATGGGCTTAACAATAACATACAGAGAGCTGGATATTTGAATTTCTGTGAGTGAAGGATTAATGACTAGAGGGGATTGTTAGGACTAAATTAATATGTAGACCAAAGTAACTTCTCACCCTTAGTGAAGGCTATGGGAGAAAACTTAGAGAGCCTTAGCCTATGCAAAGTTTTGTGAATAAATATAGGAATTTAGTTTCCAGATGTCTCATTTGATAAGTACTAAATGTACTAACATATTGAATTATTATAGTTTATATGATGGTAGTACCTAGAGACACCATCCAAGACTTGGGCCCAATTGTGCTAAACATTGTACAAACACATAGTAAAAGAGAGTCCCTGCCCTAAAGATCTTAGAGTATAAAGAGACAACAGACAAAGGGTGAGAGAAATCATAGATGCATAGATATTTAGGTCAGAAGGGACCATTATGATCATCTAGTCTGACCTCCTGCACAACGCAGGCCACAGAATTTCACCCACCACTCCTGCGAAAAACCTCTCACCTATGTCTGAGCTATTGAAGTCCTCAAATCGTGGTTTAAAGACTTCAAGGAGCAGAGAATCCTCCAGCAAGTGACCCGTGCCCCATGCTACAGAGGAAGGCGAAAAACCTCCAGGGCCTCTTCCAATCTGCCCTGGAGGAAAATTCCTTCCGATTCCAAATATGGCGATCAGCTAAACTCTGAGCATATGGGCAAGATTCACCAGCCAGATACTACAGAAAATTCTTTCCTGGGTAACTCAGATCCCACCCCATCTAATATCCCATCACAGGCCATTGGGCCTATTTACCGTGAATATTTAATTACCAAAACCATGTTATCCCATCATACCATCTCCTCCATAAACTTATCGAGTTTAATCTTAAAGCCAGATAGATCTTTTGCCCCCACTGCTTCCCTTGGAAGGCTATTCCAAAACTTCACTCCTCTGATGGTTAGAAACCTTCGTCTAATTTCAAGTCTAAACTTCCTGGTGGCCAGTTTATATCCATTTGTTCTTGTGTCCACATTGGTACTGAGCTTAAATAATTCCTCTCCCTGATCATCATCATCCCTATTTTATAGATGGGGAACTGAAGCACAGGTCAATAAAGTGCCTTGTCTAAGATCACAGAAGAAGAGGAAAGACCTGAGCCTAGTACCTTAAACCACAAGACCATCTGTCTTCTCTGAATTATGTTGGTTTTATCTATATGTTACACATAATTCAGCTGAAGTCCCCTAACTTTTTACTCTATATTTTCATTTTGAACAAAGTCCAGATCAGAGGGGGAAGGCACAAAAATGGTTTAAATCACATTTACCCAAGCAGAGCCAGGTTTAATTTTCTGCTCCTGCACAAATTTTCTGTAATGGCCTTGGGCAAGTCATTTAGCCTCCCTGTGCTTAGTTTTCCATCTGAAAAATGGGGATAATAGTATTTCCTTACCTGATGGGAGTGTTGTGATGATAAATACATTGTCTGTGAGGCATTCAGCTATTAATGGTCATAACAACCAGATATGGACCGACAACAGGTTTGCATTGAAATGGCGTTAGTCAGAGGATACCCACAGGGGAAGCCTCCTTTGTCCAGCTAACCCAGTATTAGGGTTCATTTTACTGCCAGAGGGGCACAAAATAGTATTTACAGAATAGAAAATCCATCTCTCAATCTTTGTTAAGGAAGATGGTAAGGGGTGGGGGAGGGCGAACCTGAGTTGTGATTTACCTATTTCCTTTGGAGTGCCATTAATGATTTTAGAAATACATCGGCCAGGAATGTATCTTATTGTGGGACCTTAGTCTGAAAGTCACCAGTGTGTTATGTTAAAGTTGTTGATGTAAAGGAGATTTTATGTAATACCTAGATGGCGGAATAAACAATACAAATAAAAATATTAATTTACTGTTTTCAGCCTACTCTCAATTAAAGGGGATTATAAAAGTAAACTGTTTTCAGTAAATATATTACAAGTCCTCTTTCTGTCTTTCACAGTAGTAAAAAATGTGTCAGCATTTGGTTTGATACACTCTCTGAACTTTTGAAAGAAAGTGATATAAATATAGGAAACATTCCTTTTTATAACAATATTTTCTGTGGGATTCTTTTTCAGTTTTGTATATTATTAACTGCTGTCTCTTGGGTGACAAGGAATACCGAATTAATTTAGCATTCATACATCACTCAAATTAAATATGGACTATCAAAGCTTACCAAACTGACATTGCTAAAATTATATTTAGACATTGTATAAATAGAAATGCACTTTCTCCCATTGCTTTCAGAAATTTTGTGCTTAAAGGTTACTGAAAGCCTAAGGTAGGTCCTGGTTGCAAGAGAGTGTAATTGGTTTCCCTGTCTACAATTCAGAATCAATTGTATTCCAAAAACCTTACCATCTTTTACAATATACCTGTAGTTACAATGAAAGTTCCCGCCAGATGTGTAGTTCCTCCCGTTTGGTTAGTGTTTCTACAGCAGCCATTGTAAAAGAGTAAAATAGAAAATAAAGGGTAGAATTTCAAAAATACTCAGTTTGTCTAATGCTGCTCCCACTGAGGTAAATGGTTAAACTCTCATTGACTTTAATATCAAGAGAGTTCAGACAATGCCTAGAGCTTCTGAAAATACTACCCTAAAGCAGTAATTAAAATAAAAATTAAACACACCAGTGATTCTAACAAACCCCAAATAGTGAGCTAAGCTAAAGGTGAGGCCAGAATGGTCAAGGTTTAATTTTGTTCTATTCAGGTTATAACTTTGGCATCAGAGCACCATAACTTACTTGAACTGAAGGGCCATGCATCAATATTTGAGTATAGCTAGAGAGGCACTAAGACAGACACCTTAGGGATGGGATGGGGAATATGCTTGAGAAGGTCTTTGACACAAGAGAGCCCTATTGCCCCACCACTCCACCAGAACACTTGAGTAAGAAGCTGGATAGACATAACTGAGTAAAGATGCAGAACAATTTGAATGAATAACTACTGTGACAGGATGTAGTTTGAGAGATTTGTACTCAAATACCCTGGGCCAGATTTATAAAGAAATAAGGTCAATATTTGCAAACTTGGATGCCTAAAGTTAGTCACACAAATCCTAACTAAAAGTTTACTGTGTTTAGGTGATGAAATAGTAGGTGCCTAACTTCAGTTAATTTTTTTGCACAAGCATTTAGGGAAGAAGGTGTTGCTTAAGGAGTAATAGGTAAGGAAGGAGTGTGGGGTATTTTTCTTAATTTTTTCTTCTTCAGTAATGTTTTTCAAGTTGTTTCCATAAAGATTACTAACAGATTAAAAGCATGTCTACACTTCAAAGAAAAACCTATGGTACTGAGTCTCGAAGGCCAGGTCAATCAACCCTGCCCCCAGCTGAGTTTGAGAGCCTGGACTCCAACCAGAACCTGAAAGTCTACACTGCTATTTTTAGTCCTGCATCCTGAGTCACTTGACCTGGGCGCTGAGACTTGGCACTGCAGGTTTTTCTTTGCCATGTAGACACTCTCTCTAAATCATCATTAAAGGTGCCTAGACCTTGGGCTAGGTTCCTTTTTCGTTTATTTTTATAAATTCAAATAAATAAGTTAAAAAAAGATGTAAATGTCAGATTACCTACCAAATAATATTTGCCTGTAATATGTTATCAATGTAAACAAAGGAAATAAAAATGGTAATCAAATATTATGCTGCAGGGCTGACCCAGTGGAGGTCAGGAAAGAATTTGTGACCTGAATATTTCACTTTATAATTGGTGAGTTGCATTTTGCAGGAGTTTCTCCTTCCTCTGATTACAGAAACCTCATGCTGTACTGACTGCAGCTAGAAGGCAATATCACATTATCCATCTTTAAGTAGAAGTTCCCAAAATAACCAATTAAATTAATAGCAGAATGTGACCCAGACAAAGGTTAATGTCTGATGTGAGATAGCAAAACCTTTGCTCCTGTTCTCTGAAATCTACATACTAATCTATAATATATCACCCTACAGTTAAGGATTTGAGAATCAGTCTTGCAGTCCTTATATGACTGCTGCCCTCATGGCTGACACCAGGGAAAGAACTGGGGATGAGCTAAAACCATGAGCTGCTACAACTTGGCTTAAAGAGCGAAGACTGCAGCTGGAACAACTAATAGCCTCTGTGGACTGGCACACAGGAGGACTTATACCACACATTCATCAATGGGTTATTCTTACTCAAGCAAAACTCCCATTGGGCCCATTTAATAAATCAACCAAAAATCCAACCATTTATGTGAGAGAGTTTAAGATGTTCTGTAATCTGTGAAGGTTGCAAAACAGGGAAATTGTAAAAACATGAGGAGAGTATAAAATAGGCTATTCTGTTTAGAGTAAGAGGAATATGTCATATCTTAGAAATAGAAAAATGTTACATGACTGGTTTCAGAGTAACAGCCGTGTTAGTCTGTATTCGCAAAAAGAAAAGGAGGACTTGTGGCACCTTAGAGACTAACCAATTTATTTGAGCATAAGCTTTCGTGAGCTACAGCTCACTTCATCGGATGCATACTGTTTGCATCCGATGAAGTGAGCTGTAGCTCACGAAAGCTCATGCTCAAATAAACTGGTTAGTCTCTAAGGTGTCACAACTACTCCCTTTCTTTTTGTTACATGACTAACATTCCAAGCCTTGATCCATCTATATAATAGACTATAGACATCAAAAACAATATTCTCTATGCTATATTTCTAGCATTGATTTTGATATAATAGATTCTGAATTGTTCTAGACAATTTTTTTTTTTATAATTCATAGTATGCTAGTAACAATACTCCATGCAAAATATTACTCTATACCCTGTCTCTGGATGATCTTTTCTGAAAACACTGCTTCAATTACCATCTTTATGCTGATAACTCAGATATACCACTTACCCAGACCTGTCATCCAAACTTGTGTCATGACCTGCCGGTATCTCCCACTTTATCACCATACACAATACTACAATCTTTCCTGTCACTAAGCCTTGTTCTCTGGATGTCATCTTCAATTCAGATGTCATCCTAAACTCACAAATCTGGGTCACAGCTAAATGTTGCCACCTCCTCTGCTATAATATCTTTATGATCCAATCAGTTTGGTTTGTACAGATCACCAAAATTCTTGTCTAGGCCTTTATCACATACTCGGATTACTGTAATCTTCTCTTCTATCACTCTGATACCTCTAATCTTGCTTCATATCCATTAAAGATGCTGCTGTTAAATTTATATGCCCAGCCCATTATCCACAGATTTCCTATAGGATATTGGACAACACTATCCTAAAACATATGCTCAAGGGGTCTGAGTGAACGGTATATAGGCAACCCTAATTCTGGCTTTTCCTAACTTCTGAGTACTTGATTTTGCAACCTTAATGTTCTTTTAGCATAATTTTTTTGTATTTCTACCTGGTACAATATTGTTGTCCCCTGACAGAAATGAAAAAAAGATCTAGGACTAAACTAAAAGTATCAGTATAACTCCTGATTGAAGTGTGTTTTTTGACAAACCCTCAAAGATTCTTTGAGATACATGTCTGGATATTTCCATGTGTGACTAGGGAGCATAGATCTTTGACTAGAACACTTATACATATATAACTGTTCACCCAGAAGCCCATACAGCTCACTGTTTTTTAAACCATATTCCTGATTCTTGTCCACGTAGCTGTTGAATATTATCAAGGTGAAATATGTGTGGCAAGAAACAGATAATAATGAGAGGGCACTAGAGCTGCAAAGTTTGCATGTGGACCCAGACTCAAAACTTTCCCAAGTCTGGATTCAGGGAAGGTTGATTTATGCCATCAGAGGTTGGGCTCAGCTGTTAAATTTGGTTTCTTGTTTAGATCCACACTTCTGAACTTTTGGGGATTTTTTTATCTCACATTTTCCTTCTGTTCCATCTTTAAATATTTTGTTTATGTTTTCAAAGGTTTGTTCAGAACAGTCCACAGATGAGCTTTGAAATGTATCCCAAACAGTTTCATTGTTTTCAAAACTAGAGCTTCAGACAGAGCCAGTTGCTTTTTTAACAATTAATGATTTTTCTGCAGTGGAGTGCTCCTCCGACTCATTACCAATCCTTCTCTGTCCTAAACTCCTGACATCCATTGTCTTCTCACAATAAAGACAGAGTTTCCCTCTTAGTGGTGTTTTAATACTGAAGTTCCCCAGATACCTGGCAGGAATTACACATACCTCAGCATGTTTTGTGAGAGTTGACATTAAAATTACTGTACAGCTGTCATTAATTGCTTTATTGCTGTGCTGGTGGCATGAAAACAAACCAGCATGAAGAACAAGGCAAAGAATTCATAACTTTTAGGCAACCTTGGTGACAGAGTATGTACAGCAGGGCAGTCATTATTCTCTTGTAGTCCTTTTTTATTACCAGGGGTTCCATCTATGAATTACCCAGTTACCTCTTTTCACTTTCCTACACTTCAGCATCCTTTCATCTTCAGACACAAAATGGCATTTATGTCCATGATCCCTACCTTTTCATTATTGCTCAACAAGTTCAACAATAACTAAAGCCCAGTCTGTTTATAAGGATTGTAGAACCATTCTCTAGTTGTTTGGGATAGTTAATGCCAATATTTGCTTTTCAGGCTAGAGGGACAGATCACTTACATTCATAGACATTTAAGGCCAGAAGGGACCATCACAATCTCTAGTCTGACCTCCTTCACATTGCAGGCCACAGAACCTCAACCAACCACTCATGTAATAGACCCATAACCTCTAGCTGAGCTATGGAAGTCCTCAAATCATGATTTGAAGACTTCAAGGTACAGAGAATCCGCTGTTTACTCTAGTTTTAACCTACAAGTGCTATTGGGATTTGTTTGCCACTCTGGTCTGAATCAAAACATTCAAATGATCCTCTTTTAAAAAGTGAAATAAGTGTGTTAGTTTCCTAAGATTAAAAACAAAAGCCCCACACAGCCAAAGCTCTTCCTTTTCCTTAGTCCTTTTCAGATTATTTGGACATGTTGTGGCAAATATGTGAAACATTTGTCTTTAACCTCAGAACAGGGTGACCAGATAGCAAGTATGAAAAATCAGGACAGGGCATGGAGGGTAATAGGCAACTATATAAGACAAAGCCCTTACTATCAGAACAGTTCCTATAAAATCGGGACATCTGGTCACTCTACCTCAGAAGTACTTGAAACCAGCATTTGCAAATGTCAGCCCATACTCACAAAAGTTTGACAAACATGCTCTGAGGTTATTTGCCAAAATGGGAAGCTGTTGAAATTTCCTTCTATCCATCCGCCCATCCTAGTTCCCTCAGTTACTTTCTATTTTCCTACAGCAAGGGACATTCCTGATTAGTCATCCAAGTTAAGAAGGGAGTTTCCAATGTTTGTTGGGTGCAGAAAAGGCAGTTGGGAAAGTGTACAAGGTTACTCTTCACTGAGCTTGTTACATCTATCCCCAAAGAAACAGACTGTAGAGTTCAGTTTGTGAGCCACTTAAACCACACACTACAGGCTGTGCACATCCCCAGTCCTGTACAAATTAATGAAAATGAAGCACCCTCATCAGCTGTATGGTTTCAATCTGACTCCCATTGAAGTCAATGGGGACTACTTAATTAACATTGTTCAATGTATATAGAAGGCTGGGGAATGATGTAAGTTGGGGCTATTTCTTTTTTTAAGAAAGGCTGCCTTTGAAATATAACAAATGCTTTTACCTACTTATTTCACTTGCCAAAGGACAATAACTTTACAGTTACGTCTACTGATAAATACTCAGAGTTAAAGTGTGTACAATGACAGATCTTGGATGAGAACCTCTGCTAATGCAAACTGGCACAACTCCACTGAAATCAATGGAACTATGCTGATTTACACCAGATAAGGATATAGTCCCTCAGCCTCTCTTAAACAACAAATAAATACTCAGCCAAATCATTGGATTCAAGATGATGCTGTCTGACATGCTGTGACAAGAAAAGAATTAACACAGGGCATGTTTACACTGAAAATAGAAAAGAAAAAGAAAACAACCAAAAACAAAACAAACAAACCATGGCAGTGAGTCTTAGAGCCCAGGTCCACTGATTTGGGCTTATGCTACAAGTCTAAAAATAGCAACATAAACATTCCCACTTGGGCTAGAGCCTGGGCTTGGAAGACCTAGCCAGGGGAGGGGGGGGGCGTCAATAGGGGAAAAATGTGATTTTCTAACAAACCACGGTTACAAAGACCTTTTTTTTTTATTTTTAAGAAACAAATGATTTAAAAAAAATTTCTCCCTCATCTAGTGATCTGAATTCTGTTACCCAAATGCTTTTACAGGCAATTATGCCACAGACTACTTTGCTACCTATTGGCACACACTAGCTATCTCAAGGTTTAATGGTACATATTTAATAAAAATAAAAATTTTAATTTTGTTATGCAACATGAAATAAATAATAGCGATAATACTTAGCACTTTTATAGAATTTTCCATCAGTAGAACTCAAAGAACTTTACAATATCCTTATCTTCATTAGGAAGATGGGGAAACTGAGGCATAGAGAGGTTAAGTGATTTGTCCAGTCACTGTAAGGGGGTTGACAAACCCCATACTGCACACAGACAGAGTGGGGAGGAGTGCCTTTCTTGTTAACAAACAAGCAGCTTGATCACACCCACACCCACCCACAGCCAGTGCTGCCAATCATGGAGGCAGGCACCCATAGCTGCAATTAATAGAGAAAGTATGACCTGCTATAAAGGGGAGAGTACAGAGAAGGAAGAGGAGGCAGAAAGGCATGTGGTATCAAAGGGATGACAGCCCTACACCAGCCTGCCTCCATGAAAACAGCCAGGAGACTGAAGCAGACTGAAATTGAAGGGTTGATAGACTTAAAGGTCAGAGTCCAGGAACTGACCTAAGAACAAACTAAGGAGGGCCAGTCAGCAGAAGCAGAGATCCTCTCGAAAGACCACACCTGGAGACCGTGACGGTCACACAGTGAACGAATGGCAGAGTTGGGAATAGAATCCAGGTCACCCAATGTCTATTTCTAAACCTATCACAATGTCAATTCTTTTATGATTTTGTCTCACCAAATCCTTATAATTATTCCCTTTTAGTAGAAAGAGTTGATTCTGTCATATATGCTTTCCAAGTGCTCCTCAGAGTAACCAGCTTCCTATAATCCCCCCCCCCCCAACATACTCTCTCACCTTGCAATGACACATTGGTTGAACCAGGTGTCAACTCTACAACATCTGTGCTTTTAAATAACATAGAATAATTGACATGTAGGGCTGTAAGGGACCTTGAGAAGTCATCATGTCCAGCCACCACTGGTGTGGCAGGACCTAGACCATCCCTGACAGGTGTTGTCCACCCTCTTCTTTAAAAACCTCCAATGATGGTGATTCCACAACCTCCCTTGGAAGCCTATTGCACTATTTAACTGCCCTTATAGTTAGTAATATTTTCTTAATATCTAATCTAAATCTCCTTTGCTGCAGATTAAGCTCATTACTTATTGTTCTACCTACAAGTCCTCTTGATAGAAGGAATCTATATAACAATCCTTAATATATTTGAAGATTTATCAGGTTCCCCCTCAGTCTTCTTTTCTCAAAACTAAACATGCCCAGTTTATTAATCTTTCCTCAGAAGTCAGATTTTCTAAACCTTTGATCATTTTTATTGCTCTCCTCTGGACTCCCTCCCATTTGTCCACATCTTTTCTAAAAATGTGGCACCCAGAATGGGACATAATACTCCTGCTGAGACCTCACCAGTGCGGAGTTGAGTGGTACAGTTACCTCCCGTGACTTACATATGGCACTCAGAATGCCCAGAATGATATTAGCCTTTTTCACAAATGCATCATATTGATGATTCTCATTAAATTTGCAATCTACTATAATCCCCAGATCCTCTTCAGCAGTACTTCAACCTAGCCAGTTAGTCCCCATTTTGTAGTTGTGGATTTGATTTTTAATTCGTAAGTACTTTGCAATTGTCTTTACTGGTTTTTATCTTGTTGAATTCAGATCAATTCTCTAATCTGTCAAGATCATTTTGAATTCTAATGCTGTCCTCCAAAGTACTTGCAACTCTTCCCAGTTAATGCCATCTCCAAATTTTATAAGCATACTCTCCACTCATTATCCAAGTCATTAATGAAAATACTGACTAGTACCAGACTCAGGAATGACATGCAGAGAACCCAGTGGATATGCCCTTCCAGTTTGACAGTCAACAACTGATAACTGCTCTTTGAGTACGTCTTTCAACCAGTTGTGCACCCACCTTATAATCATTTCATCTAGATCACATTTCTCTAGTTTGCTCATGAGAATATCATATGGGGCTGTTTTAAAAGGGTTATAAAAAATCAAGGTATTGTGACAAAGCTCCGTCCTTGCCTCCGTGCGTCCCGCATTTCCTGGCAAATTTTGCTAGCCTCAGAGGCGCACTGTGACCCTCCATGTAACCCTTCTCTCTCTAGAGACAAGGGTCACAGTCTGCTAAGCCATTTTCATCATAAGCCAGTGAGGGAGGCGAGGAGAAGTTATCCTTCCTTCCTTGTCTCTGTTGTCTCCCAGTCTCAGTGATTAATTGGGGGCAAAGGTGGGGGAGGGAGCCCGGGCCCACCCTCTACTCCGGGCTCCAGCCCAGGTACCCTAATAGTATCAGCTATGGTAGCCGACCTTTTAGAAACATGACATGTACAATTCCCTGGGCTACTACGCCCACAGCAGCCCTCACTTCCTCAAGCTCCACTTCACCCTTACCTCAGGGCCACCTTCCTTGTTCCTGATATGGTGTGTACTACTCAGCCTCTCCACCAGCGCAACTTCCTCCCACAGCTCCTGACATGCACACCCACCTGACTAACTGGGAGGCTTTTAACTAGTTTCAGCCAGTCCCTGATTGGCTTCAGGTGTCCCAATCGACCTAGCCTTCTCCCTGCCTTCTGGAAAGTTCTTAATTGGCCCCAGGTGTCTTAATTGACCTGGAGCAGCTTCCATTTCACTTAACCTGGTACCAGGGATTTGTTTAGCCTGGAGCTAATATATCTATCTCCCTCTACTTTTCCATAGCCATCTGGCCTTGCCCTGTCACAGTATAAATATTCAACACTATCACATAATACATAAATTTTTATTTTTGATGATATATGGACTATAAATGTAAATGAAATGGATTATAAATATTTACAGCCAAATTATGCTCTGAGTGTGCATTGACTGTAATGGAATTTCATGGCAGAAATAGCCCCCATAGAATATACACTGCAAATATTTTTGCTAAATTCATTCTTAAACATAAGTAGCTCCCTTCCATCTGTGTGCACTTAAACTTTAACTTTAGAGACTGTGATGGTCTTATCCATGCAAAAATACAATGCATCCCAATAAAGCTTGCAAACTAGTGAATGTCTCTGCTCCTATAGAAAGTAACATGAATGCTGCAGGTGAAGTATTTTAGTGTTAATTCATAGGGGTATCAGGTTGGCAAATAAAATGAATTTACATAATTGAAAGTTGAAATACTAGAATAACTCAAGAGCTATTAATATTTCCAAGTTTTCATTCAGCAATCCAGAAATATTGCTATTTACAATCACATGGTATTTCACAGACCATAGCTCACTTTAACTGAACTCACATATTGAAAAATACTTACAAAATGTTCAAAATCAAAAACTCATTTGGAGTTTAAAGTTTAAGACATTCATCTCTGTGCACTTAGAAAACATTGAAAACGTTACCATGCATCTCCAGATTTTTCCCATTCAAAACTTAGCATTTACATTTGTGATCCGATTTTTAGCACAATCCACTTTGGCATGATGCCCCTCATGGAAAAACTTACATAACATACAGATTGTCTAAATGCAAATTCAGGTGTGCATATAAAACAATCCGATAGGTTTCCTTTTATCAGAAGAGCTCTTTTATTGCATTTAACAGAAGGCTGTTGCCCATGAGGAGATAGGGGCTGGGTAAAAGTGGGTAGAGGTGAGTGGTCCACACAGGGATCGTGTGGGGCATTCATTCTTGTTATGCTTGTTGCTGGGTTATTTGATTTGATCAGGAGTCTGTTTACTTATTGGTGTATGCTCTTTTATTTTAGTTTTGATAAATTCAAATAAATAAAATAATCAGTACATTTCACATTTTTAGAACTGAACTTTAACAAGTATGTTTTGAGCACAAAAGATAAACAGTTGAGATGGGAAGTTGTATGAATGGTTGCCTTGCTTCTACTCTATAGGATACTGATCTAAGCCATATGCCAAGTGGATCTTGACTTTCTCAAGGCAGGGGAATGGGGCAAAACCCAGTTCACCTTGACTTCAGTGGGATTTTTCATGTGGGAAAGGCAAGCACAATTTGGCCCTTGAATATAGGTGAGTCATCCACAGACTATCCACAGTATTTAGTTAATGGCCCTGATCTTTTCTTATCTAACCTAATATGTACATATAAGCAGTTATAATATCCCTGCATGTAGGTGCTGAAGTGTAATCCTGCAACACTATGCAGCTCTGAACAGCTTTTCTATCATCTCCCTCTCTACTGTTATGTACTCTATTACAAATCAAATAACGGCATGTTTAAAAGGGTTTTCTACCCAAACTTTCAGAGTCATAAATTACCTTAATCCTGGATGATGACTTAATAAACTGTAATAACTCTTTTTCAGTTCACATGAAGGCAGTCATGCTGTTCTAACACAGAACTCTTGTTCAGGTCTGAGAAACTAACTCAGAGTGTCATGGCTAAACACAAGGAGGAACAGATTGTTTAGCATAACTAGTTAACACATTTCAAGGGACCATTCAAAGTGAAGTGGCCTGTTAACACCCCTCCAGTCACAGGGAAGAAAGAAAGGAGGGGGTTGTTAGTGGGTTATGGATTGTTGTATTAAACCATAAATTCAGTGTCTCTATTCAGTCCATGATTTTTATTGTCTAGCAAATATATGAATTTAAGCTCCGAGGCTTGTCTTTTGAAAGTATTGTATAGGTTTCCTTTGAGGATAAGGACTGATAAGTCAGATATAGAGTGATTGACTTATTGAAAGGCGTTCACCCACAGATGATGTGGTATTTTTGTCTTTTATCATTTTCCTGTGTGAGTTTATGGGAGATCATAGGGGTTGTCTGGTTTCACCCACATAGTTGCTTTGGGGCATTTAGTGCACTATCAGAGAATGGATGCTGCGGAAAGGGTTTCAGAGGAATCATCATGAGTCTCAGTGGAGAGTCCAAGCAATGAATGGACAAGAAAAATGAACTCCCCTCTCACATTAAGAAATGGTCACAACAGATCAGGGATGAGGTATGTTAGTGGGACAACACTGGGGAACTTGTACTGTGGTATGGTCTGTGCTGTACTTGTTCTGTACACCGACAGCCTTGGAGACTGAAATGGTTTATCTGTCACACATCCACAAGTACTCAAATAAATATAAAATTAAGAAATTCAGAAGTAAGATTATAATTTTATTTCTACCCCACACCACAAAACAGTGGTCTTTTAACATACTGTATGTGGTACAAAACTTAGAAACAACTGCTTGAGTTAAAAGTGTAGTTTCATTTAATGTTCTTTCTTGTGGGCTCAAATCGGACATGTAGAATACATTTAACATTTTTTGTATTCTTGTAAAAATGTTTCAGATTATTTTGTTTTGCATCTAAAGATTAGTTTGAAATTCCAGCCTTGTCATGATGTTTTATTCCCCCTTTTAAACACACAAACACACTCCAAAAAACAAAACCAAAAAAACAAAATCAACCATCACCAGCCATCAGTTAAAATATGTAACCAAAAGCCAAATTTAAATTAAACATTGTGGATTTAATTTAATATCTTTCAGTGATTTTACTTGAAGTTATATATTAAAAATAAGTCACATGTACTCTCCTATGACGAATTCATTTCTAATGCATAGGAAACTACTTCATGAAATAAAAGTGGCATGTCAAGATGTGGTCTGCATGTGTAACACCGACAGACACTGGTTGTCAGCGAGCAGGATCTAACCTGGGAACTCTGGAGCTAAATGCATGAGTCTTTACTGCATGAGCTAAAAGCCACGTGGCTCTTAGCCACAGCTGTTGCAGACTCATCAATCTCTAGTTAGGCTAGGTGCCACAAGAGAGGGACAGAGCACCACACCAAGCAGCCATGGGTTACACATGTACATCACTATAGGTCTTCTTCCTCACTGATGCACTCTCTGTTAGAGATGGCTCAGTGCATGGAAGAAATAAGCAAACAGACACAACAGCTGGCTCAAACTTAATTCAGGGAAAACAGAAGTGGTGGTGCTCAGAGGGAAAAAATGGACACATTTATTGATCCCTGCTTCCACTGAGTGCAGATGACTGCTAAGGATATGTCTACTAAGCTCAGGGTTTGAACTTCTGTCTACACACAAATTGCAGTAGCCTACGGCTTGGACCCAGGGTCCCAGGACCCCATTGCAGGGATAGCCCAAGCCTGAGTCAAGCCGGGACCCAGGATTGAAGGAAGTGTAGATGGAGCCCCACTGGACTTGAGCCCTGGGAGTCCACCAAAAGATTCCCACAATCCCACAGGCTGACATTCTTGTCCCCTGGACAGTCAAGTTTGGTGGGCAGCCAAGTTTTCCCATACTGTACCATGAACAAAGGGCTAGAGTGGCCACGTATTGGGAGAATGCTGGGATGTCTGGGATATGAGTGGCTGGACTCAGGCCCCCGTAACACAGTGTAGATGCTGGAGCTCCAGGTTAGGACCCAGCGTTCAACAGTTCTTAACCTGGGATTACAAATGAATGTAGACATTGAAGCCCTAAGTTAACAAACCCAGGGTCTGCTAACTAGAATTCTATTAACCCTGGGTTCACATTGCAGTGAAGACATAGCCTAATTGTCAAAACGGTATGAAGTCTCAGATGTTGAGCTTCTTACTACTCCTGGACACATAGTACATATGAGTGTTGAAGAGCTCTTTTCACTATCTCCAACTGCCTCGAAGATTAAGTCTCATCTTTTCAGGTAAGAACTTTGCATTGTGATCCCATGAGTTTGTTCCCAGAGATTAGACTTTTGTATCTTAATCTACCTAGGACTGGGAGTTATTGCTACTTTGAAGTTGCAACACACAAGAGACAGGCTTACCGACTAATAAAAGTAGACACAAGTACATCATATCATAACTTAATATTGTTGCTTTATCCTAATGGTCTGCATTTAAATTAATTAGTAATATTAAAACAGGGCAATGTTTCAGTTACTGTTATGGGGGTATAACAAAGAAGAAATAACTATAATAAATTAAATTAAGAAGTATCTAAAAATCAATGCCCACACCACATCAATATTCCTGGATTCATTGTTTGTCATGACTGTTATTCTTTCAAAACATATTAATTTATTCACTGCAAAATGTATTAAAACTAGGGACTAAAGAGAGAGATTCCATTTAAAAGTACAGTTACATTTCATTCTCTTTACATGTTGTAAAACTGCGCTAACATATTATTGTAATAGCTTCACATAGTGTTACTAATCATTCAAATAATGCTTATATCAGATGACAGAAAGACATAATTGCCCATAAATTATACCATAGCATCTGTGCATGCTGCATATTTGGCTTTCTGCTCTTGGACCAATTTTCAGTGTCATTAAGTAGAAAGCACATCATTTCCCAAAGAACTGAGAATGTAGTACTTACAGAGACCGATTTGGCATTTTTACATAAACTTTCTGTTTTAGATTTGGAATATTTACATAACACTAGAGCAAAACAATACTCTAGAAACATATTTATGCTGTCAATTCATTTCCCCAGCACTAATGTTCTACTCCAGCTAGTTCTACAAGACTTTACCTGGCTGTGAAAATTAGTGCCTTGGACTTCTTTTGTTGTTTTTAAAATATTATTTTTCTTCCCTCAGATGTTATTTTATTAGTAATTTTTAAAATATTCCTTTGGGATAACAGATGCCAAATTTTAACATTTACCAAAATACTTGTAAATTGCTTAGCACTCTGGGAAAAGATAAAGCCAAAATCTTTATCATTATAAACTAGAAAACTGATCTCAACTCAGTACAATGCATACAAATAAATTTGTGCCACTGTTTCCCAGGAACAGTATGAAACTCTATGCTTATCTTTTCAGTCCTTTAATTTCTGTTGCACACCACCATGTTCTGGAAATAGCAGAGCTTCTAAAAATACATGGAAGAGCTTTGAAGAGATGATTAGTTTTGGAAACCATGCAGAATAAATAAAGGTTGGTGCTGAATAATTACTCCCTGACTAATATTAGGCATCTTTCCATATCTGAAATAATTACTCTAATCTCAAGCTACTGGTCAGGTAGAAGGCAGTGTAATTACCTATGTAACACTAAATTTCAGTAATTTATGCTCAGTGCCCCAGTTAACAATGCCATTTCTTTAAATACATTCGGGGGTTATTTTACGTCTTCAGATAAAGGAGATTGCTGCTTTTAAATTGAATATAAAAGCGTAGGATTCTATGCTCATTTATTCCAGAGCAATATCATTGATTTTAATGAGAGGAGAATGTCCCTTTTTTACATTCATGTTAAACAAAGCATAGAGGTTATTATACATTTTGCATTAAGTCAAATCATTACCTGTCAACAAAATTATGGATTCTAAGATGTGGGTGGGCTCACAATTACTAGTTCAGGTAGAGGTCTTTGTTCAAAATCTAAACAGTAAAGAATATGAAGAGATTACATTAAAATAATTTCAAAACGGATTTTGAGCAAAAGTGTGATCACATTGGAAGAGTACGAAGGCTTTAGGGTATTTTCAAGGCTTTGATTTAAAACATTTGTGAACCAGGTTGAGAATCAGGCCAGGATGCTGCCAGTGACAGAGCGCAGGCATGCCTCAACACCTGCTCAGAGCTCCAGTGAAGTGAGAGGGGCTCTGTGCGGGTGTGGGGACCCTCCCACAGGGTCATTTGCAAGATCAGGGCCTAAAATTCTAAATAAATGATATATTAGGAATCCATAAACTTCAGAGAGTTCATTTGTAAAAGTAACTAAATTGTTCCATATTTAGAATAATAGAATCATAGAACATTAGGGTTGGAAGAGACCTCAGGAGGTCGTCTAGTCCAACCCCATTTACTTCATGGCTGGTTTGTCAGAATCATAGAATCATAGAATATAAGGGTTGGAAGGGACCCCAGAAAGTCATCTAGTCCAACCCCCTGCTCAAAGCAGGACCAATTCCCAGTTAAATCATCCCAGCCAGGGCTTTGTCAAGCCTGACCTTAAAAACCTCTAAGGAAGGAGATTCTACCACCTCCCTAGGTAACGCATTCCAGTGTTTCACCACCCTCATAGTGAAAAAGTTTTTCCTAATATCCAATCTAAACCTCCCCCACTGTAACTTGAGACCATTACTCCTCGTTCTGTCATCTGATACCATTGAGAACAGTCTAGAGCCATCCTCTTTGGAACCCCCTTTCAGGTAGTTGAAAACAGCTATCAAATCCCCCCTCATTCTTCTCTTCTGCAGGCTAAACAATCCCAGCTCCCTCAGCCTCTCCTCATAACTCATATGTTCCAGACCCCTAATCATTTTTGTTGCCCTTCGCTGGACTCTCTCCAAATTATCCACATCCTTCTTGAAGTGTGGGGCCCAAAACTGGACACAGTACTCCAGATGAGGCCTCACCAATGTCGAATAGAGGGGAACGATCACGTCCCTCGATCTGCTCGCTATGCCCCTACTTATACATCCCAAAATGCCATTGGCCTTCTTGGCAACAAGGGCACACTGCTGACTCATATCCAGCTTCTCGTCCACTGTCACCCCTAGGTCCTTTTCCGCAGAACTGCTGCCTAGCCATTCGGTCCCTAGTCTGTAGCTGTGCATTGGGTTCTTCCGTCCTAAGTGCAGGACCCTGCACTTATCCTTATTGAACCTCATCAGATTTCTTTTGGCCCAATCCTCCAATTTGTCTAGGTCCTTCTGTATCCTATCCCTCCCCTCCAGTGTATCTACCACTCCTCCCAGTTTAGTATCATCCGCAAATTTGCTGAGAGTGCAATCCACACCATCCTCCAGATCATTTATGAAGATATTGAACAAAACCGGCCCCAGGACCGACCCTTGGGGCACTCCACTTGATACCGGCTGCCAACTAGACATGGAGCCATTGATCACTACCCGTTGAGCCCGACAATCTAGCCAGCTTTCTACCCACCTTGTAGTGCATTCATCCAGCCCATACTTCCTCAACTTGCTGACAAGAATACTGTGGGAGACCGTGTCAAAAGCTTTGCTAAAGTCAAGAAACAATACATCCATTGCTTTCCCTTCATCCACAGAACCAGTAATCTCATCATAGAAGGCGATTAGATTAGTCAGGCATGACCTTCCCTTGGTGAATCCATGCTGGCTGTTCCTGATCACTTTCCTCTCATGCAAGTGCTTCAGGATTGATTCTTTGAGGACCTGCTCCATGATTTTTCCAGGGACTGAAGTGAGGCTGACTGGCCTGTAGTTCCCAGGATCCTCCTTCTTCCCTTTTTTAAAGATTGGCACTACATTAGCCTTTTTCCAGTCATCCGGGACTTCCCCGGTTCGCCACGAGTTTTCAAAGATAATGGCCAATGGCTCTGCAATCACAGCCGCCAGTTCCTTCAGCACTCTCGGATGCAACTCGTCCGGCCCCATGGACTTGTGCACGTCCAGCTTTTCTAAAAAGTCCCTAACCACCTCTATCTCCACAGAGGGCTGGCCATCTCTTCCCCATTTTGTGATGCCCAGCGTAGCAGTCTGGGAGCTGACCTTGTTAGTGAAAACAGAGGCCTTCTTAGAGCAATAAACAGGCCTTCTTAGAGCAATAAACTCTTGTTTATGAGTCATTCAAAATGTGTGTCAATAAAC
This sequence comes from Caretta caretta, assembly GCF_965140235.1. NCBI lineage: Eukaryota > Metazoa > Chordata > Testudines > Cheloniidae > Caretta > Caretta caretta. The sequence goes on from NC_134209.1 coordinate 85,796,286, forward strand.
CACTTAAACCACATCACGTATTATTCTGTATATTCCACATATTTAGCAGGAAAAAATACTTTATAAATCTTTTAGCAAGTTTTGTGCTTTTTTCAAATAAAGCTGAGACTCCCTTATTTCCATAAGTCCAACTGTACTGACTCTGAGAGGAAAATAAATAAATAATAAAATTGTAAAAACTGCTAAAAATTTTCTTAATTAACTTCTCAGTAGGATTGGTTGAAATTTTCCCATCAGAAGTGTTTTTGGATGGAAAATTGGGTTTTCCAAGAATGTTTTTGTTGCTGTGCAAAATATTATCTCCTTTTCCGCAGAAAATTTCAACTTTTCATTGAAACACTGAACACCCCAAACCTGAAAAATTTCAGCCTAAGCCCAAAAATTTCTATTTGAAAGTGCCAACATGGTGCCTCATGAGAGTTGACATTCGTGTGCCTCATGCCCCCCATTCAATTCTGTAGGTGAGGTTCCCCAGCCAGATTACATCACCCACTGGCCGAGACTCTAATGAAGCACCATGGTGGCTCAGCAAGAGGGAAGACCATGGTGCACAAGGAGACTTATAGTCCAGCCAGGAAGCCTGTTCCTTAGAGGAGAGTGTTGGCACGACCACTCCCATGAGGCACTAGTGGCATTTTCAAACAAATTTTTGTTTCCCCATCTAAAAGTTTCTGGCCACATTTTTCCCAAAAAGTTGAAATTTTCTGGGGAACAAAATCATGTTCTGAGCAGCTCTATTTTTCAGTGTTCTACAACTTGTGATTTTAATGTTCAATACCTTGGGACCACTGCTGGAAGCAAGATCCAGGAATACGTAATTTCATAATATATAGCTGCTATTTCTTGCCCTCATGGTGAGGAGATAATTGGCCCTTAAACTATTTAAAGTCCCTTATCTTGGGATTCATAAAGGTTAAAAATAGTTTTATAACATTTAAAACTCAGGCTTCCCAATGTTAATGGTCTAAGGTTTTATTTCTAGCCATCTGTCTGTCACCTTTAAAGTAATGGGAAATGATCAGTACTATGGTGATGAGCCATATAAGTTTCTGGATAAGTAATGGTCTATCGCTCTTCCTTCTCTGATACTAACTTGTCTTGGCAAATGGCAACAATTTACAGCTTCACACTATAATGTAATGAAATGGGAAAACTATTCTAACAATTTCTTTGAGAGACTTTCTATTTCTATTTTTCTTTTTTCTTCTGGGACCTGTACAGTGGTGAATGAGAGAGACTGGCTTTTCAGGAAGGTGGGATGTAAAAGTAGAACCAATGAATATAAACAAATTTTCAAAATGTTTACATTCATTCTCCAATAAATTTTCTGTAAGATATGTAGGGGACTATTTTCTGTCCCACTGCACTCCTTATGCATTGCTCAAGTGACACATAGGCAGTGGGAAACTGTCTAGACATCCCTTGCTGGGGATTCTCACTGGGGAGTCCCCAAGTAAGCAGAGAGGTATTTTAGCTTTTGCCTCCTTCCTTGCACCCTGGCACAGTGTTGGGGAGGGCTGTTACAGAAAGGTTGAGGGATTCACCACAGGTCCTTGAGAACTACTGCATGATGATGCAAGTCAGAGCAGTCCCCAGGCTGCCCTAACATGGGACACAGCTGACTTCCTGACAACCCCCCACACTGCTGCAACCAGCAAAAAACCTATCCTGTGACAAATACAGAACACAATATGATATTATGTAGCAACTAGATAGCTAGACACAGTACTTTCTAACACCTAAAATAGACAGATATAACAGTTTTATTAGCACTCATTGGGGATGACCTGCATGACTCACATGTGACTCTGCCAAGATATCTAAGAAACAAGCTGCCTAAAACACAGGGATGGATGGATAGATAGATAAATGGGAAAAACATGACAGAGTTTTTGGAGCTAATACGCAGGGATATTTTTGATTGAATGAAGCTGGCTGAAATAGAAGGTCAGGAATCTTACAGTGAACAGGGTGATTGGCTCATGTTTCAAACTCAAATTGCTGCAGGAAAATGCAATCAACCCACACTTGCTGTCACTTTAAAATAAATAAAAGCAGGCAGCCATACCTATCGCCCACACTTGTTGCAACTCTAAACTAAAGGAAATAGATTTAATTAGGCGGGTGTGCTACAAAGGAAATTAGAAATCAACATTTAACATGTGGAAATATTTTTATTGTTGAACGAATGGTCAGAAATATAAATAGCTGAAGAGTGTATCCAAAAAAAATCAATACCTACAATTGGCTCATACACCACAAAAAATTCAAAATATCAGGCCTTGAATGTCCACGCTACAGGAAAAGATTGTTTACTTGTCATTTCAGTACAATGGAGCCCTTATTATTCTGTAGCATACAGTTGGTCTGCCCATTAATGTAATACACAAAACTGTGACAATAAGGCCGGTCCGCAAATCTCTTAAATTAATGAAATCCCTAACCCAAGTCTCTACCAGTTGTAGAAGACTTCTCAGAGTACAACCACAAAGTCATCACCGTTAGAAATGAATAAATGATGAGGGCAATTAAAAAGTAATTTTCACAACAGAAAGTTACTTAGTTCAAGGCATTTCCATCAAAAGCTTCCAAAGCCACAAGTGGTGTGGCAACCCTGTACTCGTAAAACAAACACTGACTAGCTCAAGACTTGCTACATGATTTTTTCTTACACTGGCTGTGTTTCTTTGTTTCTGAATTTCTAAAGGGATTAAGAGACTCATTTTAAAAGGGGGCAGATAGGTTTTACAAGGCTAGCTCTGCTCCTGACCTGTTTTATGTTCTGCCAAATGGCTTCCACACTCACGTGAATGAACAGAAAACACTTCTTTCTTCAGTGAGCCACCACTGACGCTTTCTTTAACATGTCATGTTAAGGTGAGGACAAGGTCAGATTCTACACTTGGCTGGACAACAGAAGCCTTTCACAGTCAGTCTCTCTCTCTCTCGCTCTGTTTCATCTTTATTAAATTTTCCAAAGACACTGATGCCAGGTGTGGAGCTTTCCCTCACTAGAATTTTGCTTGGTTGCTCAATGGGAAGCTAATGGTTGTGGTAAAGCAATCTTAACTGTAGTAAATATATTGCCTAACCATTCATGGTATCCAGCATCTCCTGTGTTGAGTGCATTCAGCTCCCAATACATTAATTCAATAGCAGTTGAGAGCACTCGGAACCATACAAAAAATAAGGATAGGACTGAACTGCAACACCAGATATAAACCCTCTTGAACTTTAGAAAGGCTCAAATGAGATCCCAATCTGCATCTGAACTTTGCAATTTAGATCCATCTTTAATTCAAAAACTGAAAGTGGAATCTTGTGCAGAATCAGATCGCCCTCCATAACCAGGATAAGAGGAACAATCAGCATGTTGATCATTTGAATCTTAATTCTTTTGCAAGTCTGTAGAGTCCAACATGATGGCTGATTCCCATTCAGTGTCACACCCCAGCATGGCACTTTGTGGATGTTATCAATTCCAGCATCAAACCTGGTTGGGGACTGGCTACTATGGTAAGTCCTGAGGAATTATTTTTTCTTTTATTAAAATATGTCAAGTTCCAAAGTCTATAATGTCCCTACTTTGTATTCCATACAGGTCATGAATGTCACATAACAATGTACAAGCCCCAACTAGGCAGGATTTACCATACCCCTAAAGACATTGTCCAGAAATGGTGGGAAGCCATCAGCAGGAGACAGCAGGTTGGGGTGTCACAATGAGCAGAAACTAGTGTTTTTGGGGAAAATGGACTTTCAGCACCTCCAAAGGAACAAGAAGAAAAGTTCTGAGTGACAAATGTGCTGAATGCCTCTTTTACCTGCCTTGTCTAGGGCATTCAGCTGCAGTTGTAATTCTAAAAATCTCTGATTTTTGTAAATAAACCAGCAGACTTCTTTAAGCAAACTCTTGACAGAGTGATTTCTGTAACAAAGATGACATGTTCCCAAATTCTTTGGTGACACTGGCAGCAGACTTGGCACCCACATTCTCTGCAGACTACAAATTAGACAATAAACATAGTGTTGGCGATATTGCTTAAGACACAATTTCAAAAAAAGGAAACGGTAGCCAAGTATCTACCAGCTTCAGACACAAGGCCTAGGAAACTGGGTCACCTAAACAAAGTAACAGAGATTAAATGTAACCCTTCTATGTCTCTCTCCATGTACAGTGGGCTAAGTGCAAAGGTAATTCAAGCAGCAGAGTCCAATATATGCTTTATTCTAACACAAACAGCCAGGCGGTTATTTTCTGTTGTGATAATTGTGACTAGAAAGTTTCTAGCTTAGCCTTGGTTCATTCCTTTTCTTACAGCTGAAATCCCAAGAAAATTACAAAGCCAAAAATCTTAAAGACATTCAACTCCTTTAGTGCCAAACTATGTCCTTAATTCTTGTGTGCAATTTAATTTGACTTCAATTGATTCCAGTGCACATTAATGCAGAATTTGGATCCTGATCCAGCAAAGTACTTAGACCCAGATCCTCAAAGGTATTGAGGAACCTAACTACCATTAATATCAATGGGAGTTAGGTGCCTAAATATCTCTGAGGATCTGGCCCTTCAGAACGTGCTAAGCTTTAAGTATGAGTAATCCTCTTGACTTCAGTGTGTCTAATCATGTGCTCATAGTTAAGCATGTGTGTAATTGCTTTACTGGATTGGGGCATTGGTTCTTAGAGCCCAGAAGAGCAAATTAAAAATGGCCCTGTGTAATGGTCATTTGTGTCAGCTAACTTTTTTTTGTTTTGGGGTTGTTTTTTTAAGAGAAACAAACAGGGCTCCCAGGCATCTGTGTGTGCATTCATGCACGTGAATATATACACTGCTACACAGATGGGCAAGTTACATTAGGGATGAATTTGGCTCATCATTACGAGACATTATGCTAGTGTTTAGATGAGTAGCTCTGTGGAATATCAAAGGGTGTTCTCACCTTTGTTGGTTCAGTTATAAATTCAATATACTACTTTAACACAAATGTAATGTATCACTGCTTTTCTGTTTAAGCTGTTTAATACACTCTACTGGATTTTTCATTTTTTATAAATGAAGAAGAGGCCTTCACTCTAACAGAATTTAAAAAAAAATACTTCAAGGAAACCAGTGCTGAGGAATGTGAGTCTGAGTCAAAGCCCATTGAAGTCCATTGATTTCAGCGGCTTTGAATCAGGCCCTGTCTTCTGAATGTGAATGGCAGAAAGCCAAAGTGATACTAACAGCATTTTTCATTGCTGTATAGCAGCACTGGTTAGTCTCCCTTTGCTGTATATACATGGAGTGTGGGAAGGAAAGAAAGTGTACTTGGAGGAAAATGGAGCTGGCAGCACTGAGGACCAGAACCAAGCCAATGCTGATGGTGGGACATGTATGAGAAGCTGTAAGAGAGACAGTTGCTGGTGCAAGTCTGGAGTACAGGAGAGTAGCAGACAAACAGTGATGCAGAAACTCCTGTGTAGAGTCATTAACATGATAAGAAGTATGGATTTCAGTTGGGAGGGTATTTGGATGCAGTGAAGTACCTTAAAAAGGAGGTGCCAGGGTCATAGCAGCATGCAGGGAATCGGAGTTTGACAGTGTTTTTATTTGCATTGGCTGGAAAGGAGCCAGATGAGTATTGGGCAAGCCAGAGAAGGAATTGCAGTGGGAAATCATCAGGGCATGAACAAGAATTTTGGCAGTAGAGATAGAATTTCACAGATAAGTTATAGAGATGTTCTACAGGAAGTAGTAACATGATCTGGCAACAGCCTCTCTGTGAAGGACAAAAAGAAAAGAGGAATCAAGGATGATTCTGAGATTGCAGTTCCAAAGAACAAGGAGGATAGTGGTGTTATTTATCCTGATGGCAAAGAGAGGGTGGGGGGAGAGGGGTTAGTGGGAAGTTGAGTTCAGTTTTGCCATATGACATGGATTCTGATGGTGAGATATGTAAGAGGAGCTGGAAGAAAGATGGCTGCAAATGAGGTCCTTGTGAGAGCTCTGGGGTGAAGAGACCTTTACTTGGCACACATCTTGCCCCATGAATCAGAAATGGTGACGCCTAGTGGCTAGGTTAGACTTCCCCTCCAAGCCTAGACATTGAAGCTTTTATGAATTACAGGAAAATTTAATTGACATCTCTCTCAGTTCTTATGGCCTTACTCCAGATATGCAAATCTGTGCACAAGTACAAATATTTGAGTCAGGAATAAAAGGAGACAGAAAGCTCTGCTGTAGAACCTGGAAGCTGCTCGAGAAAAATACAGGCAAATGAAGGAAGGCCTTACATTACAGACCGGTTGTTAACTTATTGAGAGACTACCATAAATACTGCATACAAGCTGCTTGAAGTAGTTACACACAGAGAGCAGTAATCCAACCAATGGCTGAATTAAAAGCCAGGACAACTTCTGGGTAAGAAGATCCTGGCTTTGGAAGTGGAACATACAGAAAAGCCACAGCTTTAACTTTATATACCGTATCTGACACTTGCACTTATATATCTTCTTTCTTGTAGAGCCAGAAGAAAAAAGGGTAATGTAGGAAATGATTGTACATTAAAGCAGCTCTGGGAAAACACTGAGTGACTAATCATCTGGAAATAATATACCAACCATGTGCTGCACTGTGTGCTGAAGTGCTCTTGATCAGTTCAATATGGTTCAGTTCACGACTCAGATTTTGAACTAGCATGTACCCAATCAAAACTGACACGGAAAAAATAGCAGGCAGGGGACTGATCTTCTTTTCATTGTGAGCTGTGCCTGATTTATGTACCATACTCCTGAAGGTGACATACGACATATACCTGAAGATGTTTTTGTGCTTGTTATACTATACTACCTTATACTATGTTTTGCCCTAAGATATTTAGTGGAAGTTGTATATACATATTGTATATGATAGCAGAATTTGACGGTTATTAGAAAATAATGGATTGTAAAAAGAGAAAAAAAATACCTAACACTACAACCCAAGGTGCAATATACCTGAAGGATTGTAAATATGGGTTACTGAAAGGGATATTAATTATCACTTGTCGTTACATTCCAGGCTCCTTAAGGCTACACACATCAATGTGTTTTGGTTCAGTGGATACTTTTTTTGAGATGCCCTTAAGAGGGCCTTAAAAAAAAAAAACCCACAACAACCACCACCCTCATTCTGATGAATGCATGAAGCACTTCAAATTTCTGAGGACTTGATCCTACAGTCCTTAGGAAGTTTTTCTCCCCAAACTTCAAGGGGAGTTACATATGTGCTTTGCTCAACGGAGATGGACTTAAACTCATTCTTACAGTTAGACATATGAAATGGTTATACACCTTCTTATAACTGTTGCTCTTCAAGATGTGTTGCACATGTCCATTACGTTTAGGTGTGTGAGCATCTCATGCACCAGTGTGGAGAGTTTGCCCTAGGGGTATCTCTAAGGACAGCCAGAGCCGTGGCCTGTTGTCCCTTATGCTTCAATCCCAGGTATCAAGGGCGGAGCCACCACACTGATCCTTCTGGTTCTTCATACAAGAATCTTAGATGATAGACTCCAGTGTGTTGGAGAAGAAGGAAGGCTCATGTAGTGGACATATAAAAGCACATCTCATAAGAACAAACATTAGAAGAAGATGAGTAACCACTTCTTCTTCGCATGCTTGCATAAGTCTGGGATACGGTTGGTTTGACTTGAATTCACTTGCTGCAGTGTGGATGCCAGGCTCCTGGTTTGAGTCCAGGACAGAAAATTAATTAGAGTTAACAGTCAGTGTTAAGGCAGTGTCAGCTGACTCAAGTTCCACTAACCCTGGCCTTACATTGCAGTGTAGACATACTCTAGGAGTCTCAGTGAAATAGGGACTGCATGACTGCTTTTTCCACATGTGTATTTTCCCTTGATGCAGTAGTAATGCATAATTGCATAATGTCTTGCAAATGTGTGGATAGAACACCACGTCTGCTCTGCTGATGTCTACAGTTGGGATGTTTCCCACAAATGCAATGGAGACCGAGTGTGCTCTAACTGAATGAGCTGCAGCTTCTCGGAGACAGAATACATTTGGCAGCATAACATATACCAGTTCAGATGGTGATCCATCTGGAGAGCCCTTGCCCTGTGACAGGATGTTCTCTCATTCATTCTGCGCAGGACACTAAAAATTGGGAAGGGACCCAGAAGAACTTTGTTCTATCTGGGTAAAGAGCCAGGGCTTTGCTTACATCTAAAGTGTGGATCTTTTGTTCATCTTCACGAGAATGTGGCTTTGGAAAGAAGACTGGTAAGTATATTGACTGATTGAGGTGGAAATCAGATACAATTTTGGAAAGAAACATAAGGTGTGACCTAAGCTATACCTTATCCTTGTAAAAAAAATGGTATATGAAGGATCTGTTACCAGGGCATGCAGTTCTCCCTCTCTCCTCACAAAAGTGATTGCTGTAAGGAAGGTGACCTTTGCAGAGAGATGTAACAATGAGCAGGTGGCTAAAGGCTCGAAAGGAGGCCCCACAGAAGCTGATTATACTAAATTCAAGTCCCAAGGTGGAGTAGGTCTTTGATAGGTAGGAACAACCTCTCTATAGGCTTTTTAGGAACCTGCTAGCCATGAGGTTAGAAAATATTATCCTGCCTGTGATACGGGAGTGAAACATTGAAATTGCAGCTAGATGCACTTTGATGGAGCTGTCAACTTCCTAACTCTTGAAGGAATAAATAGTCCAAAATCTTTTGAATTGTAGATGGTGTAGGAGATTACCTTGGTGACTAGTCACAGTGTGAGAAATAGTTCCATTTACTAAGGTAGGTAGCTCTCATGGATGATTTCCTACTATTTGAGCAGGACATTCTGGATTGCTGTCGAACAGTGTGCCTCCTCTGTGTTTAGTCACTGAGGGTCCAAGCCATGAGGTGTAGTGACTGAGGATTCAGTTTTAACACCTGCTCTTGATTCTGGGGTATCAGATGCTTGATTATAGGCAGGAATAAGAGTTATCAGACTGACAGCTTGTGCAGATCGGAGTACCACAGTTGCCTTGGCCAGGCTGGAACAATAATGATAATTTTACCTCTCTCTTGTTTCAGTTTGACAATAATGCAGAGGATTAGTGGCACCAGTGGGTGGGGCAGCAGGTCCCTGTCCCATGAGAAGCAGAATGCACCCCAAATGGACCCAGGGCTGTGACCAGCTCTTGACTAGAAATGGGACATCTTTCTATTTTGGCAAGTTGCAAGCAAATCCACTGTTGGGACCTACACTTACTTGAAACACTGATCTTAGAATAGCCATGCTGAAAGATTCAGCTGAAATGGAGGTGGCAATCTTGTTCTTTTCAGGGCTGGTGTATAAATAGGCACTGACTTTTACAATATCCTGTAATCTTTTAGTGCCTCATCAGTCTTTAAGGAAAACAGAGTACAGCTTTCAAGGGGAAGGTCTTCAATAGTCTGCTGTTCTCTACAGGAATCCCCAATGACTGGAGCCACGAGGAAAGGTGCACAATTACTGAAATCACCATGAATCTTGCAGTGGAACATGCAACATCCAGGGAAGCCTGCAGAGCCAACCAGGAGACCAAATCACACTCCAACAGAAGAGACTGACACTTGCCTCTAAAGTCCTCTGGCAGCTCAGTGAGGAATTTGGACATAGCATCCTAATTCAAATTAACCTAATGGACCAAGAGGGCCTGATGGTAGTTACTTGGACGTGTAACTCATTTTTTTTTTGGCTCCATCTTCACGGTAGTATTCATTTATTGCCACCACTCACCTAAGCACTTCAAACAGTGAGAGTTAGGATCACTTTCAGATATTGGTTTATAACACCCAGGGCTTGAAGATCGGGAACTTTGGCATAAGCTTCCCTGGTACTGCATAGGCCCTGGAGCCCACTAAACTATGAAGTTAGAGAAAGTGAAAGAAACTGCATCTTCCTGAGATGTTTTGTTGCCTCATGAGAGTTTTAGTTCAGATGTCTCATGCCCTCACTATACCATACTGCTAAGCCATATTTGAAAAAACTTGGTTCATTTGTAGATCTCACTGGGCTAAAGCATGCTAGAAAATTGCTGATTGAAAACAATAAGAAGAAAGATGGAAGACAGGATAACTTTTGCTGCAGGTGTTTCTCCATTTTGTAAGTACTAGAAGTGCAAGTTAGTGTGGAGCTCTTCACTGAATGGCTCATTTCTCTTAATGATCTTTGCCACTTTACATATACTGTTCCCCTCTTAGACCACTGTTGAGGCGGGATGTCGTTTTCCCGTCTTCACCTTTCTTCTTATTGTTTTTAATAAGTTATTTTATAGAGTTGTTTTCATCAGTTCAGTAGCATTTCCTCTCCCATTTAACTCCAGAATTTACACATGTATAGTGCCATTCCGACGTCCTCATTGTAACAGGCTGAATAAAGTCTTGAAAAATGCCCCAAATAATGAACAGCTTTCATCACAAGGGAAAGCCAGAAACAAAATGTGTAAAATGAAATGAGAAATGTCTGAAGGAACATCAGCTTGTTATCTTATTGCAGCTTGATTTTATAATGAACCCTCTTCACTGTATGTTTTTGATTTGAGAGGTGTTGGCTTGAGTTACAGTATTTTTCTGATCTCTTCTCTTTAATTTAGTTCAAATCTACAAATACACATTAAATATTGCTAACGTGGCATTCAGCTACTTAAATCAAGGCATCTTAAATCAAAACTGCCACAAAATTGCTGAATGTTTTTTACAAGCAAAAAGGGATGAAATCAGAGAATCTGAGATGAAAATAAGATGACCTCTTTTCGATGACAATGTTGTCTAGTCATAAAGAAAACAGGACAGTGGATTTTGTTTCCATTGCATTACATGTGCACTTTGATACTAACTTCAGTAAGAGTAGTGGGGCCTCATGATTTAAGAATAGCACAGATAATCAGGAACAGGAGAAAAATGCAGACAGCATCTTGGGCTTGGATATTTAAAGGAGCCCAATGAAATTAAGTACCCAACTCTCATTAAAAATCTATAGGAGTTGGATTCCTGCCTCCCCTAGACTCTTTTGAAAACCCCAGCTCTGTGTTTTGATGGATTTTTCTTGTATGTTTTGTGCTCGTTGCTCACATGCAAGATTGCACTTGTTTATCTAAATCGAGTCACTGTCTCTCTAAAATAGCACAAACAGGTACATTTGGGCAAAAATATCACAAAGTAAAGCAACAGTTAATTAGGAGTTTCTGTTTAGTTCCCTGCAGCAACAAGAGAGGAATAACATGCTTAGATCTAGACTCCATCTTTCTCTTTAGGTCCCTGTCCATGCTCCCATTTTGAACACACCCTAAGTGAACCTGTTTAAAAGTTGCCACATGGGGACACAAACCAAGCCAACAAAAACGTTTGTACCCTGCAAAGCAATAATCCTGGGCAGCTGTGTGGAAAACAGTCTGAAGTGATTTGTTGATTTTTAAAATTAATATTAGGGTTATTCTGACACAATATGCCTGTTTTTTTCATGTCAATGTTTGCTGATCTTTTGCCAGCTCAAAAACTGTAGGGAGTCCTCCCCACAGGCCTTCCATGAGAAGAGCAGTGGAACAAAATCCTAAAATAGCTCCTACAGACATGTGTGCTCTGACCCAGCAACATACCCCAAAACTTTTACAATTAACTGCTCCAAATGCCTCAGAAAGGTGAGCCTCCTTAGAATGATTCACCTTCCCTTGCTGGCTAAAAATTGAACTCTTTTTCAAAATAATCTCTTTTCAACTTTCATCTTCACTGCAGGTTTTTATCATATATTTTACAGTTCTAGTAAATTTCCATTTGATTATAAATTCTTCTTAAAGGAATCCTCCAGCTACTATATATTTTCATAAGTGACATAATTTTGCATCTGCATTGAAAAAAGTATAGCAGTTCTTTTGATTCTTCATCTATTAAGTGGAAAGAGCATGTAGCACTGATAGGAAACGAAATGTTATTTTCCATTTATGATAGATTTATGCCATGCTATCTAAAGTACCAAGGAATCTTAGATTTATCAGTCCTGTTCTGAAGAAAACAAGTCCAAATATGTTGGAATGGAACCATTTGTGAAGAAATGTCAGATGTATTTTTCTGTGTGACCATATTAAAAAAAACTGGGAAGTATGTAAATAAGTATTAGCTTCTCTATCTCTAGGGGTACATCTAGCCTGTGTCTGGGAGATATAATTCCCAACTCAAATAGATGTACATGTGCTAGCTCTGCTCAAGCTAGTGTTTAAAAATACAGTCCTCCCTGAGCCCTTGGGAGCATATTTGGGTGCCTAGCCTGAGCTGTTGCCTGTGGAACTGCAGCCACACTGCAATTTTTAGATGCTATCTTGAGCAGAGCTAGTACGTGTATGTCTACCAAACTAGGAACTACACACGGAGTAATCCCTTAAAGTGAGGGTCCCTTACCGTGGTGTGGAGGGTCTATACAAGGCTGCATGCATCATTCACACCTTGATTCAATAAAGCATTTAACCACTTGTTTAAAAACTTTACTAAACTGGGCCCTAAGGGCTTAAGTAAGGCTTAAGTGGTGCTTAACATAGTGTGAGTCCTCTGCACTGCAATGCATTTTTCTCCTAAAAGACTTGCCTAGAAAATATTATCTTGTTTGAACACATTACAAAAAGTCGAGTTAGCTGATGTGATGCTCACCACGATTCATCCTCCTAGTCAGTCAGCTTTGTGTCAGCTAACTTGACTTTTCACGATCATGTTCAAGCGTGATAACATTTTCTAGTAAGAGCAAGCCCAGAGTGGTTATGTTCAGGCCATGCAGACTCTTTGAGCTTTAATATGACCTTGCACTGGTGTAAATCAACAGCAACTCTATTGATGTCAAAGGAGTTAAACAGCTGTGAAATCAGAATCAGGTCATTCATGTTTTTGATAGAAAACTATCTTCATTTATATCCAGAAACAAAAGGAATAAATATTAAAAATAGGCAGGAGATATATATAATACTATTTAATTTTAATTTTTTTATTTAATTTTTTTTAAATGACGTAGAGGTAATAGTTTAGGGCATGACACAAGCATTTTAGTCACATAAGGACTAAAAATTAGGATACGGAATATTATGAAGTACAATTTAAGAATCGGATCAGGAGTGCAATAAGATTACAGGGTCTGCCTAGAATAACATTAATACAAAAATTATATAGAAATTACATATAAACCTCAAAGCTAAGTTTAGCCAATAACTGATTTCAAAAGTGAGATTTATCCACTGTTCCAGGCAAAAATCTGTTCCATGTAACGCAAGTGAGGTATGAACTTACACTGAGTGTATGAATAATTCCCCAGCTGCCTAACAAGATACTTTTCTTCTAGTTACTGGGTTGGGAGATTAATGCACTTTTAAAAACAGTAGAGAAGGGGAGGTTGGGCTAGATACACAAAGGGAATTAGACACTGTGAGTGTGTCTACATGGGGATAAAAAAAATCTACTGCTGGGTCAGCTGACTCGGGTTCATGAGGCTCGGGCTCCAGGCGTGAAAAACTTCTATGCAGAGGTTCGGACTCAGGCTGGAGACCAATCTCTGGGACCCTATTAGGGTGGAAGGTCCCAGAGATTGGGCTCCAGCGTGAACCCAAAAGTCTAGACAGCAATTTTTAGTCCTACAGCTGCAGCCATGCCACGGGAGTTTTATCCCTGCACAGAGGTATCCTATGATACTCAGTGATTCAGTGCCTAACTTTTAAGCATCTTGCCACTCAGTGGCATTCTCAGTCCTGACTTTCATGCTTAGGCTTCCTATACAATGCATGGGGAGCATTAGACACCTAAACATGGGATCCACAAAAGCCCACATATGGAATGGGGAGCCACCTAAGCTAGCCAGTCGGAAAGGGTACACTCTTCAAAGGAAGTTGGTTGCCTAATTCTGGGCCAAAGAGAAGCACTGGTCTCCACTCGGGATTCTCAGCCATGAACCCCTTCTGGAGTTAGGCACCTAAATACTTTTTTGCAAGAAAGGGATGAAGAGGTGGTGGGGTGCCCTCCCAACCCTTATAACTTTTAGCACATGGTTAGAACACTCGCCTGGAATGTGGGATACCCAAGTTCAAATCCCCTCTCCACATCAGGCAGAGGGGAGAATTGAACCTCAGTCTCCCACATCCTGAGTGGGAGTCTTAACCACTGGCCTAAAAATGTTATGGGGAGGGGGGGGCACCACCACTACCTCTAGATAGTTTGTGTTCTCTGAACACACCTCCTAGATCAGGCTCTGTGGGCAAAATAGGATTAAGAAGTTTAAGTATTTCCCTGGGGTTTAAGTGTGAGCTAGGTGCCCAGACACCTAGAGTGAGGTGGCTGTGCTCACACTCACTGGCAGAAACTTAGGCTCTTGCAGAGTTAGGCAGCAGCTGAGCAGGGGGTTTTGAGGATTTCATTGGTACCTAGATGTTGGACTCAGGTGCTGTCCTTCCCCACTCTGAACTCTAGGGTACAGATATGGGGACCTGCATGAAAGACCCCCTAAGCTTATTCTTACCAGCTGAGGTTAAAAACTTCCCCAAGGTACAAACTTTGCCTTGTCCTTGAACCCTATGCTTGGTGGTGGCAGCATCTTAAACAAAGAGCAGGGAAAGAGCCCACTTGGAGACGTCTTTCCCCAAAATATCCCCCCAAGCCCTACACCCCCTTTCCTGGGGAAGGCCTAATAAGAATTCTTACCAATTTATACAGGTGAACACAGACCCAAACCCTGGGATCTTAAGAACAGTGAAAAATCAATCAGGTTCTTAACGAAGAATTTTAATTAAAGAAAAGGTAAAAGAATCACCTCTGTAAAATCAGGATGGTAAATACCTTACATGGTAATCAGATTCCGAACATAGAGAATCCTTCTAGGCAAAACCTTAATATACATTCCATTCAGCACAGCTTATTTTACCAGCTATTAAACAAAAGAAAATCTAATGCATTTCTAGCTAGATTACTTACTAACTAACAGGGGTTGTGAGGTTGCATTTCTGATCTGTTCCTGGCAAAAGCATCACACAGAGAGACAGACCCTTTGTTCCCCCCCCCCTCCAGATTTGAAAGTATCTTGTCCTCTCATTGGTCATTTTGGGTCAGGTGACAGCTAGGTTACCTTAGCTTCTTAACCCTTTACAGGTGAAAGGGTTTTGCCTCTGGCCAGGAGGGATTTTATAGCACTGTATACAGAAACGTGGTTACCCTTCCCTTTATATTTATGACAGGTGCTTAAGTCTTTTTGTGGCTCTTGCCCATTGAAATTTCATCACTGTGGTATTTAAACATCCTGAGGTTGACTGACAGTGTACAGCAGCACTAAGAATGGAGCAAATCAGCTGCTTTCAGTGTATCAGAAATGGCAGCATGACTACTAAAGGAAGAGTTCTCCCACCTTGGATTATGAAACCCATCAAAATCTCAAGGAAGCGAGCACTAAATTTGTTACTGCTGAGTACTGTATAAAGGGGTCAGTTACTATTAAGCGGAGAGGTGTTTTCCTACCCTGCCTGTTAATACACTGATTTGGAGAAAAATAATAGAGTAATACACAAGGCAAGATTAACACCAAATGTAGTTTGACTAATTTTTAAGCAACAAGTATTGTAGAATAATTAAATAATCAAACACACAAACAAGCCTTAAACACATCTTGATCACAGCTGCTATATGAATTGTTCTGTAGCACTGGAAAGATATCTTTCTCGGGGAAATATTGATTGCTGGATACATACCATACGTATGACATTCAAACAATCACAAAAACTGGATTTGAAACATTATGCAGTCATTTTAATTGCTTTTTGAACTAAATGGGATGAGAGCAGTATGTATTTCAAAGCTAAAACATAAGCTGCAGTTTACGGTTTGCAATTTAATCTTGTATATTTTTCAATATATGCATTTGGCATTCCTCCTTGTGATTCTACTCCCTCCACTTTCTTCAGTGTTCGGGTTCTATAAAAATCCAGACTGTGAAAACAGTAGTCATTTCTTACTAATGAAAGAGTAAGAATCATTAGAGCTGATCAACAGTTCATTTTGTATTATAAACATTACAAATTAACCTTTTTTGGTGACACCTTCTGTCAAGGTTTCTCCCCCACTCTGAACTCTAAGGTACAGATGTGGGGACCTGCATGAAAAGCCTCCTAAGCTTATCTTTACCAGCTTAGGTCAAAACTTCCCCAAGGTACAAAATATTCCACCCTTTGTCCTTGGATTGGCCGCTACCACCACCAAACTAATACTGGTTACTGGGGAAGAGCTGTTTGGACGCATCTTTCCCCCCAAAATACTTCCCAAAACCTTGCACCCCACTTCCTGGACAAGGTTTGGTAAAAAGCCTCACCAATTTGCCTAGGTGACTACAGACCCAGACCCTTGGATCTTAAGAACAATGAACAATCCTCCCAACACTTGCACCCCCCCCCTTTCCTGGGAAATGTTGGATAAAAAGCCTCACCAATTTGCATAGGTGACCACAGACCCAGACCCTTGGATCTTAAGAACAATGAACAATCCTCCCAACACTTGCACCCCCCCCCTTTCCTGGGAAATGTTGGATAAAAAGCCTCACCAATTTGCATAGGTGACCACAGACCCAAACCCTTGGATCTGAGAACAATGAAAAAGCATTCAGTTTTCTTACAAGAAGACTTTTAATAAAAATAGAAGTAAATAGAAATAAAGAAATCCCCCCTGTAAAATCAGGATGGTAGATACCTTACAGGGTAATTAGATTCAAAAACATAGAGAACCCCTCTAGGCAAAACCTTAAGTTACAAAAAAGATACACAGACAAAAATAGTTATTCCATTCAGCACAATTCTTTTCTCAGCCATTTAAAGAAATCATAATCTAACACATATGTAGCTAGATTACTTACTAAAAGTTCTAAGACTCCATTCCTGGTCTATCCCCAGCAGAAACCAGCATATAGACAGACACAGACCCTTTGTTTCTCTCCCTCCTCCCAGCTTTTGAAAGTATCTTGTCTCCTCATTGGTCATTTTGGTCAGGTGCCAGCGAGGTTACCTTTAGCTTCTTAACCCTTTACAGATGAGAGGATTTTTCCTCTGGCCAGGAGGGATTTCAAAGGGGTTTACCCTTCCCTTTATATTTATGACACCTTCATAAATTGAGTCCAATTTATGTGATCGTATATGTTATTCATATGTATTTGTCAAATTATTTCAAGGAATTTTTTTTTTTTTATGTATTGGCTGTTTGTGAACTGTTGGCTTTGTCTATTTGGTATCCATTATTAATTAATGTGATTCAAGAATCATGAATAAAAAGCTTCCAGTATGACTTGTCACATGGATAATGATTTGTGTGTGTGTGTGTGCGGGGGGGGGGGAATGGAATTCCCTCTCCCTGGTTTATAGCCCTTGTTTCTTTGTTCCTCCAGTCACAGTACATATTTTAATGTTTGTAAACAACAAATAGTATGACCCCACAAACCAAATTTACTACTTTATTCACAAAACTAGTCACAAACTATTTTTTACTAGCTTTAGGAATTATGTGGATTGTGTTGGCACTTTAATTCAGTGATGGTTGACTTTTTCAGGCCTGAAAAAGACTTCAGACTGAACCATGCTACTTATGTTATGTTCTAGGTTCACTATATACATATATACACACACACTGCACTCGATGAACATAAGACTATTAGAACAGCCATACCCATACTAGGTCAGACCAAAGATCCATCTAGGCCAGTAGCCTGTCTCCCAGCAGTGGCCAATACCAGGTGCTCCAGAGAGAATGAACAGGTAATCATTGAGTGATCCATTCCCTGTCGCTGATTCTCAGCTTCTGGCAAACAGAGGCTAGGGACACCATGACTGCTCATCATGGCTAATAACCTTGGATGGACTATCCTCCATGAATTTATCTTTTCTGAACGCTGTTATAGTCTTGGCCTTCACAACATCCTCTGGCAAAACGTTCCACAGGTTGACTGTGCGTTGTGTGAAGAAATACTTCCTTCTGTTCATTTTAAACCTGCTGCCTACTAATTTCATTTGGTGATCCCCTAGTTCTTGTGTTATGAGAAGGAGTAAACATCACTTCCTTATTTACTTTCTCCACACCAGGCATGATTTTATAGTCCTCTATCATATCTCCCCTTAGGTGCCTCTTTTCCAAGCTGAAAAGTCCCAGTCTTATTAATCTCTCCTCATACAGAAGCCGTTCCATACCCCTAATAATTTTTGTCGCCTTTTTCTGAAACTTTTCCAATTCCAATACATCTTTTTGAGATGGTGCGATCACATCTGCACATAGTATTCAAGATGTGAGCATACCATGGATTTATATAAATGCAATATGATATTTTCTGTCTTATTATCTATCCCTTTCTTAATGATTCCCAACATTCTGTTCGCTTTTTTGACTGCCGCTGCACATTGAGTGGATGTTTTCAGAGAACTATCCACAATGACTCCAAGATCTCTTTCTTAAGTGGTAACAGCTAATTTAGACCCCATCATTTCATATGTATAGTTGGGATGTTTTCCAATGTGCATTACTTTGCATTTGTCAACATTAAATTTCATCTGCAATTTTGTTGCCCAGTCACCCAGTTTTGAGAGATCCTTTTGAGCTCTTTGCAATCTGCCTGGGACTTAACTATCTTGAGCAGTTTTGTATCATGGATATAGCTATGTCTATACCTATATCTATAATTACACACTAAAAATACAATTGCCTAGCAATTAATCCTGCCTTCAATCCCTCATTAGTTCTATCCCTACCCAACCCCCCTCAATTCAGCCCCCATCATCACCACACAATCAGTTCAGCCATCCCCCAGTTCACCCTCCCAGCACTCATCCTATGTACTCAGATCCCACCATCAGTACAGCCCCCCCACCTCACATCCCCCACTATCCTCATTTCAGTCCCCCCTGCAGTCCCCAGGTCATAGTTCAGCCCTGTCAGCCTTACCTCTAGCTCTTCTTAGGGTTCTTCACCCTCTTCCACTTCCCAGGCTGGCAGGCGAGCAACTGCAGGGGATCTTTGCCACCCTCTGACTCTTCCCGGACAGGTGCTACAGGAGGGAGAAGCAGAGGCACTGTCCTGTCCAGGGTTCTCAGAGGAGGGCAAGGGGAGGAATGAGAGGACCTATGCCAAGCTGCTGTGCTCTTTGCACCCTGCTCCCCTCCTGTGAGAATGGTGAGCCTAGGAGAGAGAGATTGTGGCGTACCGATGGTGACTTAAGGGGCCTGGAGCATCTCATGTCTTCATAAGACAAGCTCCAGTACCATTTGAAATCCCATCACTCATGAAAAAAATCGCGAGCGCTAGTAATACCACAGACAGCTGACATGGATAATTTTGGCCCAAATGTTTACAATTGGAAAAGATAAAAGCAACTGAAAAGGATCTTATTGTCAGCAATGATGGCTTGCAGCTGAGCAAGGAGCTAGCTAGCTCAATCTCCAGGCAAACTGATGAACGCTGATGGACCAGATCAACCAGATCCTGGCACAATATCTGAGTCTCTCTGCTACCCTATGCAAAATTTGCCTACAATAATTCAGCTCACACCTCCACACAACAGAGACCATTCTTTGCCAGCTATGGCTTCCACACATGCTTTTACCCAGCCATGCACACAGTTCCCCCAGTACCTGCAGTGGTGGATCTGGTTACCATCCTTCACCAAGTGCAACAAGAACTTGGGAAATATTTAAAGGCTGCTAAAGGACCATATAAACACTATGCTGATCTCAGGCTGCAGGCCATCCCTGAGTTCGCTGTAAGGGTCAAGGTCGGTTATCCATTTGGAACCTCAAATCAGTCCACCCGTCAGCCAAGTTTGATCACCTATACTTGCTCCCATTCCCAAACCTGCAATAAATCAACCCAATAACATTTAAGTTGCAGCTACCAGAGTTGCTGAAGATTCATCCAGTATTCCATGTCTTCCTCCTAAAAACATGCACCAAGAACCCATTACCAGCTCATTCCAACTACACAGCATCACCTATAATCACTGAGGAGCAGTGGGCGCTGTCCGGGGTTCTCTGCTCGGTGTCCCCATCCGGTTCCCTTCATTTGACCCTTTGACCACACTCCTGTCCCTGTTATTTCATTAGTTGTCCCCCGTACTTATTTGGTTTCCAGGTTCTGTGGATCCCCCTCTTAGGCTACGGGGGGGGGGGACCTTTAGCAGTGGGTGCTTTGCCAGCCCACTTCCTGGATCCCAATAGGATCACCTATAATCATCCAAAGACAAGAGGAATACATGGTTCAACAAATCCTTGATTCCTGGTGAGTTCAGGGTAAGCTCTAATACCTGCTGAACTGGGAATGGTCCCAGATGACCAAACTGGGGGAGATTATCCATATGCCAGACCTGCTGTGAAACTTCCACTGAGCTCATCCTGAGAAGCAAAGCCTGGGATCTAAAAGAAGTCCTTCAAAGGAGAGGGAAGTTCTGTCAGGAACAAAGGCCTGCAACTGATTTTGGGAATAGCTAGCTCAATCTCCAGGCAGATTAACAAACACAGGTGAGCTACAGCAGAACCACCTGATTGGCTGGGAGGAACTACCAACCATGCTCATTAGCCCAATCAGTAACAGCAGGTTGCTGGCTGTTCAATTCTTATACACACAGCTGAGATCACTCTTGTGCCTGCCTTGCTCTAGACTTGCTCCTTGTTCTAGCTCTAATCCAGTCAGCTCCAGCCCTGCTTGGTTCCTGACTCTGGTTCCGACCCTTGGTGCTGTTCCTGGTCTCTGGCTACTGCAGCTCTGACCAGTAGACCTGACCGGCCTTGACCTGGTTGCTAATACTTACAATGGAAAGGGTCAGGCAACCTTAATAACAGACAATGCTACTGGTCTTGCCTATAGTATACATACACACAAATCATGGTCAGTGGTTTTTGAATGTTAACTCTCCTAGCAGTGACTTTATGGACTATGGTAAAGACTACTACCACAATACAAATGATGGAAAAAGATGGTTATAGAAATGTTATAGAAATAGTTAAAAGAAGCAAGCTGTTCCTTTGTATAGGAGGTGGTATACCTAAATTTGCCCCTATTTATCTTTGCTTCATATTAAAGGTTCCTTTCCCCCCTCACCCAATACCCTTCAATTCCTTTACTTTAAATATCCTGGGATTATTTCCATTATGTTAATCATTAGTATGGTATGTTTACTTAGCATAGCTAAATTTAAAAGAGCAGTTCTTACTCACATGAATAATCCCACTGGAGTCAACTTGATCACTCACTTAAATAACTCACATGAGAAAGTTTGCCAGGTAGGGCCCTAAATGGGGGTTTAACTAATAATATTTCTCAATACTATTTTTCAATGAGGTTAAAAATATAAAAGATGTGCAATGGAATTCCTACAGTATTATACATTATTGGGGAAAGTAAAAATGTGCTTAATTCAATCTGAATATAATTGATTCCATTCTTTAGATACTCTTTGTCACTGTATATAAAACCCTGTGAGCCAAATACAGGTACAATTCCAAATGGGTAGTTGTAACAAAATATGTATTGTTCGTTTCTACTATGGCTCATCTTTAGCAGGAGCACCTTTACTGCTCCAATGTAGATAATTTTGCAGGACTCCAAATTATGCTTTTGGTAAGACTAACCTCTGTCAGCACCTAATTTATCACATTTATTTGAGAGCTGTAAGGTGAAAGCACAGAAACAAGGGTCATTTGACCTTGCTTAGCCAAACAGACCTGTAACCCAAGTGCTTCATTTGATCTTTCAAAATGATAGATAAGGAGTATAGTGCATTAGCAACAGATACTTCTTGTGAACAGTAAACATACACTGTTTATCCTACACGTCCCCTTCATACCCCAAATTTTAATTAGAAAACTTAAGTATATTTGAGAGGAAAAGCTTAGAGCCATTTTTGTAAGAGATAAAGAGCCACTGAGATTCAAAGTAAAGAGCTACTTGTGCCACAGTTCATTAACCTTTAGATTTATATACTTCAGGCAAAATTTGGGAAGGTTCTGAAAATGTCCCCTCTAAAGAGAGAACTCAGCTAACAAAGCCAATTTTATGACATTTGTGGATTGGGGATTATGTTTTCCAATGAAACTCCTCTCCCACTGTAAAACCTCAGTTGAAAGGTCAGCATGTGCACTATAGAGGTGTAGTTTCCAATAATGGACCAAACTTCAAAGTATTCACTCCAGCAAGATTCTCACTGACTAAGAAATGAGCAAGGGTGTCAGGATTTGGTCCAAGAAATTTCTAATCATACCTTACATACACATAGTTCTTTTTTATGTGTAGAAATATTGGCTTCATTGGACCAGTTAGGCACTGATTAATTTTATTCACTGGGAACAATGCCTAGTCACAGCATCTTGCAGGAGTTAGGGGTTAACTCTTGGTGTTATTGTGCATCAGGAAAGCAAGAATGACTTTCATGGTTCCTTCATGCTCAAGGGGGGTGCAGCACATTGAGCTGACTAGCCAGTGAGGGGACAGATAGCAGGTGCAGGGGGCAAAGTTTTGTCTCCTCTCTGTCTTTCTGGGGTGGCTTGTATGACCCAGTAAAGATGACCGTTGTTCCTGTCCTGAGTGAAAGGAGTCACAAGTTGGGGAAAGGTTACTTGCAGCTCCCCATAATCTATCATATTTTAATGGTACGCCTGACAATTAGATTGTTCCTGATGTAGAACAGGTGATAGGGCAAGCAGGTCTGCATTTCTCTTAGTCCATAACTTCAGAGATTTCTGGGATGTAGTCTGATTTACTTCAACAAAAAAACTTCAAAAACAGACTCCAATGAGAAACTGCAGAACTGGAATTAATTTGCAAACTGGACACCATCAAATTAGGCCTGAATAAAGACTGGGAGTGGATGGGTCACTACAAGAACTAAAAACTAATTTCCCCATGCTGATTTCCCCCTACTGTTACTCACATCTTCTTGTTAACTGTTTGAAATGAGCTACCCTGATTACCACTACAAGAGTGATTTTTCGTCCTGTTGATAATAGCCCACTTTAATTGAATTGTCTCGACCCCCCACGTGGTAAGGCAACTCCCATCTTTTCATGTACTGTTATATGTATCTTCCTACTGTATTTTCCACTCCATGCATCTGATGAAGTGGGGTTTAGCCCATGAAAGCTTATGCCCAAACAAATTTGTTAGTCTCTAAGGTGTCACAAGTACTCCTCGTTGTTTTTGCTGATACAGACTAACATGGCTACCACTCTGAAACTTGATTTACTTCTGTACACTATCCTGGCTCATATCAGAAACAATTATAAATGAAGAATAAACTACATTCTCTGCAGCCATATTTTTCTAATACCCAGCAGTTCTATCACTGATACTTTCACATATACATATAGATGGGGGGCAAGGGAGTTTTCACAAATGGCACCACCATAATCAACCTCACCTTCTTAGTGTCCTATTGCTCTCTAAATCATTTCCTTTAACTTTGCTCAGGGACAATATGTTAGCTGTTAGTACTGACTAGCTCCCTTTAATTAAGAAGGCTGAATCTTCAATTTGAAGTCTATTCTCGGCATGATTATACTTCTGTGTAGTGCCCATTTACTGTTTTCTCTACCCCTGCTGCCTGTGATAAACTTTCTCCTTTCTGAAACAGACAATTTATATCATTGCAGAAAAGGTTAAGCTTAACAGGATTTGATAGCACCTATTGTCATGGATGTTTTATAAAATGCTACAGAAAGTTCTGTAAGTAATTCAGGAAGCAGAACTCTTCCTTTTGAATCAGTACTGGGCCTACATTCCCCTGCGAGGGGAGGAGGAACTGGTGGTATATTGCTGAAGGTGCTCTCCACTGCTGAGACCTAACCTCGGATAGTCAAGACTTCTTAGTGGTAATGCAAATTTTACTGTGTCTGCAAGAAAAGCTGTAATATTCATGAAGTCCAATAAAATACTGTCACAGGATCATCAATTCAGTGTTGATTCAGTACCTTAAGCTCTCAGGACTCTTGGGTTGCAGCACCATTCTCCTCATTTAGTCTCAGAGTTAAAATTTTGCTTAAGCACAGTGACTTATGCTTCAAATACTCCACTAGCCTGCTGTGTACAGGATAGAGTCAGATAAGCACTTGATGGGTGGTGCCCTCAGATCAGCATGTCTCTGGGATGGTATTTAAGAGATTCTTTTCTGAAATATAGTGTGAAGTGTTTTTAAGTGTAATTTATTATTCAGATAAAAGTCATACAACAGAATACCTCGAAAAGCAATTGAGGCCCAATTCACCTCCCACTGAAGTCAATGGGAATCCTTCCACTGATTTTGATAGGAACTGGATTCTAATAGCAATATGGAATATTGCCATAGCTCACGTACATCAGATGCAGTTGCTAACAGAAAAGTTGTGAAAGATAGTATTAATGTTGTTCATCCACAAAACATATTCCCATAAAGGTGTATCAATCAGTCAAAATAACATTTAAATGGGACTTGAATAGTGCACAGGCCTTCTCCTGGCCCACTAACCAAGTGTGAATTTCACCCACACAGAGATGAGAAAATACATATTAAATAGGTAATAGTTTGCAGACTCAGCACCTAACTGACAATGTGCAAACCATACTTAAGACATTATTATTATTCTTTACTTTTACAAAGAGAGCCATTGTTGCATATGGTGTTTTACAGGGAGTAAAAACACAGCCCCTGCCATGAGGAGTTTACAATTTAAAATTTCAAGAATTGGATTCTTGTAAGTGCTCCCATGTTATCAGTTAAGAGATGAATCTTTAATGAAGCCAGCAGAACCTAATTCAGCGCCTGAACCAACTCCCACTGGAATCATTGGGAGACTTTCTATTTACTTTAATTGGAGCTGGATCATGCCTGTAATTATTTCCTGGCTTATATGATTCAAAATCTTGGAATTCATTACATTGTTTAGTCAAGCCAGTTTCTATCCAGATAGCTCAAGTGTCGGCTGGGGTTTAAACACACAAACATTGGCTTCCATCATAGGCTAATTAGTTGGATAAAAAACTATGTAGCCCACATACATTTTTAGTGACACCACGTTATTTTTTCCTTGATGTTCAAAGACATTAAAGGGGAAATGGTGAGCTGTAATAAGGTTTCAAATAGCATTCAAGGTGCTTCCTTTGACTTTTGATGCTCTTGTGAAAACACACAAAGGCCTCTGTCAAAGTTTGGTTTGAACTAGTTTTAACTTCTCAAGGCACTAAGCATATTTATATTTTATTTACTCAAATCAAAAACAAAGAGCTATGTTTCCCATTTCCTACTGAAGCCCGTGCTTCTGAGTGTTGCACCTCAATTCCCCACTGTTCAGCAACAAGACCAATAGGCTCTCTGGAAGAATTTTATCTGTCACCATAAATGAAGGACAGAACACAATCTATATTGTATAGTTTGTAAATGCCTTATGACAAGAAGCTGAAAACGTGAAGGTTATCACAGTGACATCAACTTTCCCACAATGCACCTATTTTAAGGCACAAACTTAACAATGTAACTAGTAATTCAAAAAACTCCAGGGCTCTGATTCACATTGACATTAAGCCCCCTTTACACAATTCTGGCAGTGCAAAAAAGCCTTCAGTTGGGTATAAAACTATTTACACCTAATGTAAGGTATAAAGGGTCCTTAGTGTAAAGGAGATTCAGGCCTCAATTGCATAATGTGAGCAAGTTAGAGATACTTCGTGAACTTTAACTTTTCCATTTCCTGACTTCTGAATGTTTAAAGTCCCACTCCAGAAAACAAGATTCATGAAGGTGTACCTTTGCACTTGTGTAGATCTCTACTGAAGTCAGTAGGGCTTCTCATGGGTAAAGGAGTTAAGTCTATTTGCATGATTGGGCATTAAAATTATAACTTTAATGCTACATTAATGTGTGTTTCTGTATTTAATTTCCTTTCTTTTTTCTTATAAAAAAGACTAAAACACAAATCTTTCTATAGATTTCACTGTGGACCACAGTACCATAGTAGAACGCATACAAAACTATCAAATTGCACTCTGAAATAGCAGCACAAAGCCACCACTCCAACCTAGTTATCAGATACTTATCTAATGTATTTACTGTACCTTCTTCCATAGTGCTGAAAATAGCAGAACTTTAGACTAACTGGAAATTTTGTGAAAAAACAAATTTTTATGTTTGGAGGTAGTGTGGTCTAGTTGAGAGAACACAGAAATCAAGAAATCTGGGTTCTGCTCCCAGATCTATGATTAAGTCACCGTGGGCAAGCCACAATCTTTTGTTGCCTCAGTTTCTCCATCTGTAAAATAGTTTGTGATTACCTTAATTTTTAAAGATCTGTATGATCTACTAAACAAAACAATCACCATATAGTATTATTATATAATATACCATTATTTTAAAGAAGATATTTCATATGTAGCCTGCAGACTAGTCTTCAGGGAGGACTAGCAAATCAAAGCACTTCATCTGAGTTTTGTATGCCCACACAGTTGCAAAATTCCCCTCCCCCCCAACCCCTGCAACACACACATTCTTACATAACAAAAAGCCAAAAGGAAGGATTTTGTAAAAGTTATGTGCATGTGAAATTCAGCTTAAAATGAAAGTGCAAATGTTACTTTAACTATTTTTTTTTCAAAACAATGATACATAAATATATTTTTCTCCACCATGAACCTAATAACTCAATATATACACTGGAAACAAAACTGATCCTAGGAGCATCATGCAGACACCATGCTCACACATTTAACTATTTAAGATTCTTATACGAAGCCCATCACCACGGTGTGAGACTGCCAAATGGTATTCCTTTAACTGTGACTGTCAGTTTGCCGCTCCAAGAAAAAAAAAAAGTAGACTGAGAATTGAAGAATAAAGGTTACTTTTTTTTTTTTTAAAGAAACAGAAGAACAGGGCAGGGGCACAAATGGCTAGAATCTCCTGATGAGGTGCTTGAATAGACTGATGAGGTGCTTGAATCCTCTACTGGTGAGTCTCACACATCTAAAAGTCTCAGATTAGTACCAACTGAAAAACAATATGCATGTAAAATAAACTATTAACCAAATCACATTGTTGGGATGCATTTAGATGCTATTATTAAAGACAGCTGCAAACATTTACACTATGTCAGTGAAGGACTGTTCACCCAGTGATTCTTATCAATTTGTGTGTAATCTGCATATGGATTGTACTAAACTGGCCCAGATCCACAGAATTTTATAACATCTAGGAAACCAAGCTACATATCATTTGTTTTAAGAAAATCACCAGAGACTGTCAACAATTTTTTTCATGTTGTCAAAAGAATGCGTTATGTATTTTGTTTCCAAAGTAGCTGAAGAAACATAAACAAGCAGAGAGAAAGAAAATTCTCTGGAAACTAGAAAAGTTTGAGGAAAACATAGGATTTCATCCTATGTGATGCTGTCATAGATATTCAGTATAAAAACAGTCTTCTTTGCTAAGTAACAAAAGTGCACATAGAACTCAAGAGGTTTTCATTGAAATTATTGCTGACTCTCTCTTATATTATTCTGTGGTTCCAGTGCAAATGACCCATGTCCAAAATCATTACATGCCAAGTCACAAATATTTGTACTTGGTTACCTACAAATAATACCGCACTTTGTATGATACTTTAGAGAGGGGCTAAATGTCAGGAATCACTGTTGTGATAAAATAAAGTTCATAAACAGCAACCATTATTTTCATGGTTTTTGTAGTGTTTTCTAAAACAAAAAGATATGGCTGAGTTTTATTTACAAAAAAATTTGGGTTTTCTGCTTAAGCACAACCATTACATTAAGAGCAGTCATTGCTCATCTGAACCATTTTATTCTCCCATGATCATTCCAGGTCCATACTGCACTTTTTCATCTATTATAACTAATCAATTTAATATATTGGGTTTTGTAGATCTATTTCTACAGTCCTTGGTCCAAAAACACCCTTTCATTAACTTCCCCAAGGACTTGAGAATCAGACTCATTGTTTGAGCTATACCTCTTCTTTGGAGAAGAGGCAAACACTTGACAATTCATCATTAATGTGTGCATGAGTGGGAGTGACGATAAAGATGAAGAGAAATGGCTTCAATACTAAGAATATGAAACCCCATTGAACTTGGTTTACCAACCAGGTAGATGTATATATTAGAAATGTAATTATCAATTAACGAAATAAGAGAATGCAAATGTAATAATTTACCTGACACAATATTAAAACAAAACCATCAAAATATATTAAGGGTATGACTTCAGACAAAGAATAGAATATGAAGGTGTAAACTGCCACTCTGTCTTTCAAGGAAAAATGTACAAAAATATATATAAAGAGATTCTTACCACAAGTAAGAGTAAAGCACTAAAAATTTGAAATAAATAGAAGGCTCCTCAAATCTCTTTATAGATTTTAGTTTGTGTTTGTACAGTTGCACAACTGAAAGTATTTGACATTATGAAACTTCATAATCAAATAGCAATGTAATATGTTGTTTTGACAATAGAGTAGAACTTGGGAATCCAGCTCAGAATTTACATGTTGAGTAAAATGAGAATTCTTTCAGTGTAGGCAGTGGTGCAAGTAGAATTCATTTCTTACCCATATGCAGCTAAAGGGTGTGTGTGGAGGGGAAGACATGACCTCCCCACGTGACCCCCCCACATGACTCCTGCCCCCAGTCCAGGGCCCTATGATATCCCCCTCTGCTCCCCATGATCCATCCCATGTTACCTCTGGGAGGGAGCACTCCCAGTGCGCAGACACAGCACAGCTGTTGTGTTGGCTTCTAAGAGACGAGGACTTGCTCTCTGAAACAATAGCCAGTTGCAGGCCCGCCGATGGGGCGGGCAAAGGAGGCAATTGCTCAGGGGGCCACGCAATTTAAAAGGGCCCTGGGCCCTTTTAAATAGCCTAGGTGCATGAGACCACTCTGGGCCCCACACTTTGGAAGGCCCCGGGGGCCAGCATAGAATCATAGAATCATAGAATATAAGGGTTGGAAGGGACCCCAGAAGGTCATCTAGTCCAACCCACTGCTCGAAGCAGGACCAATTCCCAGTTAAATCATCCCAGCCAGGGCTTTGTCAAGCCTGACCTTAAAAACCTCTAAGGAAGGAGATTCTACCACCTCCCTAGGTAACGCATTCCAGTGTTTCACCACCCTCTTAGTGAAAAAGTTTTTCCTAATATCCAATCTAAACCTCCCCCACTGCAGCTTGAGACCATTACTCCTCGTTCTGTCATCTGCTACCACTGAGAACAGTCTAGAGCCATCCTCTTTGGAACCCCCTTTCAGGTAGTTGAAAGCAGCTATCAAATCCCCCCTCATTCTTCTCTTCTGCAGGCTAAACAATCCCAGCTCCCTCAGCCTCTCCTCATAACTCATGTGTTCCAGACCCCTAATCATTTTTGTTGCCCTTCGCTGGACTCTCTCCAATTTATCCACATCCTTCTTGAAGTGTGGGGCCCAAAACTGGACACAGTACTCCAGATGAGGCCTCACCAATGTCGAATAGAGGGGAGCGATCACGTCCCTCGATCTGCTCGCTATGCCCCTACTTATACATCCCAAAATGCCATTGGCCTTCTTGGCAACAAGGGCACACTGCTGACTCATATCCAGCTTCTCGTCCATGGGCAATCCCGGAAGTGATGTATTCATCACTTCCACCCCAGGCCCTGCCCCCGTGACGTTCTGTATCTCGTGGAAACACTCTAAACTCCCATGTTCACCCTTATAATATGATTGTGTGGTATCTAATCCAAAGTTTGTCATGTCGGGTGTCTTCTGAAGGCTCATGATTTACTGAGCATTGTTGTTACGGTAATTTTATATCAGAGGGGTAGCCGTGTAGTCTGGATCTGTAAAAGCGGCAAAGAGTCCTGTGGCACCTTATAGACTAACAGACGTACCATCTGACGAAGTGGGTATTCACCCATGAAAGCTTATGCTCCAATATGTCTGTTAGTCTATAAGGTGCCACAGGACTCTTTGCCGGTAATTTTATAGTAAGCATTGTTATAGTAATAGGTTGTAATTTCATGTATATAGTTATGAGGCTGAAAATGTGTCCTCATGGCTTAAAGAAAGCCCAGGCAAAATCTCTCCAGAAGCAGAGGGGCAGTTCACACCTCATCAGGGCATGTATGGGACAAACCCAGCCCAGCCTCACAGGAACAAAGGACACTGGCCTAGGCAACAACAAAGGATCTGTTGGACTATCAAGTAAGTCACCCCTCTTCCATTGGTCAGTTTGGGACTGCAATAAGGTAATGCTCATCTGACTCTGAAAGGCGGAGGTGGCAAAGCCAAGAGGGAAGAAAGGACATGATAAAAGGGAGAGACGTTTGCCATGCTCTCTCTCTTCCACCTACATCTACAGATACCACCACACAGTGACTGAAGCGCTGATCAAAGTGGAGAGCCTAGCTGAAGGGCAACCAGCCAGCCTGTGGTGAGAAGCATCTAAGTTTGTAAGGGCATTGAAAGTGTTACAATCAGCTTAGAATGCATTTTGCTTTTATTTCATTTGACCAAATCTGACTTGTTATGCTTTGACTTACAATGACTTAAAAATCTATCTTTGTAGTTAATAAACTTGTTTGTTTATTCTACCTGAAGCCTGCGTTTGGTTTGAAGTGTGTCAGAGACTCCATTTGGGAGAACAAGCCTGGTGCATATCAATTTCTTTGTTAAATTGACAAACTCATATAAGCTTGCAGTGTCCAGTGGGCATAACTGGACGCTGCAAGACAGAGGTTCCTAGTGTTGTGTCTGGGACCGGAGATATTGGCTAGTGTCATTTGGTTGCACAATCCAAGGAGCAGCTTACATGCCAGAGGCTGTGTGTGAACAGCCCACGAGTGGGGGTTCTCACAGCAGAGCAGGGTAAGGCCAGCTCCCAGAGTTGAGGATTGGAGTGACCTAGCTGATCACCAGTCCAGATAACACCAGAGGGGAATGTCACACACCCTATGGGTGGCCCTGGGGCCCAGAATTTCTGTTGGTGAGCCTGGCCAGTTCACAGTCACACTTGCTTTGGGAATTGCAAGCAGAAGAGCTTCAAACCAGCTCCCTCTGACAGCAGAGAATATTTTTTTCAGACATGCTGGCAACCAAGCCACATGCCGGCAGCTCTTCCGGCACAGATGTACCACCCCCAGCCTTTTCCCCCACAGACCTGTCCTCCAGCGGGGCTGCTGTACAGGCCCTGAACAGGACTCAGGAGACATCTTTGAATGACACAGGAGAGAGGTCTAACCACCTAAATTTTGTGCACAATTTCTGTGTCATATAAGCAAACTGCGGGATTTTATATTCAAATGTGCCTTTAGATACCTAAATATTGATTAACAGACACATTAATCTAATTGCTTTAAACAGCTGGGATAATTGTGTAGGTGCAAATATTGGTATGTTATCATGGGCGGGGCGTGAGTCCTCCATTTGGGGAGGTTGGGCCTGAGCGCTGAAAGCGCCCTAGAAGTGTGTGTGTGGGGGGGCACTGTCAGCCAGAGGATGTCCCTGCCCTCTGCTCTGCACTGAAGCCCACCCCATTTGGCCTCCTCTCCTCGAGACCCTGCCCACACTCCACCTCCTCGGCACCCACCCACCGGGCCCCACCCCTTAGGCGTCCCTGCCCACTATTTGTGACTCTCTGCCTCTCCCCAGAGGCTCCACCACCCATGCCTCTCTGCCCCCTCCCCTGAAGGGTCTCCCTGCCTGCCGCCCAGACCTCTCTGCCTTTCAGAAGGTGAAGGGTGTGAGCAGCAATTGGGGGAGGCCATAGGGGAGAGGATGAAGAGGTGTGAGAGGCAGGCAGGGGTGGCCATGGGGGAAATGGTGGAGAAGCATGAGAGGCAAGCGGGGGAAAGGGACAGAGAAGCATGATCAATAGAAGCCTTGGGAGAAGAGGCAGACTGGAGGATGGAAGAGGAGCAGCATGGTCAGGGCCATGGGGAAGAGTGGAATACTGGAGTGGGGCCTTGGGTCAGAGCATGGGTGGAGCTACAGCTCGGGTGCCCTTTCAGCGGTGCTCCAAAGGTGGCAGCCCAGTGGCTTGCCTCCAAAGGGAGGTGTGCAGCATCCTGTTTGGGGTGGCATAGCCTCCCATGGCCTATTATATCCACCACCCATTGTGACAAAGTTCCTGCACTACCTTGGTGGATCTTCCGCTTATTGGCAGATTTGCTCACCTTGGAGCTTCACAGCAGCCCTCAGCTTGGCCGTTTTTCTGAATTCACAGTCCAGGTCGACTCCTCCTGTGTCTGACCAGGAGTTGGGAGGATTTTGGGGGAAACCGGGCCCGCCTTCTACTCCGGGTTCCAGCCCAGGGCCCTGTGGAATGCAGCTGTCTAGTGTGCCTCCTGGAACAGCTGTGTGACAGCTACAACTCCCTGGGCTACTTCCCCATGGCCTCCTCCCAACACCTTCTTTAGCCTCACCATAGGACCTTCCTCCTGGTGTCTGATAATGCTTGTACACCTCAGTCCTCCAACAGTCCACGTTCTCACTCTCAGCTCCTAATGCCTCTTGCTCCCAGCTCCTCACATGCACACCACAAACTGAAGTGAGCTCCTTTTAAAAACCCAGGTGCCCTGATTAGCCTGCCTTAATTGATTCTAGCAGCTTCTTGATTGGCTGCAGGTGTTCTAATCAGCCTGTCTTAATTGTCTCCAGAAGCTTCCTGATTGTTCTGGAACCTTCCCTGTTACCTTACCCAGGAAAAGGGACCTACTTAGCCTGGGGCTAATATATCTGCCTTCTATTACTCTCCCATAGCCATTTAGCCCGACCCTGTCACATTTCTCCCCCCCTCCCCCCCGCCCAACACTATGGGGTTGGGAAACTTGGGACATCAGGCAGTGTACTCATGACAAGCCATCTGCATTGCCATGGTGGCTTCCAGCCCGGTGTTGTATGGTGAATTGGAAAGGTTGTAGGGACAGGAACCATCTGGTCACCCTTGGGTTCTTCTCTTTATTTTGCTGCATCCACTGGAGGGGTGCATGGTCAGTCACAAGGGTAAACCGTCATCCCAGAAGGTAATAACGTAGTGTTTCCATGGCCCATTTCACAGCTAGGCACTCTCTTTCAACCATGGCATACTTCTGCTCTCTTGGTAGGAGTTTCCTGCTGAGGTAGAGGATTGGGTGTTCTTCATCTCCAACCATCTGCAATAGGACAGCTCCCAGTCCTACTTCAGATGCATCTGTTTGTTGCATTCTTTGTTGAAGTCTGGGGCTATAAGCACGGGGTTACTGCAGAGGGCTGTCTGTAGATCCATGAATGCTTTCTCTGCAGCATCTGTCCACTTCACCATGTCTGGACCCTGGGCTTTTATCAGGCCTGTCAGGGGACTCGCTCTGGTAGCAAAATTGGGAATAAATCGTCAGTAGTACCCCACCACACCCAGGAATGCTCGGATTTGCTTTTTCCGATTCGGCCGGGGCCAATTTTGGATAGCCTCTAGTTTGTTTAGTTGGGGCTTGACCAAGCCCCTTCCAACAATGTAGCCAAGGTATTTAGCCTTGGCTAGCCCTATAGCACACTTGTCTGGGTTGGCTGTGAGGCCAGCCTGTCTTAGAGTGTCCAGAACCGCTTCCACCTTTCCTAAGTGGGTTTCCAGTCGGGGGTGTGAATAATCACATCATCCAGGTATGCCACTGCATAACTGGTATGGGGCTGTAGGAGCTTGTCCATAAGACGCTGGAAGGTGGCAGGTGCCCCATGCAGTCCAAAAGGAAGAACAGTATATTGAAACAGACCCTCTGGTGTAGAGAATGCTGTCTTTTCTTTCGCATCTTTGGCAAGCGGAATCTGCCAGTATCCCTTTGTTAAATCAAGGGTGGTCAACAATTGAGCATTGCCCAGGTGGTCAACTAACTCATCGATATGGAGTATGGCATATGCATCGAATTTGTATATCTCATTCAGCCGACGAAAATCATTACAAAACCTAATGGTGCCATCGGACTTGGGCACCAACACAATCGGGCTTGACCACTGACTGTGGGACTCTTCGATGACTCCCAGCTCCAACATCCTTTTTACCTCTGCCTTGATCTCCTCCCTTTTTGCTGCTGGGACCCGATAGGGCCTTAAAGTTACCTTTGCCCCAGGATCTGTGATAATGTGGTGATATGCTTCGGTGGTCCGGCCTGGTTTAGTTGAAAACACGTCCTGATATCAGTTGATCATCTCAGTTACCTCCTTCTTCTGATTTGGTGTCAGATCAGTGGATATCCTGATCTGCTCCTGCATATTATTTCTCTGGATCGGGGTCTCTTGGGCCACCACACACGCCTCTCGTTGGTGCTAAGGTTTTAAGAGGTTAATGTGATAAATTTGTTCTTGTTTCCGGCGTCCTGGCTGCTGCACCTTGTAGGTTACTTCCCCCACGGGTTCAGCCACCTCATAGGGCCCCTGCCATTGGGCCAAAAGCTTGCTTTCTTCCGTGGGTACCAACACCATCATCCGATCCCCTGGTTGGAACTGTCGGACTTTTGCCTGGCGAGTGTAATGGGTTCGCTGGGCCTCCTGCGCCTTTTCCAAATGTTCCCGTACAATAGGGGTGACCCAGGCTATCCATTCTCACATCTGCAACACATGGTCAATTATATTTCTCCCCTTATTGGGTTCCTCTTCCCAGATTTCTTCTGCAATATCTAGTATGCCATGGGGGTGGCATTCATATAATAATTCAAAGGGGGAAAATCCAGTTGAGGCCTGAGGTACCTCCCAGATTGCAAACATAAGGTAGAGTAGTTGGGTGTCCCAATCCTTCCCATCTCAACTTACCACTTTCCTTATCATTGCCTTGAGGGTTCGGTTAAACCTTTCTACCAGCCTATCGGTCTGCGGATGATAGACTGAAGTTCTCAGGGTATGTATATGGAGCAGTGTACAGAGGTCCTTCATTAGCTTTGACATAAATGGGGTACCTTGGTCTGTTAATATCTCCTTTGGTAGCCCCACTCGGGCAAAGATCCCCACCAACTCTTTAGCTATCATTTTAGAGGCTGTGTTCCACAGGGTGATGGCTTCTGGGTAGCGAGTAGCATAATCCAGAACGACAAGTATATATTGGTGGCCCTGGGCTGTCTTCTCCAGGGGTCCCACTAGATCCACAGCTATTCACTCAAAGGAGACCTCTAGGATGGGAAGGGGTACTAAAAGTGCCCTCAAGTGGGGACGGGGACTGTGCAGGTGACACTGCGGGCAGGACGCACAGTACCTCCGCACTTCTTCATGTACTCCAGGCCAGAAGAATCGTCTCAGGACCCGTGCCAGAGTCTTCTCTACTCCCAAATGCCCCCCAAAAAGATGACTATGGGTCAGACTTAATACAGCATTCTGGTGTTTTTGAGATACTAGGATCTGCTGTACCTTCTGCCCCTGTACTGGTACAACCCGCTTTAAGAGATTCTTCTTCATTATGAAGTAGGGTCCTGGTCCTTGGGTTTTCCCTTCCACGGGGACCCCATCTATTTTGGTCACCTCCTTCCTAATGTTGTCGTACCTTGGGTCTTCTGCCTGGTCCCGTCCAAAATTTCCTCTCCCAGGGCTAATCTGCCTGAGATCTAGGGGGCCAGTCTCTGTTGCCTCTACTGGTTCAGAGGCATTAGGATGTGGGTCTGACTCAGGTGCTTCTCCCTCTTGGGTGGCCTCCTTTTCAGCTGCTTGGGTCCGCCTGCCTACGAGAGCTACCCTCTGGCTTTGGGCCAGTATTCGGGTTCCCAAGGCCTTAGCTCCCTTCTTTCCCTTTTCGTCTTTCGACGCTGTCTGGGAGTGGAGAACAAATCTGGGGATATTTCAGAGATGGTTGGGGGTTGACAGTCTACTGTGGATGCCTCACTACTTTCAGGGCTCTCCCCTTTCTCCAATTCCCCTACCGGGAGTAAGTCTCCAAACCCTGGGAAGTCCCTCCCTATGACCACTGGGTATGGGAGTTTAGGGACTACACCTGCTGCTACCTCAGTAGTGTTCCCCTGAATCTCGATTTTTACTGGGATGGTGGGGTAATAACCAGCTGTTCCATGGACGCGTGTTACCCCCGTATGCTTAGCCCACAGCTGACTACCTTTCACAAGCTTCCCTGAGATAAGCATGATAGCACTCCCCGAATCAACTAGTGCTGTGGTCTCTATCCCATTTAGCTTCACTGGTCTAGTGTACATATGTGTGGTTAGTGAGACCCCCACAAGGTGGATTAGGGAGCATAGGTCTGCCCAGTTCCCCAGGTTACACTGCATAGGCTCCTAGGCATTGCGACACTGTGCAGCTATGTGTTCCCACTCCCCGCAGGCATAACATCTGTATGGAGCCCTAGGTGTTCCCTGGTCTCTTGATTTGGGTAGTCTAACATCACGATCCTCTTTCCCCCTCAGTGCTCCGACTCTTTGTGGCTTCTGGTTGGCCTTCAGCCCCTCTCTTTTTCCACCTGGGTTCTCCTGATGGCCCAGTCACCCGATCTCTAGGTCTTGGTGCTTCTAGTTTAAACCGGGGTGCTTCTTCCTTAACTGGTCGGGTCAGCTCCCTCGCCGTCCTTCGCCTTTCTACCAGCACGACAACCTCATCGTAGGTGGAGGGTTCATTCTGGCTTACCCAGATGCAAAGGTCTGGTGGTAGTCCTCTCATGTACCGGTCGATGACCAGAACCTCTAGTATCTCCTCCAGACTCTGGGACTCAGTTCGTAACTACTTTCATGCAAGATGGATGAGGTCATATAATTGGGACCGTGAGGTTTTGTTTTCCTGGTACCTCCACTCATGATATTGCTGGGCCCGCACTGCGGTCATTACCCCAGATCTGGCCAGGATCTCTGCTTTCAGCTGGGGGTAGTCTGCTGCAGCCTCCTCAGGCAAATCATAGTAGGCCTTCTGGGCCTCTCCACACAGGAATGGAGTGAGGATGCCAGACCACTGTTCTCGGGGCCAAACCTCCCGCAGGGCTGTCCTCTCAAAGGCCAGGAGGCATGCCTCTACATCAGCCTCCCATGTCATTTTCTGCAGCCAATTGCTGGCCCACATGATCTGCGTCCCATCATGGCCGTGGTTCAGCTCTGTAAGGGCCTTTACCTGGTATACCAGTTCCTGCAACATAGCCCGGTCTTGAGCAGCCTGGTCCATCACCAGGCGATTAGTTTCTTGCTGCAGCCGCACTGCCTCCTGTTGGGCGGCTGCCTGGACACAAGTAGCCTCCTGCTGGGCAGCCGTGGCTTGTATCAGTGCCCACACTACCTCCTCCATTGTGGTTGGAAAAAATAAAAATAGACCCTCTTCCCTTTTTTTTTCTCCCCTTCCAAACACCCTCCTTCTTCCGCCACACTGTGGACACCAGATCCCACATCTCACACCAGTTGTGACAAAGTTCATGCGCTACCTTAGTGGGTCTTCCGCTTATTGGCAGATTTGCTCACCTTGGAGCTTCACAGCAGCCCTCAGCTTGGCCGTTTTTCTGAATTCACAGTCCAGGTCGACTCCTCCTGTGTCTGAACAGTAGTTGGGAGGATTTGGGGGGAAACCGGGCCCGCCTTCTACTCCAGGTTCCAGCCCAGGGCCCTGTGGAATGCAGCTGTCTAGTGTGCCTCCTGGAACAGCTGTGCGACAGCTACAACTCCCTGGGCTACTTCCCCATGGCCTCCTCCCAACACCTTCTTTATCCTCACCATAGGACCTTCCCCCTGGTGTCTGATAATGCTTGTACACCTCAGTCCTCCAACAGTCCGCGTTCTCACTCTCAGCTCCTAGTGCCTCTTGCTCCCAGCTCCTCACATGCACACCACAAACTGAAGTAAGCTCCTTTTTAAAACCCAGTTGCCCTGATTAGCCTGCCTTAATTGATGCTAGCAGCTTCTTGATTGGCTGCAGGTGTTCTAATCAGCCTGTCTTAATTGTCTCCAGAAGCTTCCTGATTGTTCTGGAACTTTCCCTGTTACCTTACCCAGGGAAAAGGGACCTACTTAGCCTGGGGCTAATATATCTGCCTTCTATTACTCTCCTATAGCCATCTGGCCCGACCCTGTCACACCACGTATGTTATGTCTTGAAAGCTTCCCAGGTTTCAACTTTGATTATGCAAGTCTAATGTCTGAATGATGAGCTGTATTGCCTTCACTCTGATCTAAATTATCAGACAAGATGATGCATGCTTTCTCAGCAGGAAGCAGAGGCAAGGTTTTGTCATTTCTGATTAAAACAAAATTTGAGGGGAACTGGATGACCAGGAAATTAGTGACAGGAAACAGAACTTTTCACCTCTAAGTCATCAGTACAAAGCTGACTCACACTGGTAGTGGCCAAAAGTCTGGTTAGTGGCCTACATGAAAGGAGATGGGGTTTTCAGTCCAGCTGCTAGACCTAATGACATCCCGCATGGCAAAAAACACAA
This sequence comes from Caretta caretta, assembly GCF_965140235.1. Lineage (NCBI taxonomy): Eukaryota > Metazoa > Chordata > Testudines > Cheloniidae > Caretta > Caretta caretta. The sequence continues at coordinate 85,834,652 of NC_134209.1, forward strand.
TCCCAACTGGCACTAATTGGCACCTCTGTTACCTGGCAAAGGGAAGACACAGACTGAAAAGGCATTGAGACCAAACTACCCTCTCACATCTACAGGCAATGCCTATCAGTCAAGGAGGAGTCACACTGGTACAGCACAGTGGGGAAGCTTGCACTTGTCTGCTTGTACTATGCCTCGTTGGTGGATAAATAAACTGCATATTTAGGGATCTCAAGCCAATGCCTCCCACCGTCACCAAAACCTATTCAACCTTTAAAAAGCAACTCCACCCCGACCCCAGCATTTTGCAAGATTTCTGTAGAGAATACTGAACTGAAATACTTAGGGTCATTATAAAACAAATAGAACATTTCTAAAAACACTGAAGTTTGATTTCTGCTTGGGTGTTATCACTAAAAGCAATGCCAAAGGCAGCTGTTAATAATCTATGATCTATAGCAAGTGTCTAGTAGTGGCTGAATACTTTGATAACTAGTTTGGTTTCTTTCATAGAATTCCATGTACTCTGAGCTAGGGGGCTTTCATAGACTGTTTTAATTAGACACTTGGGGTCTGATTTTCTAAAGACTGCTGCACAATTGACTGTACATTTTGAATGTTTGTCTAGTTATTACCTTCCCTTGAAGGCTATGTCCCTAACTGGAGACCTACTTGCTTTCATCCAAAATAAACTTCTCAGCAGCTGCAGTCACAATTTCAAAAGAAAAAAACATTCCCAGAGGTTAATCATCTTTGATTAGTAACAGTCAAGTGGCCTATTTATTCCAAATTTTAGACTCCAACCCATCCCAATTCACTACAGGAGTTCGGCCATCTAAATATAAGAGGTCTGTTACTTGACCCTTGGTTCTCCAGCCCGGACAATGGCAACATTTTCTCCTAAATGGATATTTCAACAGGTAATGAGTAATGCAATGTAAATGTATATCTACTGACCATATTTTCTTGCAGCTAGTGGGACATTGGTATTTTTGTTTCTCAGAAACTTAGTATTTTGTTATGTTATTATGTTATGTGCTGTGCTTTTGTGAACTGACTTTAGTCTCATTGTCCCAATCTTTGTCCTTTTACACTGTGCCATTCATTATTTATTTGTATTATTCAATAGACGGATTAAGGCTAAAGGTGGTTCGCACTGAACAAAACTACTCTCACATCTCAGGTGAGGAAAGGGGAGACACAAAGGGTGAGATTCTGTGCTTTATCTCCAAGAGAGTGGAACATACAGTTGCAGCCAGTATAAAAGTGAAGCATTAAGCCCCCTTTATGCCCTTCAAATTCTGAGTAAATAGAGGCTGAGTGACTATTGAAGCCCTACTCAGTGCCTGAGCCAGGGGAAATTCTCTCCCAGTTGATTTTGGGGATTTTCTGGCTTCTAGATGCCACCGCAGTGGCATGTAGGGTCTGTAGTGAGGGAGAGAATCCCTCCCAAAATCTTGAGGTGGCTGTTAGTACTTTATATTATTTTTAAGCTTCTGTTCAAGAACAAGGATGGATCTGGCTGAGAGAGAACAGAGCATGTAGCAGAGGAGCTGGTGTGGCAGATTCTCAGATGCAGCACAGGGGTGCAGGTTTCTCTCTTGAGGTATCTTCATATCGAGTACTTGCACCCTCTACAGAGGTGGAGGAAAGGGTCAATCCTGGAGAACTGCCATTGTTCTAGGCTTCTTTATACCTGCCTGCCAGCTAGATGCTGCCTTTATACTGCAGACTATGCACTTCTGTCACTAAGCCCGCCTGCCTCTGTTATTTTCACTATAGACAGATCCTGTCAGATATTGGAATTGACATTTTCTCCACCTCCATCTTTCCCAAACTGTATGTTGTCAAAAAAGATGAAATTAGGAAGCATTTAAAAATTGACTAAATTGCATATGTAAGGATCAGATTGTCTCTCTTCAGGCTCAGCACTCAGTATGGAACATGCAAAGGGCACATGAGTAAACACAACGCCTCTGGCATGCAGTGTGGAGCAATGGCTGTGCTCTCTCTTTGCAAAGATATACTGGGCTAGGGAAAAGTCCACATCCACTTTGGGGGATCCAGAGCTGCCAGTGGTACTAAACTCATGTAATCTTTTGCTCCCTGAGTTTAAGAACTAATATTATATTTGGGACCAGCACACCACTACAAGATAGAAGGAAAGTGTAAGGGGTCACAGGTCTACAATGTGGTATTGCAGGGTGCTATACAACTGACTCCCCCATGTCGCCACTGGGGGAGACAGGTAAAGCAGCACCCAACAATTACAGGAGAGTCTGGCACTGTAGCAAGTGCTACCTAAAGATGCCAGAGTGACAAAACCCTGGGGCTGCCTGATTAGTCCACACAAACTATTTAAACCAGGAAGTAGTCCAAGAAGCTGTCTGAATAACAATGCAGACTCTGGTTTGCTATTGCTACAGATTTTGTCTTTTGCTCTGTCTTGCTCCTGACTCTGATCCTGGCCTGGCTTGACCTTGGTATCCGTCTCCTTACTTGGCTTGGTAACTAATCTGAACTCTTGCCTTTGACCCCAGCCCAGCAGATGCTGTCAGCCCTGCCACCTATGCCTTGGTTGTTACAGGAGGTCTTCATACCCTATTCCCCAAACCACTGTGTCCAGCCTTACATGGCTACACAATCTAGGTGTAGTGTTTTGAGGACTGCTTCTGCTTTCTATCTAAAATAACATGGATTTTACCTTAAATTTATAAGCAGTTTTTACAATGCTTGGAAGTTTACTGCTTTCTTAGAGCTCATTACATATGCCACATACATTATCCTCACTTTCCCTTACTATGTGACTTGAGGCAAAGAGTCCTGTGGCACCTTATAGACTAACAGACTATTGGAACATAAGCATGCGTGGATGAATACCCACTTCGTCGGGTGCATGTAGTGGAAATTTCCAGAGGCAGGTATAAATATGTAAGCAAGAATCAGGCTAGGGATAATGAAGTCAGTTCAATCAGGGAGCATGAGGCCCTCTTCTAGCAGTTGAGGTGTGAACACCAAGGGAGAAGAAACTGCTTTATTGAATCCTGAGCTGATGGTGTCAAATTTGCAAATGAACTGAAGCTCAGCAGTTTCTCTTTGAAGTCTGGTTTTGAAGTTTTTTGCTGCAGGATGGCTACCTTTAAATCTGCTATTGTGTGTCCAGCGAGGTTGAAGTGTTCTCCTACAGGTTTTTGTATATTGCCATTCCTAATATCTGATTTGTGTCCATTTATCCTTTTACGTAGCGACTGTCCAGTTTAGCCGATGTACATGGCAGAGGGGCATTGCTGGCACATGATGGTGTATATTACATTGGTGGACGTGCAGGTGAATGAGCCAGTGATGGTGTGGCTGATCTGGTTAGGTCCTGTGATGGTGTTGCTGGTGTAGATATGTGGGCAGAGTTGTCATCGAGGTTTGTTGCATGGATTGGTTCCTGAGTTATAGTTACTATGGTGCAGTGTGTAGTTGTTGGTAAGACTATGCTTCAGGTTGGCGGGTTGTCTATGGGCGAGGACTGGCCTGCCTCCCAAGGCCTGTGAAAGTGAGGGATCATTGTCCAGGATGGGTTGTAGATCACTGTTGATGCGTTGGAGAGGTTTTAGCTGAGGACTGTATGTGATGGCCAGTGGAGTTCTGTTGGTTTCTTTCTTGGGCTTGTCTTGCAGCAGGAGGATTCTGGGTACATGTCTGGCTCTGTTGATCTATTTCCTTATTTCCTCGTGTGGCTATCATAGTTTTGAGAATGCTTGGCGAAGATCTTGTAGGTTCTGGTCTCTGTCTGAGGGGTTGGAGCAAATACGGTTGTACCTCAGCACTTGGCTGTAGATAATGGATCGTGTGGCGTGTCTGGGATGGAAGCTGGAGGCATAGCTCCATGTGGGAGGGATAGCTCAGTGGTTTGAGCATTGGCCTGCTAAACCCGGGGCTGTGAGTTCAATCCTTGAGGGGGCCATTTAGGGATCTGTGGCAAAAATTGGGGATTGGTCCCGCTTTGCGCAGGAAGTTGGACTAGATGACCTCCTGAGGTCCCTTCCATGAAGGTAGGTGTAGCGGTCGGTGGGTTTTCGGTATAGGGTGGTGTTAATGTGACCGTCACTTATTTGCACCGTGGTGCCTAGGAAGTGGACCTCCCCTGTAGATTGGTCCAGGATGAGGTTGATGGTGGGGTCGAAGCTATTGAAATCGTGCTGGAATTCTTCCAGGGTTTCCTTCCCATGGGTCCAGATGATGAAGATGTCATCAATGTAGCGTAGGCCGAGAAAGGGCATGAGTGGACGAGAGCTGAGGAAGCGTTGTTCCAGGTCAGCCATAAAAATGTTGGCATATTGTGGGGCCATGCGGGTGCCTATAGCGGTGCCACTGGTCTGGAGGTATATATTGTCACTAAATTTGAAATAATTGTGTGTGAGAATAAAGTCAGAGCTCAGCAACCAGTTGTGCTGTGGCATCATCAGGGATACTGTTCCTGATGGCTTGTATTCCATCTGTGTGTGGGATGTTTGTGTAGAGAGCATCTATGTCCATAGTGGCTAGGATGGTGTTTTCTGGAAGATCACCAATGCATTGTAGTTTTCTCAGGAAAACTTGTGACTTGAATTAATATTACCTTATTTACATACATGTTTGATGCTCATCTTGCAGCATATTATATTTCTTATCTCTTTTTTCAATCTATGCAGCACTATTAAAACCGTATTTGTGGAGACAATAAAGCAATTTCTAAATGAGATATTTGGAATCTTTAATGAAGAAAAAAACTTTCAATTTATCTCTGCAGAATCACTTCTCAGTGAATTTATTAATCTATAGAATCATAGAACTGGAAGGGACCTCGAGAGGTCATCTAGTCCAGTCCCCTGCAATCAGAGCAGGACTAAATTATCTAAATCATCCCTGACAGGTGTTTGTCCAACCTGCTCTTAAAAATCCCCAATGATGGAGATTCCACAAGCTCCCTAGACAATTTATTCCAGTGCTTAACCACCCTTACAGTTAGGAAGTTCTTCCTAATGTCCAACCTAAACTGCCCTTGCTGCAATTTAAGCCCATTGCTTCTTGTCCTATCCTCAGAGGTTAAGAACAATAATTTTTCTCCGACTCCTTGTAACAACCTTCTATGTACTTGAAAACTGTTATCATGTCCCCCTCTCAGTCTTCTCTTTTCCAGACTAAACAAACCCAATTTTTTCAATCTTCCCTCATAGGTCATGTTTTCTAGACCTTTAATCACTTTTGTTGCTCTTCTCTGGACTTTCTCCAATTTGTCCACATCTTTCCTTCTCCTGTCTCATATCATCCAGCCCCAGTTTCTGGCACTCAGAGGTTTAGGAAAACCCAGAGTATGGGAGTTGCATCCCTGACCTTCTTGGCTAATAGCCATTGATAGACCTATCCTCCATGAACTTATCTAATTCTCTTTTTTAACTCATTTATACTTTTGGCCTTCACAACGTCCCCTGATAATGAGTTCCACAGGCTGACTGTGAGTTGTGTGAGGAAGTACTTCCTTATGTTTGTTTTAAACCTGTTGCCTAGTAATTGTATTGGGTGATCTTTGGGTCTTCTGTTATGTGAAGGAGTAAACAATATTTATCTATTCACTTTCTCCATACCATTCATGATATTATAGATCTCTATTATACCCCAAGTTAGTTGTCTCTTTTTCTAAGAAGAAAGGTCTCAGTCTTTTTAATCTCTTCAAGAAAAAAGAACCGCTCTTTATTTTTTAGCGTGAAGTGTGGCTCAATTAATACAAATGATGACAATAAGAACTTGCTGAGGGATGATGGCTTTTGGATTCCTCAATAATGTGCTCTCCACAGCTATATGCAATGAGTTCTTGTCTGGCTGGCCACAAGAAGGGACTGTTGCCCCTTTAAGGGCTCTATCTGAAACTGGTAGCAAAGGGGGAGGAAGGGGAAAGTTTACATGGATGGAGCAGGAAGTGGCTGGATCAATACTAAAATGGTGGGGGAGTGTGACAGGGCAGAGCGATCCCACACTGGTACCGCAGGGGTTAACCCTTCCTTCCTAGCAGAGGAAGCCACACCCCTGAGGCTCTCCTGGACATGCTCCAAGTGGAGAACAGGTATAAAAGCTTGCAGAGCTGCCTCAATCTGGGCTGACCACCGTAGGGGAAGGAGGCACACTGCCAGCTCCTGAGAAGGGACAGCCTGCACTCCAGGATCTGGAGGCCAGCCAAGCCAGGACGTGCCCCGACAGAATACATCACAGAAGGGGAACAACCAGTGGACCCCCCGAAATGGAGGACCCGAAGGTTATGGTAGGAAGTGACCCTGGGGAACTTTAGGGGAAAATGGTGTTAAAGCTGCACAGAGGCTTGATATGTTTTGGGCAGATCCCTGCCAAACTGGTGGCAAGGGGAACTTGCCACTACCAGGGCCCTGGGTCGGGACCTGGTGGACAGGGCAGGCCTGGTCCCCTTACCACCAGCATGGGAATCATATGGACTCTGGCCATTGAGCCACACTGCCTGTATATTTGGGGTGAGTTGCCCGGAATCTGGCCGCTAGGCCTCACTACCCCGCTTGCGAGGGGGATTGTATGGATTCTGGCTGTTAGGCACACTACCCCAACCAAGGGGTGATTGCATGGAGGGAGGCTGTTAGGTCACATCGGGCTGCCCACAGAGAGGCGAGCACGTGAACTTGGGAGTGGTGAGGTTCTGACACCCCATCCCCCCCATCCCAAAGGGGCACGGCGGTGCCGGGCCCGCCACAACTGGAGGAGAATGTGGACAATGATTAAGGCCTGAAATAAGGACCCAGACCCCAAGATGGAGCCTGAGAAGCTTCTGAAATGGCTGCTGGACAACCAACAGCAGCCGGGGGCACAACAGTAGCAGCAGCAAGCACAGTTGCTACAACAGCTAGCAGGGAATGTTAAGCTGGCACTTAACATTAAAAAGGTTGCAGAGCAGATTTTAAACTAAGATGGGGGAAAGCCGATTGCTGCTGAGGCGCACGTGGATCGGACAGAGACTTCTCTCAGAGGAGAGTCTACTGATAGAGATTCTCTAGGTTTTAGTCAGGAGGAGGGGATGAAAGAGGATAAAGTATGGGCCAGATCAGAAGAGAAACATTCACATAAAGAATCTGACAGATCAGAAAAGGGCAGACAAATAAACAGTGACAAGTTTTTTAAAGTGCTTGTACACAAATGCTAGAAGTCTAAATAATAAAATGGGTGAACTAGAGTGCTTCGTTTAAAGGACGATATTGATATAATAGGCATTACAGAAACCTGGTGGAGTGAGGACAATCAATGGGACACAATCATTCCTGGGTACAAAATATATTGGAAGGACAGAACAGGTCATGCTGGGGGCCGGGGGGAGTGGCACTATATGTGAAGGAAAATGTAGAATCAAATGAAATAAAAATCTTAACTGAATCCATATGTTCCATAGAATCTCTATGGATAGTAATTCCATGCTCTAATAAGAATATAACAGTAGGGATCTCTTATCGACCACCTGACCAGGACAATGATAGTGACTATGAAATGCAAAGGGAGATTAGAGTGGCTGTCAAAATAAAGAACTCAGTAATAATGGGGGATTTCAATTATCCCCATACTGACTGTGTACATGTCACCTCAGGATGAAATGCAGACACAAAATTTCTCGAAACTTTAAATGACTGCTTCTTGGAACAGCTGGTACAGGAACCCACAAGAGGAGAGGCAATTCTCGATTTAGTCCTGAGTGGAGCACAGGATCTTGTCCAAGAGGTAGCTATAACAGGACCGCTTGGAAATAGTGACCATAATATAATAACATTTAACAGTCCTGTGGTGGGAAGAATACCTCAGCAGCCCAACACTATGGCATTTAATTTCAAAAAGGGGAACTATGCAAAAACGAGAAGGTTAGTTAAACAGAAATTAAAAGGTACAGTGACTAGAGTGAAATCCCTGCAAGCTGCATGGACACTTTTCAAAGACACCATAATAGAGGCTCAACTTAAACGTATAGCCCAAATTAAAAAACACAGTAAAATAACTAAAAAAGAGCCACTGTGGCTTAACAACCATGTAAAAGAAGCAGTGAGAGATTAAAAGGCATCTTTTAAAAAGTGGAAGTCAAATTCTAGTGAGGTAAATAGAAAGAAGCATAAACACTGCCAAATTAAATGTAAAAATGTAATAAGAAAAGCCAAAAATGTGTTTGAAGACCAGCTAGCCAAAAACTCAAAAGGGAATAACAATGTTTTTTAAGTACATCAGAAGCAGGAAGCCTGATAAACAACCAGTGGAGCCCCTGGACGATTGAGATACAAAAGGAGCACTTAAAGATGATAAAGTCATCGTGGAGAAACTAAATGAATTCTTTGCTTCAGTCTTCACGGCTGAGGATGTTAGGGAGATTCCCAAACCTGAGCCATCTTTTTTAGGTGACAAATATGAGGAATTGTCACAGATTGAAGTGTCACTAGAGGAGGTTTTGGAATTAATTGCGAAACTTAACAGTAACAAGTCACCGGGACCAGATGGCTGTCACCCAAGAGTTCTGAAAGAACTCAAATGTGAAATTGTGGAACTATTAACTATGGTTTGTAACCTGTCCTTTAAATCAGCTACTGTACCCAATGACTGGAAGATAGCTAATGTAACGCCAATATTTAAGAAGGGCTGTAGAGGTAATCCTGACAATTACAGACCGGTAAGTCTAATATCAGTACCGGGCAAATTAGTTGAAACAATAGTAAAGAATAAAATTGTCGAACACATAGAAGAACATAAATTGTGAGCAAAAGTCAACATAGTTTCTGTAAAGGGAGATTGTGTCTTACTAATCTATTAGAGTTCTTTGAGGGGGGTCAACAAACATGTGGACGAGGGGGATTCCGTGGACATAGTGTGCTTAGATTTCCAGAAAGCCTTTGACAAGGTCCCTCACCAAAGGCTCTTACATAAATTAAGTTGTCATGGGATAAGAGGGAAGATCCTTTCATGGATTGAGAACTGGTTAAAAGACAGGGAACAAAGGGTAGGAATAAATGGTAAATTTTCAAAATGGAAAGGGGTAACTAGTGGTGTTCCCCAAGGGTCAGTCCTAGGACCAATCCTATTCAACTTATTCATAAATGATCTGGAGAAAAGGATAAACAGTGAGGTGGCAAAGTTTGCAGACGATACTAAACTGATCAAGATAGTTAAGACCAAAGCAGACTGTGAAGAACTTCAAAAAGATCTCACAAAACTAAGTGATTGTGCAACAAAATGGCAAATGAAATTTAATGTGGATAAATGTAAAGTAATGCACATAGGAAAAAATAACCTCAGCTATACATACAGTATGATGGGGGCTAATTTAGCTACAACTAATCAGGAGAAAGATCTTGGCGTCATCGTGGATAGTTCTCTGAAAACGTCCACGCAGTGTGAAGCGGCAGTCAAAAAAGCAAACGGGATATTAGGAATCATTAAAAAAGGGATAAAGAATAAGATGGAGAATATCTTATTGCCCTTATATAAATCCATGGTACACCCACATCTTGAATACTGCGTATAGATGTGGTCCCCTCATCTCAAAAAAGATATATTGGCATTAGAAAAGGTTCAGAAAAGGTCAACTAAAATGATTAGGGGTTTGGAATGGGTCCCATATGAGGAGAGATTAAAGAGGCTAGGACTTTTCAGCTTGGAAAAGAGGAGACTAAGGGGGGGTATGATAGAGGTATATAAAACTATGAGTGGTGTGGAGAAAGTGAATAAGGAAAAGTTATTTACTTGTTCTCATAATATAAGAACTGGGGGCCACCAAATGAAAATAATGGGTAGCAGGTTTAAAACAAATAAGAAGTTCTTCACTCAGCGCACAGTCTTCCTCTGGAACTCCGTGCCTGAGGAGGTTGTGAAGGCTAGGACTATAACAGGGTTTAAAAGAGAACTGGATAAATTCATGGAGGTAAAGTCAATTAATGGCTATTAGCCAGGATGGGTAAGGACTGGTGTCTTTAGCCTCTGTTTGTCAGAGGGCGGAAACGGATGGCAGGAGAGAGATCACTTGATCATTACCTGTTAGGCTCACTCCCTCTGGGGCACCTGGCATTGGCCACTGTCAGCAGACAGGATGCTGGGCTGTATGTACCTTTGGTCTGACTCACTATGGCCATTCTTATGTTCTTATGATTTACATTTCAAATTTGAGCAAACAGAAGTTGCTCAAAAGAACTTTAAGAGTAGAATTTTCAAAAGCACTCTGCATTGGCCTAACTCTGCTCTCATTAAAGTCAATTAAAGCTACCATTAGTCTAATCAGTCATGAGAATTTTTAAATCTTTTAGGGGCAGATCTTCAGCTGACTTCAAAGGAGCTATGACAATTTACATCTGCTCCTAGGCTAAGATTGTTAGAAGTAAATGTGACTGAAAGGAAATTAACTTTTTCCACATTGCTTCTCCTCCCATTCCAGTTTTACACCAGTATAACTATTGACTTCAAAAGCTACTCCAAATTTATGCTGGTATGGGAGGAGAATCTGGACAATGTTTCTGAAGCAAAGAGGTTTGATCTTGTACTAAGATCTATGTATTTAATCTAGTTCTATTCAGATTTTCACATTATTTCTTCTTTCCACATTAGCAGAAATATCTTTTTCTCCATCACATTCAAGAGTGGGAGTGTGCGGGAACAGTCTACACAAATCTTTTTCTGCGCATTGCATATGGTTTATGTATCACCATATGTGGAACAAACCCCCAAAATGTATTTCATGTACTGTGAGAATGAAGTCTGTTTCAAAATGCTCTCTGGAAAAACTTGTAGAAAACTACCCAAACAATCAAATAGAGGGAATGTTTAAAATTTAGCAGTTTGATTGAATGAACAAACTATTATGAATTAAGCAAAAACGGATGCCTCTATTTGGTTTGTTCTGATAAAAATCTACAGAATTTAAATTCACATGTAGCTGAGTTTTGCCTACTGCCCTGCTTGGGCCCACTGATATAAACCATGACTTGAATTTTCAGACAAACATATTAATCACCAGGCAGATGTTTGCTGCCTGCAAGGTCACCAGCTCAGGAAAGAAGAGAGGCAAAACAAAGGAGAGGAGGTAACCAAGCCTGACAATATCTGTGTTAGGGCTGCATGACACTTTGAACATAATCTAATAATGACAGTATTGATTTGGGAAACAAAGTAGTGATCGAAGGGAAACCTTTATTTAGAAGTCAATAATGAGGGAGGATGACTCCCACACCAACCCAAGAAAATATGCAGACACTTCTTCTCAGTCAGTTTTCTCAATGCATTTTATATGGAAAATATTCCCATTTCATGACCAAGAAAATGTTTGCAGTGTTTTAACCTTGGCCTTATTCTGTTTTTAGTTCTAAAAGGGAGATAAGTTACATTATCCATATTCTCCTTCTCTAAAAAAGAAGGATGTAATAGTCAGAAAACCATTTATTATTAACAAAATATGATATAAAGAGAAAGAAAGACCCAAGCTAAATGTTACATTGTTCTCACATGAAAAATGAAAGGGAACTAGTTAATTTATTTTTAAGGATTAGCATATAGAAATAATCATGCAGAACTAGAGGAAATGTGGATAAATCAGGCTGGGTCTAATATAACAAGTATGCCTTTGTACCCATTTCCCTTGGTACAGAGTAAAAGTGCAGACAAAACTAAGTTTCAATTTCTTTAAAAGTAATCAGCCTACCAACAATTGTTAAAATATTAAAGTTCTTTTTTCACTTTGTGCCCAGTTTAATTTGAAACAAATAAGCAGAAATAAATTTGGCTGAAGCTTACATACATTCTTTATATAGCTTCACTTAGTTTTGTGAGATCTTTTTGAAGTTCTTCACAGTCTGCTTTGGTCTTAACTATCGTGAGCAGTTTAGTATCGTCTGCAAACTTTGCCACCTCACTGTTTACCCCTTTCTCCAGATCATTTATGAATAAGTTGAATAGGATTGGTCCTAGGACTGACCCTTGGAACACCACTAGTTACCGCTTTCCATTTTGAAAATTTACCATTTATTCCTACCCTTTGTTCCCTGTCTTTTAACCAGTTCTCAATCCATGCATTATATTTTTATGGTCTTTCTATATATAATATATAGAAACAGCCAAGACGCTAATTGTGGGGGGGAAAATCACATGAAAGAATAGAAAAGGGATGGAATTTTTGACTTATTGTGTACATGAGTAATTCAACCTCATCTGCTATTTTACAACTGTATTTTCCAAGTTCTCTCTTGATATATATTTAACGGGTGTCAAAAGAACAGCCGATGAGCTGAATCCGGCCTGTAGAACAGTTTCACTTGGCTCACAGATTTTCCATTAATTTTCAGGCTTGTCTACACAACTCTGGAGTTTGCACTATGGGCTGTGATTTGTAGAATGTACCAGTATGTTGCACTCTAAGTCCCCCACACAGACCCTGCTAATGTGCACGGATGTAGTCCTGTTTGAACAGGATTTGATTTTTCAGTGTATTTAACATTATACAGCACTTTGAAGTCAATAGGAGTTCTGATTTGGATATATAGTTCCAACTGGGAGTACTAAGCACTTCTTCAAATCATACTTGTTGACCTATGGGTCAAATTGACTGGCTACTCTAAGGTTTCTTTAATTACTATATAAGTTCAAACTTTACTAATTGATAACAGACTCCAAGGTCTCAAATCAGACACCCAGAACATGAGGGACATGCAATTAGTGTCCAACTGGGAAAATTTTGATTTAAGTGATTTGCCTAGCAATACAAGGAAACTCTTTGGCAGAGGAACTAGAATCCAACAAATGAGGTAGAGGTCTTACAGACAATAGCCTCCTTCACTACATAACTCTAATTCACCCCTAGAGAAGGTCCATCCTTTGAACAGAATGAGGCTGGGTTCTCATGGAAAAAGTAGAATGTGTTCATGTAATTAAGGCCTGTACCATATTACATATACACAAAAGGGCTGATTTAGGTTGCACGGGCAACCTTAATTCTGGCATTTCCTATCTTTTGAGTGCGTGATTTAGCAACTTTAGGATTTTTAATGTAGTTTGTGTGTAATTTGCTAAGTTTTTTAAAAAGCCAATTGAAAAAAAATAGAAACTTGATTGTGTGCCATCATATTGACACCCACATCATTCTGCAGCAGGGTCAGAATGGGATCCATAGAATAGACCTTTCTACCAATGGAGTAACGGCATAACGGATGTAGATTACACCAAATGGAACAGACACCATGGAGCATTTCCACTGCCATTCCCCAACATCTGATCCCCAGCACCTTGATCGGTTACTTGGGCTGCACTGTGGGACTGAAATTTGCTCCTTAGAGAATGTGTCAGAACCAAAGCAATACCAGTCTACATACTGTTATTATAATGTTGTAATAGTGATTTTGGTTTTAATCAGTTAATCCTATTTGCTTGATCTATCCTCCAAAAGTTCAGTTATTAACCTTATACAGACAGTAAGTCCTTCCATATTGCTTTAGTCTTATATGTTTGTTAACCACATTCCAACAGTGCATATTTGTTTTTGCAACCATAGCAATGAAATATATTTATTGGCTACGGTAACAAGGATTCTAAACAAATATGTCTTTAATTTCAACAAATAAGAGCATTTCCCTAACACTATAATAATAGGGATTTGGGGAATATGATTGTAAAATATTTTATTTCCATTTTCTGACTAAAGATTAGAAGTCTTTCAAATGTGACCTATTCAGAATGTATGAAGATATAGTATCCTATCTGATGGTAGTTTTGCCAGTATTTTGTTGTGCGTTTTTTTGATTGTTTTGTTTTTAGGATAAAAACCAGTTTGCAAAAACATAATCATAATTAGGTGCCATATTGTATCCATGAGAGGAATTTTGTACTATTTGTGCATAGCAGTTTGAATTCATGGGGGGAAAAAACAGAAATTTGGCTACCATAGAATCATAGAATATCAGGGTTGGAAGGGACCTCAGGAGGTCATCTAGTCCAACCCCCTGCTCAAAGCAGGACCAATCCCCAATTAAATCATCCCAGCCAGGGCTTTGTCAAGCCTGACCTTAAAAACTTCTAAGGAAGGAGATTCTACCACCTGCCTAGGTAACGCATTCCAGTGTTTCACCACCCTCTTAGTGAAAAAGTTTTTCCTAATAACTAACCTAAACCTCCCCCACTGCAACTTGAGACCATTACTCCTTGTCCTGTCCTCTTCTACCACTGAGAATAGTCTAGAACCATCCTCTCTGGAACCACCTCTCAGGTAGTTGAAAGCAGCTATCAAATCCCCCCTCATTCTTCTCTTCTGCAGACTAAACAATCCCAGTTCCCTCAGCCTCTCCTCATAAGTCATGTGTTCCAGACCCCTAATCATTTTTGTTGCCCTTCGCTGGACTCTCTCCAATTTATCCACATCCTTCTTGTAGTGTGGGGCCCAAAACTGGACACAGTACTCCAGATGAGGCCTCACCAATGTCGAATAGAGGGGCACGATCACGTCCCTCAATCTGCTCGCTATGCCCTTACTTATACATCCCAAAATGCCATTGGCCTTCTTGGCAACAAGGGCAAACTGCTGACTCATATCCAGCTTCTCATCCACTGTCACCCCTAGGTCCTTTTCCATAGAACTGCTGCCTAGCCATTCGGTCCCTTGTCTGTAGCTGTGCATTGGGTTCTTCAGTCCTAAGTGCAAGACCCTGCACTTATCCTTATTGAACCTCATCAGATTTCTTTTGGCTCAATCCTCCAATTTGTCTAGGTCCCTCTGTATCCTATCCCTGCCCTCCAGCGTATCTACCACTCGTCCTAGTTTAGTATCATCCGCAAATTTGCTGAGTGCAATCCACACCATCCTCCAGATCATTTATGAAGATATTGAACAAAACCGACCTCAGGACCGACCCCTGGGGCGCTCCACTTGACACCGGCTGCCAACTAGACATGGAGCCATTGATCACTACCCGTTGAGCCTGACAATCTAGCCAACTTTCTACTCACCTTATAGTGCATTCATCCAGCCCATACTACTTTAACTTGCGGAAAAGAATACTGTGGGAGACCGTGTCAAAAGCTTTGCTAAAGTCAAGAAACAATACATCCACTGCTTTCCCTTCATCCACAGAACCAGTAATCTCATCATAGAAGGCGATTAGATTAGTCAGGCATGACCTTCCCTTGGTGAATCCATGCTGACTGTTCCTGATCACTTTCCCCTCCTCTAAGTGCTTCAGAATTGATTCCTTGAGGACCTGCTCCATGATTTTTCTGGGGACTGAGATGAGGCTGACCAGCCTGTAGTTCCCAGGACCCTCCTTCTTCCCTTTTTTAAAGATTGGCACTACATTAGCCTTTTTCCTGTCATCTGGGACTTCCCCCGTTCGCCACGAGTTTTCAAAGATAATGGCCAATGGCTCTGCAATCACAGCCGCCAATTCCTTTAGCACTCTCGGATGCAACTCGTCTGGCCCCATGGACTTGTGCACGTCCAGCTTTTCTAAATAGTCCCTAACCATCTCTTTCTCCACAGAGGGCTGGCCATCTACTCCCCATGTTGTGATGCCCAGCGCAGCAGTCTGGGAGCTGACCTTGTTAGTGAAGACAGAGGCAAAAAAAGCATTGAGTACATTAGCTTTTTCCACATCCTCTGTCACTAGGTTGCCTCCCTCATTCAGTAAGGGGCCCACACTTTCCTTGGCTTTCTTCTTGTTGCCAACATACCTGAAGAAACCCTTCTTGTTACTCTTGACCATGTAGTACCATGTAGTATTCTGTAATGGATTAATTTACTGTGAACTGTTTCCTATTCATATTCACAAAAATATAATGTCTTGCTGTAGTAAAATACAAGAGATTTGGGGTTTTTTTACTAACTTTCCAACTGAACATTTTAGATCAAGTTTATCCAATTTTAACAGAAGTGATCAGAAAACCTTTTTTTCATTTTCTTTTATTGTTCATTTTGGTTTGAGTTGTTTTTCAATCATTTTAAAATACTAATACTTGAGGATATTAACTGGTTATTGTTGGTTGGGGGGGAGTTGTTTTGTTTGACAAGCTCACAGGGCATGGTCCGAAGCCTGCCAAACTCAAGAGGAGTCTATTCATTGATTTACTAGATCAGGCCAATAACAAAGGGTAAGTACCAGACTACTGAATGTGAGATCATCACTGAAATGTTGATGTCCTTAAAGGAAGATTGCCACAAAAATCCCACTCTTTGCACAGAATTTTGTAAAGATAAATTTGGCAATTTACATCCCATGAATCTTAAGTATGGAATAGACATTGTAATTTGTATTGTATTTCACTGCAAATCCATACTGAAAAATAATAAAAATGTAGAACAAACTACCTGTAGTGCCAAACCCATTGAAACACAGACTCATTTCACTGGCAAAAATCTCTTCACTGTACATTTCGTCCAAATGAACAGAAAGCTTTCTAATCCTTCATCCCTTTATATGTTTGTGGCGACACAGAACTGCATATTGTCATGACTAGGCTAGCAAGTCTGTCATGGATTGCATGGCAGCCACAGATTCCATGATTTCAATTACTTATATTATTTCCATGTTTAATTAATGCTAACTTTTATCTCTTCTTGCAAAAGTCATGGAAACAACAAAAACTGTTATTTTTTAAAATGTCCCAATTCACAGCCTCATCTTCTCTTTGATTCCCCACAACCTTTAGCTAAATTCTTCAACCCAAGCTAAGAGTTTCTCCTGATGCTGGCATTTCCAATTCTAGCTTACTATCCACTTCTACGTCAAGAGCTGTGTGTGGAGACTGACAGACTCTTGTCAGAGACTGACAAGACTGCAAGCAAAGGCCACTGGAAGTGAGTGTAAGAGATGATGGAACTGGAAGTTCAATACAGGTAAGAGTTCTGACAACTGATATAGGAAAACAGTAGATGCTAAGGGTTGGGAGAGCCAGAATTCTAATTATATTTTAGAATTACCATGAATCTCCTGTAACTTTTTGTCAGCTGACGGTATAGCTTAGTGGTCAGAGTGGTGTCAGACTTAGTGGTTGGAGCAGGTGTCATGCCTAGTGGTCAGAGCAGTCATTGGTAACTATAGTGGGGTCATATTGGAAAACCCAGGAAGTGGGCGGACGCGAGCCCACCCACTGCTAAAGGCCCCTCCCCCAGCCTAGCGGGAGGTACCACTGGACCCAGGGATCAACTGATTATGGGGCACAACTAATGAAAAACAGGGATCGGAGTGAAGGTCAGAGGTTCAAAATCAGGATACCGGATGGGGACACCGAGCAAAGAACCCCAGACAGCGCCCACTGCTCCTCAAAGCTGTCGAGGGAGCCAGCAGACGCTGCCCAGTGGAACTCTGTCCGGATGCGTGAAACTAGGGAGGAACCCCCCTCCCCACAGTAGCAACAGCAGTGGCTCCCAGAAGGGGTCTCAGGCAGCAGCAGCCCTCTAGGAGGCAGAGAGCTCCAGCCCTAGCAGTAGCAGTAGCAGCAGCTCCAGCCAGCAGCAGCAGCCCAAGAAGGAGAGAGCTCCAGCCAGCAGGGCAGCCCAAGCAGACTGACCCTCCCTCCTGTAGTGGGGTGAGCACCCACTCCAGCCCTGAAGGGGCTGGAAAAGCCCTGCAGAGGGCTGGGGCTGGGGCTGGGGAAGGGAGTGAAACCCTGGCCGACTGGCCACGCCTCACTCAGTGCCTACCTGACTCTATAAAGACTTAGAGCCAGAAGTTCAGTAGAGACTCTCTCAAGCTTGGAGAGAGGGGGACCTGGCTGCAAGGGCTGAGAAAGTATCTAGATTGGGAGCAGGGCTGTGGAAGGCCAAGCGAGCCGGGGAGCTTGGGCCTAGGAAAGCCCCAGGCTGCAGGCCTGGGAAGGCCTATTAGGTATGGGGGTTCCAGGGGCAGCCACAGGTAGGCAGAGGCATCGGGTCCAAACCCTCTCGCCTGTGATGAGTGGCATATACTGCAGTCTGCCCCAGGGAGCGGGGGCTAGTAGCTACTGGCAGTAGCCTAAGACTAAGGCAAGGTGGGGATAGTGGGCGGGTGTTCCCCTGGGGGGGGAGACCCAAAACTGTGGGGGTAATGCCGGGGGCAGCACCCAAGACAAGGGCACCGGGTTCCGGGAGGGACACGGGGGCCAGGGGCAGCTAGAAACCAGCCTGAAGGAGGGGCTCTGGAGGCTGGACGCTAATTCCCCGATGATGACCAGCAGGAGGCGTCACTGGTGAGTCATTGCCCCATGACAGTAACCAAGGCTTAGGATCAAAGCTGGAGTCAGTAGTTGGCAACTGGAGCCAAGGGTCAATCCAGAGGTCAGGACCTAGATACCAGAGCTGAGGGTCAAGCCAGCATCAGTAGTCAGAAGCCAGAGGTCATGAACTGGAGCAAGCAGGGTATCAGGCAAGGAGGGATTCAAGGCAGGGGCAAGACCGAGGCAAGTCTTGATTCAAGGCAGGAGCAGAAGGAACAAAGTAACAGAAGAGCAGGCACAGTGGTGCTGTCAAGGTTCCTTCCCCACTCTGAACTCTAGGGTACAGATGTGGGGACCTGCATGAAAACCTCCGAAGCTTACTTTCACCAGCTTAGGTTAAAACTTCCCCAAGGAACAAATTAATTTTATCCTTTGACCCTGGATTTCCACTGCTACCACCAAACTTTAACTGGGTTTACTGGGAAACGTAGTTTGGACACATCTTTCCCCCCAAAATCCTCCCAACCCTTGCACCCCACTTCCTGGGGAAGGTTTGGTAAAAATCCTCACCAATTTGCATAGGTGACCACAGACCCAAACCCTCGGAGCTGAGAACAATGAAAAAGCATTCAGTTTTCTTACAAGAATACTTTTAATAGAAGTAAAGGAATCACCTCTGTAAAATCAGGATGGTAGATACCTTACAGGGTAATTAGATTCAAAACATAGAAAATCCCTCTAGGCAAAACTACCTGTCATAAATATAAAGGGAAGGGTAAACCCCTTTAAAATCCCTCCTGGCCAGGGGAAAGCTCCTCTCACCTGTAAAGGGTTAAGAAGCTAAAGGTAACCTCGCTGGCACCTGACCAAAATGACCAATGAGGAGACAAGATACTTTCAAAAGCTGGGAGGAGGGAGAGAAACAAAGGGTCTGTGTGTCTGTCTATAGTCTGTCTTTGTCGGGGATAGACCAGGAATGGAGTCTTAGAACTTTTAGTAAGTAATCTATCTAGGTATGTGTTAGATTATGATTTCTTTAAATGGCTGAGAAAAGAACTGTGCTGAATAGAATGACTATTCCTGTCTGTGTACCTTTTTTGTAACTTAAGGTTTTGTCTAGAGGGATTTTCTATGTTTTGAATCTAATTACCCTGTAAGGTATCTACCATCCTGATTTTACAGGGGGGATTTCTTTATTTCTATTTACTTCTATTTTTATTAAAAGTCTTCTTGTACGAGAACTGAATGCTTTTTCATTGTTCTCAGATCCAAGGGTTTGGGTCTGTGGTCACCTATGCAAATTGGTGAGGCTTTTTATCCAACATTTCCCAGGAAAGGGGGGGTGCAAGTGTTGGGAGGATTGTTCATTGTTCTTAAGATCCAAGGGTCTGGGTCTGTAGTCACCTAGGCAAATTGGTGAGGCTTTTTACCAAACCTTGTCCAGGAAGTGGGGTGCAAGGTTTTGGGAAGTATTTTGGGGGGGAAAGACGCGTCCAAACAGTTCTTCCCCAGTAACCAGTATTAGTTTGGTGGTAGCGGCCAATCCAAGGACAAAGGGTGGAATATTTTGTACCTTGGGGAAGTTTTGACCTAAGCTGGTAAAGATAAGCTTAGGAGGTTTTTCATGCAGGTCCCCACATCTGTACCCTAGAGTTCAGAGTGGGGGAGGAACCTTGACAGGTGCATATGAGCACTGAGCAGCCAGGGAGCTGTCTCTAATTTTAGAGCTGCCTGCTGGCTCCTCCATCCAACCAGGTGGCATGGCCAGTCAGTTGTCCTGCTTCAGGTCAACAGGACTGATGAGGCTGCCTGGAGATTAGCTGTGCTGCAGGCCCTGACTCCTGATAGTGTCCTCCCCTGCACCCAACCATGTTGTCTAGGGGCCTTGGGACCCGGTTTCTCAAGGTAAGCATAGTGAAAGGCACACAGGAGATCCAGGGCATGGACATGTTCTGCAGGTTCCCAGGCAGTGGGGTGCAGGCTTCATGAATAGTGTGCTGTGACACTTTTTTAAATATTTTTATGTTTGATTTTTTTAAGCAAGTAGTTTTTAAATGAGGTGAAAATTGGGGTACGCAAAACAAAACAGACTCCTGAAAGGGGTAGAGTAGTCTGGAAAGTTAAGAACCCCTGAATTAGATATTGTAGTTTTTCTCCATATAGAATCTGAACCACATTTTTCTTGGCCCTGAATGGTTATGAGGAGGAGGTGGAGTAGTATCGAGTGGGAAGGAATTCTTGACTACAGGTTTTAGAAGACAGACACAGAAGATGGGACGAATCTTGAAGAAATCTTGTAGCTGTAACTTGAATGTAACTGGGTTAGTCTGTTGCATGATCTGGAAAGTCCTCAGCGACTTATGGTCCAGCTTCATGGAAGGGTGAATCTACCAGATTCCGGGCAGACAACCCTACCTTATCCCCTAACCTGAAGCCAGGTGTTGGCTGGTGGGAGCAGTTGGCAGCATACTATTTGTAGGTTGCCTTGATGACTTCTAACTGCCTCTGGAGTTCTTGGTATATCTGCTGAATGTGGTCCATGAGTTCAGTAACAGCAGGCATCGATGATTCAGAGAGGATCTCTGAATGAGCACGAAGATGGAAACCACAGTTAGCAAAGAAAGGAGTCTACTTCATGGAGATATGTGGTATTGTAAGTGTATTCAGCGTGAGGGATCAGGGATGTTCAATCATCTTGATGATAGTTTAATTAAGAAGCAATGTAGGTACTGTTCAGGGACCATATTGACCTGCTCTGCCTGATAATTGGTGCTGGGGTGATAGGCTATAGAGATTAGAGCATCAATACTGAGATGGCATAGAAATTCTCATCAGAAATGAGAAATAAGCTGGAATCCACAACAGATACCACACCAATAGGCAAGCTGTGGAGACAAAAGATGTTGCTCACAAACAAGCAGGCAGTTTTCTGAGCAGAAGGAAGCACCTGGCATGGAACAAAATGTGCCACCTTGGTTAAGAGGTCAACCACCACTAGAATGGTAGCGTGGCCTTGGGAGGTTCATAGTTCCATGATAAAGACTATGGAAATGATGGTCCAAGAGCAAGGTGAAGTGGGTAAAGGCTGGAGGAGACTGAGGGGTCTTGAACAGAGGTCTTGGACTGGGTAGAAAGATTGCAGAAATCTACGTAGGATGCAACAGATATGTATGGCAGGCAACCAAAAGTTCCTGGAAACCAGATCTTGAGTCTTTGAATGGCCAAAGTGGCCTGCTAGAGGAACATCAGGGCACAGTTGTAGGACTCAAAGCTGAGTGGCTTTCTCAGGCACACAGATGAGTCCTTCATAGTATAGAATCCCATCCTGGAACGTGAAGACTGGAGATCTTGTTTGGGTCACGGTCTAAAGTTTGACAGGTTTGGATGCCAAACTGATTGCTAGGTAACTGAGAACAGATTGAGGATAACAGGTTGGAGGCTCCTGTGCTAGAAATGAAGTTTGAGGGCTTGAGAATCATGGACATAGTCTCCTCACCAAGTTTGTAGTACTCACTCTTTCATGACAATGCATCTGCTTTCCCCCTCTTTGTCCCCAGCCAAGAGAGATCACAAACTTGAAGCACACAAAGAAGATGGATCAGCGTGCCTGCTGCTGGGTCAGATGCCTGGCCATTTTTAGGTATTGCAAGTTTTTATGATCCATCAGAACTTGGACTGGGAGTATAGCCTTTTCCAGAAGATAGCACCTTTCTTCAAAGGCCGCTTTGATGGCTAGCAGTTCTTGTCCGGGATGTCATAATTCATCTCAGCACGAGTTCATCTTTGCAAATAAAAAGCGCACATGTGAAGCTGATCATTACATCAGTAGGTTGGGAAAGGACTGCCCCAGTGCAAAGTTTGAAATGTTCACCTCCACTGTAAATGATCTGGCAGGGTCTGAGTGGATCAAGATATGAGCTGTGATGGATCTCTGCTTCAAAAATTATTAAAGGCAAGCTGTGCTTCTGGGAACCAAGAAAACTGGACTCTTTTGCAGCAAAGCTGTATGAGGATTGGCCAAAGCACAGAATATTGGGCTAAATCATCTATAAAAATTAGCAAACTCAAGAAGTGTTGGATTCCACAGTTAACCTTAGGTGCCACCAAATCAGTGATAGGTGTCACCTTCCAGGGGTCCATTGCCATGCTCTTGGGTGAAATAATATACCCAGTGGTGAGAAGCTGGAGTAAAGGGTCAAGCTGGAGTTCAAGAGCCAGAAATCAGAGCCAAGGGCCAAGTCAGAATTCATAGTCAGAAGCCAAAGCCACACGTCAAGCTGGAGGTCAGGAACTGGATATCAGGCAAGTGGGGGTGGAGGGTGGTCAACGTATGGGCAGGAAAGAAGCAAGTCTGGGTGCAAGGCAGGAGTAGGTGGAACAAGGCAACACAGGAGCAGAAACAGTGGTGGGCATAAGCAATGAGGAACCAGCAAGGAGCAGTTGTTGCTGGTTTAATCGCTAGCCTGCTGGTCCCTCCAGCCAATCAGGCAGCCTGATGCATGTCAGCTGTACTGATGAGGCTGCCTGGAGATTAGCTCTGCTTCAGGCCTTGATTCCAGACATTTTTAATACAACTATTTGAAGAAGAATGTTCTTGTGGTTAAGGCTCTGGGACTCAGGAGATCCATTTGTTCACATCCAGGCTCTTTCACAAACATTTTGTGTAGCATTGGGCAAGTCCCTTAATCTCTGTTCTCTGTAAATTAAGGATAACACTTTCTTTCTCCCATTCTCTGTCTCTAAGTAAGCTCTTCAGGGCAGAGCAAGGCAGGGCAAAGAAGGACAGGGAAGTGTGTCTTGCTCTGTACAGAGTCTAGGACAATAAGCCCCTAAACTTTGCTTGGACCTCCAGGACTTACTATAATAAAAATAAAGTAATCTAGCATTCAAGATAATATATAACTAAATAGCCCCATTTATACTCCAACTTATTTCTAGTAATATTTCTCTCTAGTAACATCTAACAGAGATGAGATCACCTGAAGTAATATACTATGGGTGCTGGTCAAGAAAATAAAAATGTACACTTAAGTTCTATTTTCATTCAGACTGCTTTAAACAAAGAGCAACTCCACTGACTAAAATAATTACTCCAGACTTCATTGGTGTGATTGAAAATAGAAACTGGTCCTTTCATCATTAAAAACAAAACAATTACATGGATTCAGGTAAAATTTCTACCACAAATGAGCTTCATTTGGACGGTCATATGAAACCTGCTGAATATGTCAGTTACCCTTACTTTTGCTCAGTGTTAGTAGGAAAGAGTTAAAGGTAAAGATCCAGTGGGAGACCACTAGAAGAGGGAAACAGAGAAACTTGAGTAAGGAAAGGAGAGGAGCACAATTCATAGATATTTAGGTCAGAAGGGACCATTATGATCATCTAGTCTGACCTCCTGCACAATGCAGGCCACAGAATTTCACCCACCACTCCTGCGAAAAACCTCTCACCTATATCTGAGCTATTGAAGTCCTCAAATCGTGGTTTAACGACTTCAAGGAGCAGAGAATCCTCCAGCAAGTGACCCGTGCCCCATGCTACAGAGGAAGGCGAAAAACCTCCAGGGCCTCTTCCAATCTGCCCTGGAGGAAAATTCCTTCCCGACCCCAAATATGGCGATCCGCTAAACCCTGAGCATATGGGCAAGATTCACCAGCCAGATACTACAGAAAATTCTTTCCTGGGTAACTCAGATCCCACCCCATCTAATATCCCATCACAGGCCATTGGGCCTATTTACCATGAATATTTAACGTTTTCCTGTGTATTCTAAAAGGTGTTGTACAATCACCACTACCCTTGAGAGGGCTCAAAACGGGAGTGTGAATGACTGGATTTAATCCTCTGCCACTTTCTCTCGTCTTGAAACAATATGGAAGCCGCTACCATGGAACACAGCTGTATGATCAGATGGTATTTCAGAACAACATGTAATGTAATGATCCATATACCACAGAATAGTAATGGCTAAAAGTAATGGGCCTGATCTACAGCTGGAGTACATTGGCATATATAAATTAACTTCAAGGGGCACATGCCAATTTACACCAGCTGATGATCTGTCCCCATTACTGTATTAACAAGGGCAAAACAAATCCCTTATAAAAGAGGAGGTAATAAAAACATATGCTATATATTAACATATAATAGAATCTATTTTGAGCTTTGTTATAGATTCTTTCAGCTTGTAAAAAGCATAGTAGCAATCAAAATGCCTATTGTGAAACTAAATATCTCATTGTTTAGTAGCATTCTGACATCAGTGCACAGTAGAGTGTAACCACATAATCATTACCATCATATTTTGATCGACATGACAAGAGAAAATTTATAAGGTTGCAATTCTGTTCAACTTGCAACATATCTTTGCATCTAATGCCACAGTAGTAAATTAAATAGAGGGACAAATATACAGTTGCATACTCTGGTGTACCTTTATTTTTATTACTTTTTTCTAGAACTCTATACCATATTATTTAAGATGGAATAAACCCCCAAAACTCTAAATCTTAAACTTACTGAAAATGTTTGTTTTTTTAAATTATACAGTATATGCAATTTTAAAGCACCCATCACTGTCAACAGCACTTGATTCCTCGAAGTAGTTTAGGACAGGTGACAGCAGGACTATGGAACTATCCCTCCTGGATAGGCCAGCTGAACTGGACTCCCAAGAGTCTTTTGACACGAGCTACTTCTAAGAACAAAATTAAAATCCCTTATGTATCTATTGTTTTTGTAGAGTAGCTATCACCATTGAGCACACATCACCATAGTATCAAAGTAGTAATTTAAGCTATAGTGAGTTGTCAAACAAAATAAATTAGCTGATGTTTTCAAGCTAGCTGATTGCTCTAAATGAAGTTGTTCATATCAATTATTTTATATCAGATGTCTCCATCTGCTCTTTTGCATCTCCAACAAATAGAGTTATTGTCCCTTCAATAACATCTATGAAATCACACCTACGTAATTTGAGGAGTCTAGTATTTTTTTATGTTGATCATTCATAAGCCTGAATTTGTCCTCTGTGCCACTTTTCTGTACAACATTCAGGTATTTAACAGGTTAGATTTGGCAATGAATCACGCAAGGTAAGAGCAAGTGCCATTTTGTCTCTATTTCATTTTACTAGATTTCTCTTATGAAAGGGAGATCTCAAGTGTAAAACCCAATTAACTCCTCGCTGAGAAGAAGAATTGAGGGTGGGGGGAAACGCCTCACAACATGTTAAAGCTTAACATCCCCATTTTAACAAACAACTTTTTGTCATATCTCTTTGTCTTGGGTCTCTCCCTTCCTCTCCTTTTTGTTCATGTCTGTTTAGATTGTAAATATTACAAATCCAACTTTGGAAAGCTAAACCCTCTTTCAATTGCTTGTAAAAATCCAGTTTCAGTCTAGGATTTTTC
Source organism: Caretta caretta (assembly GCF_965140235.1). Taxonomy (NCBI): domain Eukaryota; kingdom Metazoa; phylum Chordata; order Testudines; family Cheloniidae; genus Caretta; species Caretta caretta. Next base: position 85,860,217 of record NC_134209.1, read on the forward strand.
CTCACAAAGATGAGCTTTAAATGTTAATTCAAAGTACTTGTTTAAGGAATATGTGGAAAACAAAACTGACATGAAGAGTGATCATTCTTATAGTCTGCATATCTCCCCAATGCTAAGAATTTACTCTGAATTTACTAATTTGCTATTTAGTGCAAGCTACTGTATCAAAAAGTGCAGACAATGTCTGTTATATTAAAAAAAATGATGATGGGAGTCAGTTTCTAAACAGTTCATTCTTTGTGTAATTTGAAATGCCTTTGTGCTGTGCATATGGGAAAATGGACATGATTCTCCGCGTACTTTGCCTCACTTGTTAACCAACTTTAGAATAAAACTGAAAGCCACAAATAATAAAAGCTTAGGCAACTCCAAGCTGATTAGTTGTTACGTTTAAAACAGCTGCTCCAAAATGGCTCTGTAAAGCTACAAAGTAAAGTGTATTAGTTAAACTAATCTATCCTACAAGAATGAGATACATGAGAGCCTGTACTTGGCTTTTCTTCAGCTTTACAGATCTCAAACTTCAAAGTGATTTTCTTCTGGCTAATAAGTTTCCAGAATATCCATGTAATCCTTCCAGTAGTTTATCTAATTGGGTCAGTCTTTCTGACTTAACGTTGACCCTACAGAGCGCTATGTTAAAGTATGTTAAGTGCAGAGGTTTCCTGATATCTACCCAATGTATAAAAGGTATAGTACAATAAGTTTTACACATCCACAATAAAAGAGGAATTACTCAGGAGTCTGTAGACTACAGACCACACTTAGCATTGAGCTCCCATCAACAGTAAGAGCAGTGTTTAATGCTGTAAAAGTGGTTTACTTTTACAGTACAGAGTTTGTAATGGAGAAAACACCGTGGAACATCTTTCCCAGCAGGAGAGATTTGATGACTAAATAAGTAATATATTATGGCTCAATTGGTTAATTTAGGATCCAACCTGAAGTAAACTGGAAAGCAAAGGGGTGTTCCACAGGGATCCAGGGAGGGGAGAATATTTGGGCTGCTGAATGCTACAGTAGTTTTCCCACAGTTGCTACCACAGACCATGGACATTTATACGCTATGGTTGCTAGTACAGCCCCTGGGCAAAAATGCAGATCTACTGGGCATATCCCTGGCTGAGCCCCCAAAACGTCCGTACATAGCTCTGTCATGTGCAGGGTGTGTGAGAATCCACCCTGCACATGCTTTTTGTTCCCTCTGTAGGATAATCACATTGCTAGCATTGCCTTTCAAGACCTATGGGCTCACTTAGGGGCCATGAGTTCCGGGGGAGGGAGGAGAGGAGGCTGGGAGGTGACCAAATGGGAAGGAGCAAGATTTAGGCCCTCGTTAATCTTAAAATAAATATTTTCCTAGATTGACTTACATTCAAACTTTCTTATCCTAATGCAAAAATTTCACTGGTAGAATGGTTGATACTTCAGAAATTTTTTTCCATACAGAGAGTAAGTTTTTATGTTATGTGTAGTGTGTATGTACTGAAGAAGCTTTACATTTTTCATAACCCTTGAATGGGAAAAAAAGCCAACAAACCCAACTATAACCTTGTGGTACGTTCAGCCACACAAAATTCCAGCCTTAATAAACAAACAGCAAAGAGCTATTCTTTGAAAGATTAAGTGCAAGGATCTTAGTTGGTTCCAACCTAGCACAGGAAATGGTCTTCTTAATGGTTATTGTGTGTCTGTCAACCACATTCCTAATGACTTAATTTTATTGCATGATAACAGAATTTTAGTAAATAATTTTCTAAATGAGTTGCTTTTTTATGACAGCTGAATCATTAAAAAATAAAACAAATCAGATTGTACGGTACCCAGCACGCAGAGTAATGGGATATAGAGAAATGTAAGCTGTATGAATAGGTGGTTACTACTGATCCATCTAAACCTGGATTCAGTTTTGTTCATGTCTAAGGATGTATGGAAAAACCATCAAGTTCAGTATAAATACAAAGTTTATTTCAACTGCATAAATACAAAGGGGAAAATGAAGTCATAGTACAGCAAGGCAGACTTTTATTTTCATTTTTGTGAAATTTTGCAAAAGTGGAAGGCGCGCTCCCTGGAGATCTCCAAGGCTAGGCCAAATAATTGTGTACAATTCTGAGGTAGGAGGGAGACTTGTAACCCTCAGTAAACGCCTCTGCCAGATCATCTGCTATCAGGTCATACTAGCTGATACAGTGATCTGCTCGGTGGACAAGGGAAGTGTCCCACAGCATCCTCCTACCCACTGGTCTGCCTGGGACAGGGTTGCATGCACCTCAGAGTCTTGTATGCTCCAGTGAGGAGGAATTAGTAACAGTTCCAAATTTTTCTACACGTAGCTGACAACTAATAAGTCAATTTTCTATGTTCCTAGATGACTAATCATCTAACAAAACTTGTACAGCAAGTCTGTTCAGTAAATTATATATTTAAATAGGTATTTCTCAGGGGGACAGGTGAATCATTATTTATGTATATGTTATACCTCCCTCTGAAGTTTATAGTAACTCAGTTCTAAATTCAGTCTAATTCCTACACTTGCTTTCTGTATATATTTACAGGTTTATTAATACTGTATTAAAATAAGTCATGCAGCAATGTGCCATAACATTTTATAGGGAAGGGAACAGAAGGAGACTCTGCCGATTGGAAGGCATGAGATGCACTGTCCTAGGGTTGGGGGTTCCACGATCACCGCTCCCAAGAGAAGGAGGCGGGTGGTGGTGGTCAGGGACTCTTTCCTCAGGGGGACTGAGTCATTTATCTGCCGCCCCGAACGGGAAAACCGAGAAGTCTGCTGCTTGCCAGGAGCTAGGATTCACGATGTGACAGAGAGACTGCCGAGACTCATCAAGCCCTCGGATCGCTACCCCTTCCTGCTTCTTCATGTGAGCACCAATGATACTGCCAAGAATGACCTTGAGCGGATCACTGCAGACTACGTGGCCCTGGGAAGAAGGATAAAGGAGTTTTAGGTGCAAGTGCTGTTCTTGTCCATCCTCCCCATGGAAGGAAAAGACCTGGGTAGAGACCGTTGAATCGTGGAAGTCAACGAACGGCTACTCAGGTGGTTTCGGAGAGAAGGCTTTGGGTTCTTTGACTGTTTGATGGTGTTCCAAGAAGGAGGAGTGCTAGGCAGAGACGGGCTCCACCTAATGAAGAGAGGGAAGAGCATCTTCACAAGCAGGCTGGCTAACCTAGTGAGGAGGCCTTTAAACTAGGTTCACCGGGGGAAGGAGACCAAAGCCCTGAGGTAAGTGGGGAAGTGGGATCCCAGGAGTAAGCATGAGCAGGAACGCGCGAGAGGGCAGGGCTCCTACCTCATACTGAGAAAGAGGGACAATCAGCAAGTTATCTCAAGTGCCTATACACAAATGCAAGAAGCCTGGGAAACAAGCAGGGAGAACTGGAAGTCCTGGCACAGTCAAGGAATTATGATGTGATTGGAATAATAGAGATTTGGTGGGATAACTCACATGAGTGGAGTACTGTCATGGATGGATATAAACTGTTCAGGAAGGACAGGCAGGGCAGAAAAGGTGGGGGAGTTGCATTGTATGAAAGGGAGCAGTATGACTGCTCAGATCTCAAGTATGAAACTGCAAAAAACCTGAGAGTCTCTGGATTAAGTTTAGAAGTGTGAGCAACAAGGGTGATGTCATGGTGGGAGTCTGCTATAGACCACCGGACCAGGGGGATGAGGTGGACGAGGCTTTCTTCCAACAACTCACAGAAGTTACTAGATTGCAGGCCCTGGTTCTCATGGGAGACTTCAATCACCCTGATATCTGCTGGGAGAGCAATACAGCAGTGCACAGACAATCCAGGAAGTATAGGGGACAATTTCCTGGTGCAAGTGCTGGAGGAACCAACTAGGGGCAGAGCTCTTCTTGACCTGCTGCTCACAAACCAGGAAGAATTAGTAGGGAAAGCAAAAGTGGATGGGAACCTGGGAGGCAGTGACCATGAGATGGTCGAGTTCAGGATCCTGACACAGGGAAGAAAGGAGAGCAGCAGAATACGGACTCTGGACTTCAGAAAAGCAGACTTTGACTCCCTCAGGAAACTGATGGGCAGGATCCCCTGAGAGAATAACATGAGTGGGAAAGGAGTCCAGGAGAGCTGGCTGTATTTTAAAGAATCTTTATTGAGGTTACAGAGACAAACCATCCCGATGTGTAGAAAGAATAGTAAATATGGTAGGCGACCAGCTTGGCTTCACAGTGAAATCCTTGCTGATCTTAAATACAGAAAAGAAGCTTACAAGAAGTGGAAGATGGGACAAATGACCCAGGAAGAGTAAAAATATTGCTCGGGCATGCAGGAGTGAAATCAGGAAGGCCAAATCACACCTGGAGTTGCAGCTAGCAAGAGACTTTAAGAGTAAGAAGAAGGGTTTCTTCAGGTATGTTAGCAACAAGAAGAAAGTCAAGGAAAGTGTGGGCCCCTTACTGAATGAGGGAGGCAATCTAGTGACAGAGGATGTGGAAAAAGCTAATGTACTCAATGCTTTTTTTGCCTCTGTCTTCATGAACAAGGTCAGCTCCCAGACTACTGCACTGGGCAGCACAGCATGGAGAGGAGGTAACCAGCCCTCTGTGGAGAAAGAAGTGGTTCGGGACTATTTAGAAAAGCTGGACAAGCACAAGTCCATGGGGCTGGATGCACTGCATCCGAGAGTGCTAAAGGAGTTGGTGGATGTGATTGCAGAGCCATTGGCCATTATCTTTGAAAACTCATGGCGATCGGGGGAAGTCCCGGACGACTGGAAAAAGGCTAACGTAGTGCCCATCTTTAAAAAAGGGAAGGAGGAGGATCCTGGGAACTACAGGCCAGTCAGCCTCACCTCAGTCCATGGAAAAATCATGGAGCAGGTCCTCAAGGAATCAATTCTGAAGCACTTAGAGGAGAGGAAAGTGATCAGGAATAGTTGGCATGGATTCACCAAGGGCAAGTCATGCCTGACTAATCTAATTGCCATCTATGACGAGATAACTGGCTCTGTGGATGAGGGGAAAGCAGTGGATGTATTGTTTCTTGACTTTACAAAGCTTTTGACACGGTCTCCCACAGTATTCTTGCCAGTAAGTTAAAGAAGTATAGGCTGGATGAATGGACTATAAGGTGGATAGAAAGCTGGCTAGATTGTCAGGCTCAACGGGTAGTGATCAATGGCTCCATGTCTAGTTGGCAGCCAGTGTCAAGTGGAGTGCCCCAAGGGTCAGTCCTGGGGCCGGTTTTGTTCAATATCTTCATAAACGATCTGGAGGATGGTGTGGATTGCACCTTCAGCAAGTTTGCCGATGACACTAAACTGGGAGGAGAAGTAGATTTGCTGCAGGGTAGGGATAGGATACAGAGGGCCCTAGACAAATTAGAGGACTGAGCTAAAAGAAATCTGATGAGGTTCAACAAGGACAAGTGCAGAGTCCTGCACTTAAGACGGAAGAATCCCATGCACTGCTACAGACTAGGGACCGAATGGCTCAGCAGCAGTTCTGCAGAAAAGGACCTAGGGGTTAGAGTGGACGAGAAGCTGGATATGAGTCAACAGTGTGCCCTTGTTGCCAAGAAGGCCAATGGCATTTTGGGATGTATAAGTAGGGGCATTGCCAGCAGATCGAGGGACGTGATCGTTCTCCTCTATTCGACATTGGTAAGGCCTCCTCTGGAGTACTGTGTCCAGTTTTGGGCCCCGCACTACAAGAAGGATGTGGAAAAGTTGGAAAGAGTCCAGCGGAAGGCAACAAAAATGATTAGGGGACTGGAACACATGACTTATGAGGAGATGCTAAGGGAACTGGGATTGTTTAGTCTGCAGAAGAAAAGAATGAGGGGGGATTTGATAGCTGCTTTCAGCTACCTGAAAGGGGGTTCCAAAGAGGATGGATCTAGACTGTTCTCAGTGGTAGCAGATGACAGAACAAGGAGTAATGATCTCAAGTTGCAGTGGGGGAGGTTTAGGTTGGATATTAGGAAAAACTTTTTCACTAGGAGGGTGGTGAAACACTGGAATGCGTTACCTAGGGAGGTGGTGGTGGAATCTCCTTCCCTAGAAGTTTTTAAGGTCAGGCTTGACAAAGCTCTGGCTGGGACGATTTAGTTGGGGATTGGCCCTGCTTTGAGCAGGGGGTTGGACTAGATGACCTCCTGAGGTCCCTTCCAACCCTGATATTCTATGATACTCCATATCTTATTGCCACCATTTTATGTTTATTATTAATACTCAGCACCTATATACTGTTTCACATGTGCAAAATGCTGTATAGTATTATGTAATGCATCCTCCTAAGTACTATATCTAAATATTATCCCCAGTTTACACATGCAGAAACAGAGTGAAGATGAGCTACCAATCTTTTAACAAGAGGGTCCCACAACAATTTCCTTCTAGCTTATGATAAACCCTGCACACATGGGTGATTAAAGGATCAAGAGTGGGCAACAAGGGAATCTATTTTCCCCATTTAATAAGGACACTTTTTTAACAACCATAACGGAGGACAGTAACACCACTTCACAAACAAATTTATGTGCACTTCCTCAGATAAGTATATTGATAGAATATGATGCAATTCAGAAAAGTATATGTGTATGTATGGACACTCATAGACCTTGTGGATAGGAATGGGGATAGTCTTCCATGGGAGTGAGGAGAGTGGTGATTTCTTTTTGGGGCGTGGGTGTAAATATCTGACATTTGGTGCTGTGAGGTATACAGCAAAGGCAAACAATTTGCTCTTCAATAGTATTTTTATTAGCTCCAAGATGTTATCCTTGGAATGGATAATTTAGCACTCTCCGGCGAAAGGGCACAATTCTAAAGACACACACACAAAAAAAATCACCCTAAACCCCTATTGAAAATGGAGCTGGAATTTTAACAAGGGACATCTGTGAGTTCCCAAGATCACCTGCAGCATGAAAGAGAGTCTGAGCAACTTGTCCAAGATTATGCACAGAGTGGGTATTACAGCTTAAACTAAACTCTGGAGTGCACTGCTCCCAAGGCATGGTTGGTCTGCTAGGCCATAGTGCCTCCCAGAATAGTTTCATACCAAAATTTAACGTAGATAAACAATGTTCATTAATTCAATAGTGTTTGCAAAGTATATTTGTTCTTCTAGAACACTGAAAAAGATTTAGTGACTATAGTAACAATTACCAAGGATGGCAAAGAAAATAAATTATCCTCTTACTGGGTCATATACTATCCTTGATCCATGTTTGCAAATCCCAATAGTGTCAGTGGAACTAGCACATGCAGAGGAAGAGCAATATGTTACACTTAAATTGTTGAACATGGCTCCTGACTTGAGCAGATGTTTTAGCTTATTACATGGGGTGACTTGCAAAAATACTACCCAGGACTTGTAAACAAAGTGCATGTATTTTACCAGGATTCTGTTACAGGTCACAAATATCTTGATCTTAATTGATTGCTCTACAGGATGAAGGTTAAGTTCTTATAAACTATATGATTCTCATGTGGCTCAAATGTCAAGAACTTTACATCTAAAATCACATCTTCCTAATGATGATAATAATAATAATAATAATAGTAATCATAATAATAGAAGATTTATACCCTCCCTTGAAGGGAAAGTAAGCTTGCAAAATAAGGTGGGTGGCCAAACATTTAGTAAGTTTTTGGTAGTGGTAAAACAATAAAGATAAAAGTTTGTTTAAAAAAATATCAAAATGATACTGAAAATCTAAATGCACTCAAAGTCTACTTAGTCACTTTTCTCTTTCTTAGTGTCTTTATTTTGTTTTCTCCCAAATATAACCTTCTCATATAAGCAGTAAAAAAGTTTCATATCTTGCTTGAGTGATATGATCACAAAATTAATTTCCAATGTCCAAGGAAAATTTGTGTCTCCCCTCAGATTAAGTCTAGAGTGGAAGAAGCAAAAATCTTTATGTGGGTGAAATTATTTGGGGACCGTTGCAAACTATCTGATAATATTTCACTAGGTCTTACTCTACGCTTTCATAAGTGTTAGACTTTCTAAATCAGATATATATTTGAAAGGTTGTGTCTGACTTTGATGTTCTAGGGGGAATTGTAAAACAATTGGTAAAGTTTGGCTTTAATGTATTCCATTATTTTAAACATGGAAAAATAATCTTAAAATATTGTTTCATGCACAATAATTATTATATTCATATATATATTCCTTTAACTTGTATGAATAATTAATGTTCCTAAACATCCTGGAACAAGTACAATTTAATCTAGTCTACATAATGATCATACACTATAATTAAGCATCACCATTATGTTTAGTTTGTGGTTTAGTCATGTGCTCATGTCTCCCTCTAGTGCCTTACCCCAGCAATTATTATTTGTATTATAGTAGCACATAGTAGCCCCAATCAAGATAGGGAGTCCATTGTGCTAGGAACACAATAAAATGTAGTAAGGGACAGTCCCTCTTCCAAAGAGCTTACAAGATTCAAGATAAGAAGGGCAAGAGATGAAGGGTAAGAAATAAATGGAGGGAAAAGGATGAATGAATGAAGGTAACGGTGAGATTTGTTACATGCACCCCTGGATGGTTTCTACTTACTGTTTACAAAAAATAGGATACAAACAAAATAAATAAAGTTCTCCTTTAGTTCAAGTAATAGAGGTATTTTTAGGACTTATGGTTCTCCAATTTTATCCTTGTTGATGACCATAGTGGGTATGACCATAGTATGAGTATGTGGTCAAAGTTTATTACAGTTGTAAGATTTACTGGTACATCTCTAACTTTATTCCATGCAATGGGAAGAAATTACGTTATTTAGAGGTCATGTGCTAAATCTCCCCAGAGTTCCTGTGGCACCTATGCAAATATAGTGCATCACCAAAAAAGATAGATAAAACTTAGAGAATTCAAGTTTGGATTTAGCTAGACCACAAAAGTTTAGTTTTGGCAGACTTTCCAAACCAGAAACTTCCCACTAAGGAAAATATACAAGGGTCTAAAGAAATTAAGAAGCAACAACTTTTCACCCACTACCTTCAAATCCTACTTAACCTTCTACTGATATGAAAATAAGCACTTTAAATTGTTCGGCATCACACTAGCCAGCCATGTCTTTCCTTAGGTTTATTATTGCCAAGTGAGACTGCTTCAAATTAACTGAAATTTGTTTTTGTTACATCAGGCAATGGGAGCTGACCAACTAAATCTTTGTGCAACAGTTTAAGAGACCCCTTAGGATTCACCTTTCCATAGTAAATAGATCTTACAGAAATAGCTGTATGCAGTTTCCACAACGCATCTGTGTTGTTGCCCGAGACATTAATGTTTTATGACTCTTATTATGGCTAACAATTCCCACAGGGTCATTTTAGCATCCTAGAGTTCCCAATATTGAAAGTGTTGATGTACAGCTTACAATAATACGTAATTTTATCTCCTTGTCCCCATTAACAAAAGCACACATGGCTGCTAGATGCCTGAGTCTCCTTTGATATGAATCTAAAATTTCTTAAGTCATTTGTCTGGCCCAAGGAAAGTTTCATTCTCAGTATTTTTCTTTGGTAAGGAATACTTTTGCAGTTTTTGAATGTGTCTTACAATTATTTGCCTCAGCTGTTTCCAATATTGTATGAAAAGGTCAAAGACATCATACATGGTATAACATCAGTCTAGCAAGATCGTTCATTTTATTTTGTATGGACTGAAGCCTGAAGAGATGGAGAAGTTTTTATCAGTGGATTCAAGATGGTACGCTCTAAGCATGTTTCCTTACATATGTCAAATGTAGGAAAAGCAGAATGTTCTTCTTGGGCCAGGATAGTATTTCTTTTCCTGTTATTTCTCTGTTACTTGGTGGTCACAATAGGGTGAAATTCATCCCACACAGAAGGCTAGTACAAGGCCTATATGCTACTTATGTCCTACAAAATAAGCCATAAGTGGGATTTGAATAGGCCTTGTGCTGGTCCTCTGCACAGGGTGAATTCTACCTATTTATGTTCTAGATTTCTGTAATCAAGTTGGAGCTTCCAACTTCCCAGGATGAGGGGGGAGATACAAATATTTCTAGATTTAATAAAATATAAAACATCATGAAGTGTTCCTGAAAAGAAAAAAAACCCAGCTCAAGTCAATGATGGTACAACTTGACCTTTAAGCCATTTTCCCCACTTTTTCTCAACAATATTTAAATTGCAGGATGAATAGAATGAAATAATTTAAAAAATATTGTTGATATAACTTGGATTGCAGCAATTTGCATGGCCAGAACCTATGCTACCTCAACCCTGATGTATTCCCTTATCATTTGTATTTGTCATCCTCTCTTAATGCTTACATTAAAAAATTAATCTGCATTGTCAAAAACTTAATTCTCTAATTAAAATATAGTAACTAAAATCTAAGCCATTTTATTTGTAATTACGATTAAAACAATAAAAGCAACAATCTTTTAAAAATGATTAATAATGATGATGAATAGTGGTCTACTCACTTTACAGCTCCTAGATGGAAAACACAGATGCTAAACAAAATTAATTACTAGACTGTAAATTAGCCAACTTGAAATGAAATATGCTGGGGCAGAAAATGCTTTTTGACAAGCAAAGTGGATTACCACTTGATTTTGTTACCTATTTTAGAATGTGCATCTGGATTACAGTCATTTTCCTTGTTTGAAGAGCTCATTTATTGATGTTTTTATTAAAAAAAAAAAAAAAAAGGAAGAGAAATACTATTCTAAAATTGAGATAGTTTTGTACACACCCACACACCATTTTCAGGGAACTCTATAAACTGCAGCAGAAAACGTAATGAAGGAAATATACTCATTATAGGCCTGATCCCAAGCTCATTATAGTCAAAGGAAAGGTTCTCTCATTGACTATGGAATGATTTTATAAGCCAAATGTTGGTTACTGCACCAAGCCAGAGAGGTTAGGGGAGTGACAAAATCCTCCCTCCCAGGCATTGGGGCAGCAATAGAACCATTCTGTGATTTCTACTGAGACATCAGGGCTGAATTGGCCCTTTCTTCCCCTAGCATCATGAGGTCAGTCAGTGAATCTTTTTGGGAGCAGAGACTACTAACACTATAGCTGCAGGTTTCAGAGTAGCAGCCGTGTTAGTCTGTATTCGCAAAAAGAATGCATCCGATGAAATGAGCTGTAGCTCACGAAAGCTTATGCTCAAATAAATTTGTTAGTCTCTGATGTGCCACAAGTACTCCTTTTCTTTTTACTATAGCTGCACTAATACAGCAAAAACATTTCTAAAAGTATTTGCTTTAATTTTTTATAGTTTACTTCAGCCATGATCATGCCCCTTTTGTGGTCACTTTGTGTGAAGATTCAGGTGATCAAGTTTTACTAGAATTCATATTTGAAGAAAGCAAATTCCATAATTGTATGCAACCATATTTTTTGGAAAACAAAACTGATTAAAACTAACCAACTTAGCTCAAATGGAGTATATGGACTACTGAATACTTTTAGAGCATTGTTCATGATCAGCCTATTGCATTACACTTTTTTAAAAAAAAACACCACATTTAAATAATAAATAAATGTAATAATAAATAAATCAATCTGCTTGTGAATACAACACAAGAAATAAAATAAGCTACATTTTGAAACTTATTCATTGTGAACAATTGGTCACATTATAAGTACAGCTTCCTCGTGAGATCTACATCTCTTTGCTTTAAAAAATGAATGATTTTCCCTATCTTTTTTAAAAGAGGCAAGGAGGGCAAATGTAAATGCAGATATCTGAGCAGGAAAGTGGTGAAAGCCCATCATTTAGATCATGTAAAACTCAATTGGCCTAAGCCTACCTAAACAGAGAGATGAAGTGGTATTGGGAACTGTATCTTTAAATTGTTTAGTTTCCTAGACAGGAAGGGCGGAGGGAGGACAAGGATGCTGCAGAAGCCCATGTTCTGTTATGCAGAGGCAATTGCGGAACTGGTTCACTGCATAAAGAGGATCTCTTAAGTTACTACTGACCATCACAAATGGGCTAGGTGACCTTAAAAATTTCCTCTTCATGCCTAACTTACACAAATGTATCACTGTAACCTAAAATGAAAGGTTCTGTACACCATTAACAATGTCAGGGTCATCTAGTCCCAAACTGCTAGGGGCCATATGCTCCCAGGCTTGCATGCCAAAAGTGTAATAACTTACTACAAAATCTGCCACTTTAAAATAAATGAATGCCATCCATCTGTACTGGTATAGATGTGTATTGCTAATTTGATTATTATGAATCACCAATGAAAATCATTTTAAAACAGGTTATGGAGCAAGGTTTATTGAATGGAGACATAAATATCTTCTTTTGCTGTAAGGTTTCAGATAATCTTCAGATGCCTTGGAAGACAGCCCACAAGACACTGGGCCACCCAGTCCATCATGAAATCAGAATAATTATCCCATTTTAGCTGTAAATCTTCCAAACCATACTTCTATACAATGATTACCAGAGCAATATTAGGAGCTCTCTATTGTTTTCTCACATTCTAAAAAAAGAAAGGTGAATATTACAGTAATTTTCCCTTCACCAGTCATTCTTCCCCTCTTCTTTCTGTCTGCAATCTGTCATAAATGATTCCTGCTGAATCATTCTTATTTAATCTAGAAATAATACAGGGAATGTCTTCTGATTGGTGGCAATGATGATTAAGGATTGTGTTATCTCTTCCACCACCACATGCGGTGGATCTAAGTGGACGTGAGGTGGGAAGAAAGTGCACTAGTCATCAATGGCATCATCCTCTCACCAACCCCATGGGACTTTATTAGGTAAATTGAGTTGACCTGTCAGCATTAGCTTAATCACTTTCCGCAAAAGATTCCCTCCATAATATGAGCATCCCTCTCAGAGGAAGAGTTCAAGGGGCAATGTCCTGTACAGGAGTCCCTAGCAACATGAAGCTGCACTGCCAAGGAGGAAGAGGGAACTTGGGGAGTCAGAAGGGAGTGTTGAGGTACAGGCCCTCCACTCCAGTAGTCTCGTGTGCCTGTGGTTCTCCCAAGACCTAGAAAGAACCCTCTCTTTCTTCTCAAAACCCCTTCCATCCAAGGGAAGAATATAAAACTAGTACTGAAAACTGAGAATTTACTGTTCACTCTGTGGCAGTAGCCACTTAGAAGTCCAGTAATGTTCTTGTCACCTACAACAGCCTCAGGCTTATTGGAACTTTGGCAACCTTACACTCCTCTACACTTAATATTGGCCTCCCCTTGTCCAATTAATTCAATTCTCTTCTTCCATCTTAGTTTCAAACAAAGATTTAGGAAACAAGAAAAAAAAAAAGCCAGAAGCAAGCTGTGTCCAAAGAGATAATGATCTCTCTTTCTTCATTTTAACTGTGATGAATGTGACAAAGTTCCTTTTCCAGCCCTGGCAAAGTCAATAAAAAGACTCCATTGACTAAAACTAATCAAACTTTACTAAAAATCAACAGCTAATTGACACTGCTCCTGGCTTTTAATAAAGACTGGGTTTGCATAAGTTAATGTATTACTAAAAAAATCAGAAGATGAAAGCCCAATTGCACTTAATTATTGGAAGGGGAAAGAGGCTGATGCATCACTTTCTATCCATATAATCTGTACTAGCTGGCAGTTAAATACCCTGCACAGCCATATACTAGTGTACATGTTGCATTGGTTAGTTTGTCAATCATTACCTATGCATTGGGAATTAACAAAAAAGTAGGACTTATTCGGTATTCCTCAAAATCCTTTTGAAAATAATTTTTATATATGTACCTATTAAAAGATAGGTGTATGTGTGCACACAACTATTGCATAAACATAGGACCAAACCGTGCTCTCAGTAACACTGATGTTGATCTGAGACATCAGTGTCACCCAGAGCAGAATTTGCCCCATAAACCATGTATTTACTTATCTGAGTCATACATACAATGGCACAGTTCTCTACCATTGTAGCTGAGAAGAGAATTTAGCTTTGTGTCTTTACACAAAACGTGGAAATGAGGGTAGGCAGACCTGTACAATGTATGTATATATCCTTCAAAAGTAATAAGGGTACATAGACGATGTACAATATATGCATTAGATCTTGCAAGAGTAATAGAGTTGTTTAGAAAAACAAACTTTACAAATCGGTTTTCTAATTTTCATAGACAGAGAGCGAGCGACAGTCTGGCCAGCTTTGATACTAATACAAAATTGAATCCCTGCAGGCCTTACATGCAGTTTTAATACATTTACTAATTGGCAAGGGAAACTATTCTATGAGCCCCAATTTCTTTTTTTGTGAGATTTTGAAAAAACAAATTCATGGGAAATTTATTTTAAAAAGTCCATCAGGAATCAGATGTTTTCTTTTTAAGATATTTTCCAGGATCAAGTACAAATCTCAAACCCAGTGCAATGGAGCACACATTGTGGTGGTTAAACTTCTGCCAATGTTTACTCTGGCTTAATAACTTCCAATGTGCAATAAAACAAACAAGACAACTATCTAGTTTCACTAAATTTTGAAACAGAATTGATATAGCAATCTGTTTTTCTTTGAAATTATTGTCATAACTTTTACACTGAGTTGGCAACACAACTGCTATAGTGGTTTAAAACCCAAGCTGTTGTCTCTAAAATTCACCCTTTTCTTATTGTACTTATGGTATCTAAAAAAAAAAAATCTATTTTTTCAGATTGCCATATTACCTGAAAACATGACATGATTTTTCAGTGACTATGCTTGTGTTAATCACAGAGAAACAAGGTTGATGAGGTAATATTTTTATGGGACCAACTTTTGTTGGTGAAAGAGACAGGCTTTCAAGCTACAGAGAGCTCTTCTTCAGATCTGCACACAGAAAAGAAGTGTGTGTGTGAATAAAGTCATGGCAACCTGCTATCTGATCAGATTATTCTTCCACTTCCTGTCATGTGTACAAGTGGCTGAACCAAAAAAAGATCCAGAACAACAAAACAAAAAACAAAAACAAATATACATTTGCTTCAGGTCGACCAGAAGTGACAATTCTTCAGTTTCTCTCATGAAAACAAAAAAAAATCTTTCATTTTGGGTCAAACAAAATGCTCTCACAAGAAGCCACTTATCTAGTTCAAGATAATATGATAATTCTAATAAAACTTTCTAAAGATTTTGAATGTTCTATGCTGATGCAGGACACTCTTCTTCCCACTAATCCAGTCAGGGCCCACCTGGCTCCTCAGCAGTCAACCATGCAGACTGCCTGGGAACCAAAGCTTTCAGGACCCACTGTTCTGAGGCACTCTGCCGGGTGGGCTGCCATGGAGACAGAGACACTCGTGTTCCAAGGATATGCAGCTCTGGGGCAATCCACCAGGTGGACTGCCTTGGAGTTTGGAACACTGGAAGCTCTGGGGTCCCCGACTGTGAGGCAGTGCATCTGGCAGCTCCCTTTTCAAGGAGAATTTTGAAATTTTTGGTTTTCTTTCCAAATTAGAATGAAACCAAATTTAGAAATATCAAAATTGTCCATGAAACACAATTAACTTTCTCCCCACAGCTCTACCTATTTAAACTAGGTTTTCTTTTATCCCAGTTACTTCTTAGCTGCTGCAACACTGCATCACTAACTGGTACTTTTCTAACAGAAGATGTTGTCTGTCAGGTCAACTAGATAACTCCAGGACTAACAGTGGATCACATGGATAAAACAAATTAGATAGAGGTCAAAGGCTATCTACTTCCATTCATTTGCTTCTTGTGAGCCATTCTTTTTTAAAGGAAAGAAGAGGGTTAAGTCTCAGAGCTTCAACCTTTAGCATTTGCCAAGGGAGAATACCCACCCATTGTGATCTTTTCAGGCTCTGTATGAAACCTATGTAGAAAATTAGGAAGAAGGGGAGAGCAGGAAGGTTAGTTAAAGAGGACTGACATTCCCTTCAATGCAATTACTGTGTGGAGAGTAAGTTAGACTGCTTTGACTGGTAAAGCAGTATTAAATACTGTATCGTATCGACAGCAGAATTATATTGAAAACTCAACATTAATGTGGTAGAATTCTCCAAAACTACATTAGTAATATTATTGTATTTATTCTCGTATATGTGCATAGTCTTTACTGTATCCTATCCTAATGTTGAAATAAACCAGACACATATTTGAGTATCCAGCTATCAGATAGAAAAGAGATGGCTTTCCAAGCAGGAAAAGATGTGCACTCTGTTAGGGGGCTTATTCCTTCACCCGCTTCCTTCCCTGGTCCTTCTCGCATGAACAGAAAGCAACAATACCCGAAGTCCAAAGGTGCAAACAATTCGATGTTTATTGGGGTGAACTTCCAACAGGCATGATTCCAGTTTCCTTCCTTAGTATCCTCCTTCCCAGCTCTGACACCACAGAGCCTTACACCTGTGTCCCTGTTCCCATTCCTGCCCTTAGCAAAACATGATTCCAATTTCCTTACCCCCATTCCCTGTTCCCCCTTTAGCAAAACATGATTCCAATTTCCCCACCCCCATTCCCTGTTCCCATTTCCCCCACCCACACACCCACCCCTCACTTCCTGATTGACTGCAGACTATATAGTAAAACTTGAGTTCTGCTTAGCTATACCTTAACCAATCATTTTCCTGAAATTTAACTAACCAATCCTAACATATTGTAACATGATTATGTAACCAATTATATACCACCACCTTAATTAGTTTACACCCAGCAAAATTAATTATACAGCAGACAGGAACAATCACAGAACCAGACAGAGATTATACAGACAAACAATAGCAAAGTGGGAACTATAATGACAAAACAATACAGAAGTGAGGATTTCATATCCCAGCTATTGATAAGTGAGTTCTTGCCAGACAGGATGCTATCAAACTAAGTTTCCTTTTACATTTTCTAGGCACTTCCCTTTCTCTGGAAGCAATAGGCACTATCAGGACAGGATTGTATTCCTAAAAGCCCAATAGCACCTTCTTTCAATGTGACTAGTTTGGAATGTGAGGATGTGACCGTTCACTTCCCAGCTTACGGCTGCCTCTGTTGCTTAGCCAAAGGCCTTAGCCTAAGAACTGGGCCTCAGACTGTCACAGTAAGAGAAGGACCTTACACTGGCAGACAGTGATTTTGATTCTTTCTTTTATACCTCTATAACTAGCCAAATGATAAGAATACACCTAAATTCTTAGAGTATAGGCCTTTACAGACAGGCCTGAATATCTATATCCTAACACACTCTCCTACCAGCTCCAGAATTATAATAAGGGGGTTAGTTCACACACTTTCTTCTAAATATTGCTACACTGGTTGTTTTGCAGCTGTCTGTCACATTTGAAAGCCTCCCAACCTAAAACAAAATATCAATGTTAAGAAAAACACTCTGTTACCAGGACACATTGAAAAGACTTGTAACTTGTGGTTGCCAGGAAGCCAGAGTCAGAGATGGGGTGGTTTTCCATCTTCAGAAGTAGTTATCTTCATATTTAAAGCCATTATCATTTTCAAAGCTACAAACTAGTTCCAGGCCATTATCAGGAGTTTTGGAACCCCCATGAAGCAGAGGCCAAACTAAAAGTTTGTCCAAGGGGAAACATACTCCCTTATTCTGTATTAGGATATTCTAGTGGAAGTCAATGAAACAGTGGGCAGTGAGGTTCATGCTACCATGTCATGATTCAAATCTGGGACAATAAGGAGTAGCCTTGCATATTCCTGTGCAGGACTGGGCTGTCACATACTTATCTGAACAAAGAAATTCCAGGATTCTCCTGCATTCTCCACTGTGTATTGCACATGCATTCCATGACAGACTAACATGCTGTAATTCCTCGCCACCATACCAAGTGTTGTCTTTCTCAGTTCTTGCAAATTAAAACATCTTGGTTCTTTTAAAACAAAAAGACCAGCCCACGTTAATGGCTCACTACCTGCAACCTTTGAGGCCAAATTTTGCTCTGTGAATCAGAAGCAACCCACTGTTTGGCTTGTGGATTTTAAAAAGTAAGGCTGTTTTTAGACATGTAATTGCATTGACCTAATAACTTAGTTATTATGCCGAGTTTTGGCTGAATATGACAGCATGTGGTTGTATATTAATCTCTCCAAATCTGAGTTAGTAATGGAATTTAACTCAGGTTTTTTTACATAGTGCTACCATTGTTACTGCAATATTCTGTCTGTACAATATGCATAGTACATAAACTCTAAGAAGAGAAATAAAACAAGAAAGAAATGGTGATTGCTGCTAAAGATTCATGAAATAATTATCCTGTCTGGTGAAAAACACTTTAGCTGATTAATGTGAATGAAATCCTTTTTAAAATATTCAGTTCATTTTCTGTGGGAAAAAAAAACCTAGTTTCCATCAGCAGAAATAAGTCATTCTGCATTATGATATCCATGAAGTTGAAATTGGGAGTTTTGTACAGCTCTAGCATTCAGACTCTAGAGACAAATTCATCCTTGGTGCAACTACAAGAAATGGAGTTTGTTCCCCATTTCTTAAACTGACTTGTCTGAGCTTCTGCACTTAACTACCATTATTGTTCCAGTCTAATCACAACCAAGTTATAGAACTTGCTCCTTTGTATTTTTACACAAATCACTTGAAATTTGGCCTTTCTGAAATGGAATTTTTGCCAAAAAATGGAGGTACTTTCAAAAATGTCCAGTTATTGAACATTTTTACAGGATCCATTTTAAAGGCAAATGAACAGATATTTTCAAACAAATTAACCTAAGAATAGATTTCAGAGGAACAGCCGTGTTAGTCTGTATTCGCAAAAAGAAAAGGAGTACTTGTGGCACCTTAGAGACTAACCAATTTATTTGAGCATGAGCTTTCGTGAGCCACAGCTCACTTCATCAGATGTGTACCGTGGAAACTGCAGCAGACTTTATATACACACAGAGAATATGAAACAATACCTCCTCCCACCCCACTGTCCTGCTGGTAATAGCTTATCTAAAGTGATCAACAGGTGGGCCATTTCCAGCACAAATCCAGGTTTTCTCACCCTCCACCCCCCCACACAAATTCACTCTCCTGCTGGTGCTAGCCCATCCAAAGTGACAACTCTTTACATAATCAAGTCGGGCTATTTCCTGCATAGATCCAGGTTTTCTCACTTCCCCCCCACCCCCATACACACACAAACTCACTCTCCTGCTGGTAATAGCTCATCTAAACTGACCACTCTCCAAGTTTAAATCCAAGTTAAACCAGAATATCTGGGGGGGGGATAGGAAAAAACAAGAGGAAACAGGCTACCTTGCATAATGACTTAGCCACTCCCAGTCTCTATTTAAGCCTAAATTAATAGTATCCAATTTGCAAATGAATTCCAATTCAGCGGTTTCTGAATTTATGCAAGTAAATTTATTCTGGTTTATGCAAGGTAGCCTGTTTCCTCTTGTTTTTTCCTACCTCCCCCCCCCCCCCCAGATATTCTGGTTTAACTTGGATTTAAACTTGGAGAGTGGTCAGTTTAGATGAGCTATTACCAGCAGGAGAGTGAGTTTGTGTGTGTATGGGGGTGGGGGGGAAGTGAGAAAACCTGGATCTATGCAGGAAATAGCCCGACTTGATTATGTAAAGAGTTGTCACTTTGGATGGGCTAGCACCAGCAGGAGAGTGAATTTGTGTGGGGGGGTGGAGGGTGAGAAAACCTGGATTTGTGCTGGAAATGGCCCACCTGTTGATCACTTTAGATAAGCTATTACCAGCAGGACAGTGGGGTGGGAGGAGGTATTGTTTCATATTCTCTGTGTGTATATAAAGTCTGCTGCAGTTTCCATGGTACACATCTGATGAAGTGAGCTGTGGCTCACGAAAGCTCATGCTCAAATAAATTGGTTAGTCTCTAAGGTGCCACAAGTACTCCTTTTCTTCTTCCTAAGAATAGAATAGTTCTAAAGACTAAGAGCCAGATTCTGCTCTCATTTAGCATCACTGGAGCTAGTCTGGATTTATTCTGGTAAAACTGAGAATGGACACTTGTCATAAATATAAAGGGAAGGGTAAACACCTTTAAATCGCTCCTAACCAGAGGAAAAACGCTTTCACTTGTAAAGGGTTAAGAAGCTAGGATAACCTCGCTGGCACCTGACCAAAATGACCTATGAAGAGACAAGATACTTTCGAAGCTGGAGGGAGGGGAGAAACAAAGGGTTCTCTCTGTCTGTGTGATGCTTTTGCCAGGAACAGAAAAGGAATGGAGTCTTAGAACTTAGTAAGTAATCTAGCTAGATATGCATTAGATTCTGTTTTGTTTAAATGGCTGATACAATAAGCTGTGCTGAATGGAATGTATATTCCTGTGTTTGTGTGTTTTTGTAACTTAAGGTTTTGCCTAGAGGGATTCTCTATGTTTTGAATCTGATTACCCTGTAAGGTATTTACCATCCTGATTTTACAGAGGTGATTCTTTTACTTTTTTTCTTCAATTAAAATTCTTCTTTTAAGAACCTGATTGATTTTTCATTGTTCTGAAGATCCAAGGGTTTGGGTCTGTGTTCACCTATGCAAATTGGTGAGGATTTTTATCAAGCCTTCCCCAGGAAAGGGGGTGTAGGGTTTGGGGAGGATTTTGGGGGGAAAGACGTTTCCAAGTGGGCTCTTTCCCTGTTATATATTTGTTTGACACTTGGTGGTGGCAGCAATAAAGTCCAAGAGCAAAAGGTAAAATAGTTTGTACCTTGGGGAAGTTTTAACCTAAGCTGGTAAAAATAAGCTTAGGGGGTTTTCATGCAGGTCCCCACATCTGTACCCTAGAGTTCAGAGTGGGGAAGGAACCTTGAAAACACTCAAAGTCACTGTCCCAGTAACAAGGCAGCTTATTTTCTTACGTCTGCTTTTGGAGAAGAGATTTACATATTCTCATTATCTCCAAACATTCATGGGAAAGGAGATAATAAGCAGATCATACCAGCAGTTTACATAAGGGGAAGACTACTGTTTATCATAAATATTTCTTAAAACAACATGTTCAAAATCCTCAGTTAAAGCAGTTAAGTAAGGTATATGTGAAAACTCCTTCCTTCTAGCTGTGCATTGCTCAGTGGCTGCTTTTCCACAGAATTCAGATATTGGTGTAATTAGACTGAAGGGACTCTAGGTCATACTGAACAATTAACTCGGCTAATAGAGCCGATATGTCCAAAGTTTTCCTTTTGGGGACCCATGGAAACATTTTCTTGCCCTAGTTCTCCACTAATTCTCACCATAATGAACTGACAGGTCCTTATGCTGTCTTCAATCTATGTTTCTCACCATTAAGATAAACATTTTATAATTCATTTTGCTCCTTATAAATAATATGAAATAATTGATATTGACAGAGATAGAGCAATCTCATAGTGCAGGTTAAGAAGTTGTCATTACAGTACTGCAGTCTATGTTAATAATGATTCAACCTGAAAGATTCTAGAAACTTATATTGCTTGAGACCTTGAGAATTGTGGTTTTATTGATTCTTCAATAGCTCATCTGTCTACTGCATTTCCATCTTCAATTCAGATCTCCTACATGCCATTTAGAGAGGGCTTGATCCTGCAAGGGGCTGAGCCTTTGAAGTCAATGGAAGTTGAGGACATTAAGCTTACTAATAAGTCACACAGGGGGAAAAGGTAGGGAGCGTAACAGCTGGAAAAGATAACATACAAAATATTCCCTCCTTTTAATAGTTTATTATATCAAAGAGGACCAATCAGATTTCAGGATGGACTTTCTAAGGGAAGAGAAACTCATAGGCAACAGGAAATCTTATTCTTGGATGACAGACATGACCATAAATCCTTAAAAGATGGAAGTAGCCAGCAGTAAAAAATAAATCAATCAGCATCAAGGAAGTAAAAAAAATCAGAGGCATCTTCCTTTCCTCCTGTTCTTCTGAAGCAGACTCTGATAGTTCACCCCTGTACTGGGAAGCAGCAGAATAAAGTAACCAAAGTAGGGCTAGTATAAGGGAAATTGTTGTGGGTCTCAGAGTCCCTGAATCTTTTCTTGAATACTTGAATTTTCCTAGACATATTGTGGCCACCATCTTAACTTGATGAGCTGAGGCAGATCTGTGCAGGATTTAAAGGTACTCTAGAAGTTCTCAGATGCTGTCTGCCTGGTCCATAAAACTTTAGGAACATTCCTTGACTTTAGCAAAGCTTTTGACACAGTCTCCCACAGTATTCTTGTCAGCAAGTTAAAGAAGTATGGGCTGGATGAATGCACTATAAGGTGGGTAGAAAGTTGGCTAGATTGTCGGGCTCAACGGGTAGTGATCAATGGCTCCATGTCTAGTTGGCAGCTGGTATCAAGTGGAGTGCCCCCAGGGTCGGTCCTGGGGCCGGTTTTGTTCAATATCTTCATAAATGATCTGGAGGATGGTGTGGATTGCACTCTCAGCAAATTTGCGGATGATAGCAAACTAGGAGGAGAGGTAGATACGCTGGAGGGCAGGGATAGGATACAGAGGGACCTAGACAAATTGGAGGATTGGGCCAAAAGAAATCTGATGAGGTTCAACAAGGATAAGTGCAGGGTCCTGCACTTAGGATGGAAGAACCCAATGCACCGCTACAGACTAGGGACCGAATGGCTAGGCAGCAGTTCTATGGAAAAGGACCTAGGGGTGACAGTGGACGAGAAGCTGGATATGAGTCAGCAGTTTGCCCTTGTTGCCAAGAAGGCCAATGGCCTTTTGGGATGTATAAGTAGGGGCATAGCGAGCAGATCGAGGGACGTGATCGTCCCCCTCTATTCGACATTGGTGAGGCCTCATCTGGAGTACTGTGTCCAGTTTTGGGCCCCGCACTACAAGAAGGATGTGGATAAATTGGAGAGAGTCCAGCGAAGGGCAACAAAAATGATTAGGGGTCTGGAACACATGACTTACGAGGAGAGGCTGAGGGAACTGGGATTGTTTAGTC
Source organism: Caretta caretta (assembly GCF_965140235.1). Taxonomy (NCBI): domain Eukaryota; kingdom Metazoa; phylum Chordata; order Testudines; family Cheloniidae; genus Caretta; species Caretta caretta. The sequence continues at coordinate 85,883,088 of NC_134209.1, forward strand.
TGCAGAAGAGAAGAATGAGGGTGGATTTGATAGCTGCTTTCAACTACCTGAGAGGTGGTTCCAAAGAGGATGGTTCTAGACTATTCTCAGTGGTAGAGGAGGACAGGACAAGGAGTAATGGTCTCAAGTTGCAGTGGGGGAGGTTTAGGTTAGATATTAGGAAAAACTTTTTCACTAGGAGGGTGGTGAAGCACTGGAATGCGTTACCTAGGGAGGTTGTAGAATTTCCTTCCTTAGAAGTTTTTAAGGTCAGGCTTGACAAAGCCCTGACTGGGATGATTTAATTGGGGATTGGTCCTGCTTTGAGCAGGGGGTTGGACTAGATGACCTCCTGAGGTCCCTTCCAACCCTGATATTCTATGATTCCTGCTTCCTTTTCCGTGGTCATAATCTCTGAAGCAAAGATGGATGTTGTGTTTGTGTGGCATAATCAGTGATGCTGCTTATCTTTCTGGAAGAACGTGTCTGAATCAGACCATTTCTACAAGAAACACCCTACAGTGCTGGGAGCCTCTTTCTTGCCTGCTTTTCCCTAGGCCTCCGAGTAGGCGAATGTCCCAACTTTGTCCGCCATGTGCAGTTTTAGCCCCTGTGAAGCTTGTCTCTTCTGACAGGAGAATCAGCAAGAGCTCTCACTTTTCAGTGTTGCTTGGGGCTCAACCACAGCAACTTCAAAGTGGCTCTGTAATAGATTTCAGAGGCAGGTTGACAAAACAGGAGTAAAAGAAGAAAAATGAAATGCGAAACTTGCTGCTGGACAGAAAGGGCAAGTGCAATTAGAATTTCCCAGCAAAACAGATGAATTTAAAAAAAAAAAAGGGTTGTGTTACCCCTTGCCTTGACTCACTCTTCTGTTTCTACCTCTGCTGCCACAAGGAGCAAGACAGCAGGCTATAGACAGACGTCTCTCATGAGACACAAAATAAAACAATATGAGCAAGGAGCAATCGATTCTACTCAAGATGTCTTTTAAAACACTCTTTTTTTCACCACCATGAGAAAGCAGTCAATACTGATGACAAAGTGGGGTCTGCTACTTCAGGGACAGTGTGTACTTGCAAGAAAGACTGGTTTCATATTGACAATATGCATGTATTTTGAGTTTGTTTGCATTTGGATGGGTGCCAGTCATTGTTCAGTTTTGAATAAGTAAGTGTTGGGGCACTGGGACTGTGATAGATTATTTTCATAAAGAGCAGTATGTCTCTTATGGATATGAGTATTCCTTTTTTGGTTCCAGTATTTTTGTGCGGAATACAAATGTAATGTACAATTATAAAAACAAATCAATATAAAATAAATTTAAGTACAACACATATAACAGTACTCAAACAGAAATAAAAAGAAAATCTGAAGAGGTTCAACAAGGACAAGTGCAGAGTCCTGCACTTAGGAAGGAAGAGTCCCAAGCATCGCTACAAGCTAGGGTCCAGCTGGTTAAGCAGCAGCTCTGCAGAAAAGGACCTGTGGATTACAGTGAATGAGAAGCTGGATATGAGTCAGCAGTGTGCTCTTGTTGCCAAGAAGACCAATGGCATATTGGGCTTTATTAGTAGGGGCATTGCCACCAGATCAAGGGAAGTGATTATTCCCCTCTATTCGGCATTGGTGAGGCCACACCTGGAGTATTGTGTCTAGTTTTGGTCCCCCCACTACAGAAAGGATGTGGACAAATTGGAGAGGCAACAAAAATGATTGGGGGCTAGGGCACACGACTTATGAGGAGAGGCGGAGGGAACTGGGGTTATTTAGTCTGCAGAAGAGAATAGTGAGGGGGGGATTTGATAGCAACTACCTGAAGGGGGGTTCCCAAGAATGGAGTTAGGCTGTTTTCAGTGATGGCAGATGACAGGTCAAGAAGAAATGGTCTCAAGTTGCAGTGTGGGAGGTCTAGGTTGGATATTAGGAAACACTCTTCCACTAGGAGGGTGATGAAGCACTGGAATGGGTTACCAAGGGAGGTGGTGGAATCTCCATCCTTAGAGGTTTTTAAGGCCCGGCTTGACAAAGCCCTGGCTGGGATGATTTAGTTGGGGATTGGTCCTTCTTTGAGCAGGGGTTGGGCTAGATGACCTCCTGAGGTCTCTTCCAACCCTAATATTCTATGATTCTATGAAATATTAATACAATTGGATCCTTTTACACTTAAATCCAAGTATTAAATCCAGTATTTTCTTGAGGACCCATAAGTGATCATAACTGAATACAGGTTATTCTTTCCAATAGGATACAAGACTTCCACTTCTATATCAGAGGTCTGACTGCTTTTCCTCCTGTCCACAGTGACCTATACCACTTACCTCACAAAACGTTTTGGACTGAGATTCTTCAGTCCCCTCACCTTGGACTAAATATTTAGCCTATCACCATGTCTCTTATCCTGCATTCCTTGAGGTCAGATGTCAGGTTTATTTATTGCTAGTGACTTAATAGCTCCCATCCCTACCATTAACAACCACTAAGTTCAATTCAGGTTTCAGAGTAGCAGCCATGTTAGTCTGTATCTGCAAAAAGAAAAGGAGTACTTGTGGCACCTTAGAGACTAACAAATTTATTTGAGCATAAGCTTTCGTGAGCTACAGCTCACTTCATTGGATGCATGCAGTGGAAAATACACAGATCTTCTCTGTGTATATAAAATCTCCCCACTGTATTTCTCTGTGTATATAAAATCTCCCCACTGTATTTTCCATTGCATGCATCCGATGAAGTGAGCTGTAGCTCACAAAAGCTTATGCTCAGATAAATTGGTTAGTCTCTAAGGTGCCACAAGTACTCCTTTTCTTTTTGCAGATACAGACTAACACAGCTGCTACTCTGAAACCTGTCATTATGCAAGGCACTGAGTTTAGGTATATGGAGTGGAAATCTAACAATTTCATGAAAAAACTCATACAGATACAGACAGACATCATCTTCCTTTCCAAATGCAAACAGATGGACATCATACCAAAAGGACTGAAGGTAAAAAATCCATTACAATCTACATACCACACAGACTATGCTGACAGATTGTGCCACACACTCTCAAAGAAACTGCGGAACCACCTGATCAGCATCCTCTACAGCAAACAGGGAAAGATTAAGAAGGAGCTCTCAAACCTGGATACTCTCATAAATAAACAACCTTCCACACAAACTTCCTCATGGCTGGACTTTACAAAAATTAGACAAGCCATTTACAACACAAAAACTTTGCTTCTCTACAAAAGAAAAAGGACACTAAACTATCTAAACTACTACATGCCACAAGGCGCCACAACAGCGGTTCCCTTAACCCACCCAGCAATATTGTTAATCTATCCAGCTATACTCTTAGCCCAGCAGAAGAATCTGTCCTATCTCGGGGCCTCTCCTTCTGTCCCTCCACCCCCACGAATGTGATACAGTTCTGTGACCAGAATACTATTTTTAATGTCTCTGACTCAAGGAATATTTCCAACACACCTCTGAACAGCATACTAACCCACAGAGACCTTCCTACCAACACTACAAAAAGAAGGATTCGGGGTGGACTCCTCCTGAAGGTCGAAACAACAGACTGGACTTCTACATAGAGTGCTTCTGCCGACGTGCACGGGCTGAAATTGTGGAAAAGCAGCATCACTTGCTCCATAACCTCAGCCATGCAGATCACAATGCCATCCACAGCCTCAGAAACAACTCTGACATCATAATCAAAAAGGCTGACAAAGGAGGTGCTGTCGTTATCATGAATAGGTCGGAATATGAGCAAGAGGCTGCTAGGCAGCTCTCCAACACCACATTCTACAAGTCATTACCCTCTTATCCCACTGAGGGTTACTAGAAGAAACTACACCATCTGCTCAAGAGACTCCCTGAAAAAGCACAAGAACAAATCCTCACAGACACACCCCTAGAGCTCTGAGCAGGGGTATTCTATCTGCTACCCAAGATCCATAAACCTGGAAATCCTGGACGCCCCATCATCTCAGGCATTGGCACCCTGACAGCAGGATTGTCTGGCTATGTAGACTTCCTCCTCAGGCCCTACACTCCCAGCACTCCCAGCTATCTTCAAGATACCACTGACTTCCTGAGGAAACTACAATCCATTGGTGATCTTCCTGAAAACACCATCCTAGCCACTATGGATGTAGAAGCCCTCTACACCAACATTCCACAAAAAGATGGCCTACAAGCCGTCAGGAACAGTATCCCCGATAATGTCATGGCAAACCCGGTGGCTGAACTTTGTGACTTTGTCCTCACCCAGAACTATTTTACATTTGGGGACAATGTATACCTTCAAATCAGCGGCACTGCTATGGGTACCCACATGGCTCCACAGTATGCCAACATTTTTATGGCTGACTTAGAACAACGCTTCCTCAGCTCTCATCCCCTAATGCCCCTAGTCTACTTGCGCTACATTGATGACATCTTCATCATCTGGACCCATGGAAAAGAAGCCTTTGAGGAATTCCAGCAGGATTTCAACAATTTCCATCCCACCGTCAACCTCAGCCTGGACCAATCCACACAAGAGATCCACTTCCTGGTCACTACGGTGCTAATAAGCGATGGTCACATAAACACCACCCTATACCGGAAACCTACTGACCACTATGCTTACCTACATGCCTCCAGCTTTCATCCAGACCACACCACATGATCCATTGTCTACAGCCAAGCTTTACGATACAACCACATTTGCTCCAACCCCTCAGACAGAGGCAAACACCTACAAGATCTCTATCAAGCATTCTTACAACTACAATATCCACCTGCTGAAGCAAAGAGTACAGAGCCAGAAGAGTACCCAGAAGTTAGCTACTATAGGACAGGCCCAACAAAGAAAATAACAGAATACCACTAGCCATCACCTTCAGCCCCCAACTAAAACCTCTCCAGCACATCATCAAGGATCTACAACCTGTCCTGAAGGACGACCCATCACTCTCACAGATCTTGGGAGATAGGCCAAACCTGGCTTACAGACAGCCCCCCAACCTGAAGCAAAGACTCACTAGCAACCACACACCACAAAACAAAAACACTAACCCAGGAACCTATCCTTGCAACAAAGCCCGTTGCCAACTATGTCCACATATCTATTCAGGGGACACCATCATAGGGCTTAATCACATCAGCCACACTATCAGAGGCTCTTTTACCCGCATATCTACCAATGTGATATGTGCCAGCAATGCCCCTCTGCCATGTATATTGGTCAAACTGGACAGTCTCTATGTAAAAGAATAAATGGACACAAATCAGACGTCAAGAATTATAACATTCAAAAACCAGTCAGAGAACACTTCAATCTCTTTGGTCACTTGATTACAGACCTAAAAGTGGCAATTCTTCAACAAAAAAACTTCAAAAACAGACTCCAACGAGTGACTGCTGAATTGGAATTCATTTGCAAACTGGACACTATTAACTTAGGCTTGAATAAAGATTGGGAGTGGATGTGTCATTACACAAAGTAAAACTATTTCCCCATGTTTATTTCCCCCCCATACTGTTCCTCACACATTCTTATCAACTGCTGGAAATGGCCCACCTTGATTATCACTACGAAAGGTTTTTTTTCTCTCCTGCTGGTAACAGCTCACCTTACCCGATCACTCTCATTACAGTGTGTATGGTAACATCCATTGTTTCATGTTCTCTGTGTATATAAAATCTCAACAGTGTATTTTCCACTGCATGAATCCGATGAAGTGAGCTGTAGCTCACAAAAGCTTATGCTCAAATAAATTTGTTAGTCTCTAAGGTGCCACAAGTACTCCTTTTCTTTTTAAGTTCAATTCAGGTCATCTTATTTAAGAGCAAACTTACTATGGAAATTAGAGAGGCTCAGACTAAGAGATGGTTAAACACAAACACTCCTCAGACTAATACTTTTAAAACATGTTGCTAGGCGGACAAGAACATTATGTCAGACGTTGTGGCACGTTACTGAACAGCTGTTTCTCTCCCTCACAGGTCAAAGACTATCTCCCTTTAATTTCCTTGCCCCTTGTTAATTCAGGGTCACATCTCAGCTCCAGCACGTGTGGGCATTCCAGGGAGTAACCAGACTTTATAGGAAAGTCCATTAGATTTTGTTTTTGTTCCTAAAGTTGCTACCTTCATATCCCAAAGCAGCTTAGTTATATATTAGATCATTTTCAAACTCATGTTTCTCCATCTGGCCTGAAGAAATAAACCATTTCCTCTTAAGTGGCTTCCTTTCAACCCTGCATATATTGCCACTAGTGTTAATGATCCGTCAATACCGCTTATGGATTCTCAGATGACACCCAATACTCTCATATAATGGGGCAAGTAGGCATTCAGTTTCTGTGACAAACCTTTGTTAACTGTTTGCCCAGGAACATAAATACATGTAATTTCTGTTGAGATAAATAAGTTCAGAATTAACAAAATTATGAAAAAGAGTCTAGACATAACCACCTGTCACATTAATATATGAATGATTCCAGGACTGTTACTGTCATGCTGAAGCCTAGAACGTCTATTGCATCAGTATGAAGCAATGGAAACAGCATGGCTGAGAACGTTTCGTTTAAAATATCACCAGACTCAATCACTGGGATTTGTTATCATCCAATTTGTAAGTTCTCAGCCATTTTGATTTACATACAATTTACAAATTACAACTGTGCACTGTACAGTGATAATCAGCCATGTATCTATACCATGGCAAGAGTTCTAGATCAGTGGTTCTCAAAGACGGTCCACCGCTTGTTCAAGGAAAGCCCCTGGCACACCGGACAGGTTTGTTTACCTGCCGCATCCGCAGGTTCGGCCGATCGTGGCTCCCACTGGCCGCGGTTCGCTGCTCCAGGCCAGTGGGGGCTGCAGGAAGGACAGCCAGCATGTCCCTTGGCCTGCGCCGCTTCCCGCAGCCCCCATTGGCCTGGAGCGGCGAACCGCAGCCAGTGGGAGCCGCGATTGGCCGAACCTGCAGACACGGCAGGTAAACAAACCAGCCCGGCCCGGCCCACCAGAGGCTTTCCCTGAACAAGCGGTGGACCGGCTTTGAGAACCACTGTTCTAGATCACTGTGATACCAGAGTTATTTCAGTCACCCCCTTTACTTTATAGCTAATCTGCATGCAATAATTTCATTGGTTGTATGAGGGAGACTGCACAGATGGTGGATTGCTGGGCCCAATTGCTACACCCATGTGACAGCACGGGCTTTCGGCTAGCAGCATCCAATATTCTTCTACACTAGTTAGGTCTGTATGCATGCCTGAATTTATTGTATCTGCTGCCTTCCTTAAATCTCTTTGCTTAAATAGCATTAGAGGAATCTCACACCAGAGCCAGTTCCTGGAGCTATAGATACAGACACTTTTACTGCAGTAACATATTGCTTTTTCCCTATTTGAGATGTCCCCTATTCACTGAAATCATTTATTATTGCTCATGTTACAAACTCACCTAGATTTCATGAGTCACTAAAATGCATTCATTGTAACCCTGTTTTGGAATATCTGCTCAGTGTGCTTTAAAAACTAAAATTGAATCTGTTTTGAATTTTATTATTTTGAACAGGTAAGAACAAATATTCATCACACCGCAGTATTTTTTATGCAGCAGAGAAATGCAGCCCCATTCATGAGATTGTTGCTAAATTTAAAGTCAACATATTGTGCTATACAACAATGTATCATTCTATAGAGCCAGCAAGGTGCATAAAACACTTAGTAATGGATATTAAACATTGGTGGGTTATTGAACTTTGGAATATATTTTGCAACTATGTAGCTGGTCTCATGACAGTAGTTTCACATATTTCATGTTGTTACCCAGAAGGTAATATTTTTATACAGTGATCAACTATACAGTGATCACAAATACTTTTTGTTGTAAAGTCACAAATGCCATATCAAACAGTTGCCTCAAATAAGAAAAAGTCTGTCCGTCAGCTGACGGACAGACGTTCCTAGATTAGTTATAAATTCCTTAGGGAAAGAGATATGCTTTTTTCCTGCATTTTGTAGTTATGAACAAACACTAAAATAATAATAAATTATAACACATAGTGCCTTCTTTGTCTTCCATTCAATATTCCAAAGGCTTTTTATAAACGTTATTTGAATGAAGGTTTATTACACCTGTGTGATGCAGGTATTGCAAACATTACGGAAATGGGAAAACTCTGGCAGCAAGTTTAAGTCAGGTGCCCAAAATTATGCAGTGTTTTATTGTCAGAACCAGAACTAGACCCCCTGCTCTTCCCAAACAACAGTATTGCTTCAGTAATGATAGTTATTCAGGCCAGTCGAAACCACCAGTTAACAACTGCTCTTACTAAGAAAGCACAGATCTCAGCTATACAGTTAAGGTGGAGTTACGGTTTGCAATTACAGCATAGATTCAGAGGTGGAATAATTATACTAATGGGAGAGCTCTCTCCTGTCAGCATAGAGCATCTTCACCAGACATGCTACAGTGGTGCAGCAGCATCAGTACAGCTGTGCCAATGCAGCGTTTATAGTGTAGACTAATGCAGAGTGTTTCAGGCACGACAAGACCATTAGATAATCTAATGTGACCTCATGTATATCACAATGCTGGCCAAAAGAAGCTAATCTCTAAGTGCTCTCAAAGTGAAATCCAAGTGGACAACACATCTAGAAGAAACAGTTATTGTATGATAAGTTACCATTCTGTTTTGGAGGGTTGGCTAATATAGGGGATACTACTAAATGTAATACATTTTATTCAGAGCAAGTCAAAAACTGTCTGGCAAAACTTTTTTCCAAATGGAAATTTTCCAAATGGAAATTTTGACAGGAAAGATTCCATTTTCATTTTTCTGATTTTCAGTTCAACAAAACGCCCAAAAACTGCCATGAAAAATCAAAAAGTGCAGTTTAATTTTTTCATGTAAAGTAAAATACATATTTCAAACAGGTCTAATTATATCACCTTTATTTTTCCTTCTGTTTGTGTGTCATTATGTTACAAGCTAATGGGCTTTAAGAAAAACAACAACAACAACTAAAAGAAAAGGAGTACTTGTGGCACCTTAGAGACTAACCAATTTATTTGAGCATGAGCTTTCCTGAGCTACAGCTCACTTCATCGGATGCATACCGTGGAAACTGCAGCAGACTTTATATACACACAGAGAATATGAAACAATACCTCCTCCCACCCCACTGTCCTGCTGGTAACAGTGGGGTGGGAGGAGGTATTGTTTCATATTCTCTGTGTGTATATAAAGTCTGCTGCAGTTTCCACGGTATGCATCCGATGAAGTGAGCTGTAGCTCAGGAAAGCTCATGCTCAAATAAATTGGTTAGTCTCTAAGGTGCCACAAGTACTCCTTTTCTTTTTGCGAATACAGACTAACACGGCTGTTACTCTGAAACAACAACTAAGAAACCCAAATTTCCTGTCACTGAGTATATAACTACAGAAAGTGCAGTGATTGGTTACAGATGTGTATATAAGAGAATGAAGTAAAAAAATGAAATAAAATAGTTGGAGAAAGTTATGTCTGGAAATGTGAGGTGGTAATGCCAAATTTAGTTCTCTGATGTGACACCCCACCTCCCCCATTGAGGTAAAAGTTTAGTAAATCTCTTTTATTAGGTTAAATAAATTGTATGAATAAGAGAGAATCTAGTGACCCTTACAGATTAAGAAGAAAGATGCAACAGTTTTGTAAAGTATGAACAATTTATCCATTTAAATAAGTGAATAAATGTGCTGTGTAACAGGGAAAAAAGTCATACCTTTTTTTTGATAGAGCTTCTCTTCATTCTTATTTGTAAAACTTCAGAAACCATATCCACCACATATGAAGTGTAAATCTCTGCCTTTAAGTTGTACTGCTTTTTATGTCAACTCCCAATGATAAATTTTTATTATTTTCTCCTCCCCCCCAATGGTTTATTCATCTTCAGTGATAACTGCAAAATAGGTTAAAAATTGCATTTAGTTTAAGGCATTCTATTTGATTTAAAGCACCACTATGTAATATTAATGCTAGAAACAAGACCACCTATCAACTGTAAAACAACATCAAGGGACAGATTTTAATCTTAGTTACACTAGTGTTAATCCAGATCTGGGGAAAACAAATCTTGGACTGGCTACAACTGCTGCACAGTTACAGTACTTTGATTGCAAGAAATTTTTCAATTTTAATTTTTGTTTTTTCCCTTCAAGAAAAGGACTCAGGGCAAGACTTTTCAAAGGTATTTAGGCATTTCAGTATGCAGATAGTCAGGGACTGGGATTTTGAAAACCTTGGCAGGTTAGGTGCCTAACTTCTATTGATTTCAATGAGAGTTAGGAGCTAACCCATTTAGATGCATTTGTAAATCCCAGTAGGTGCCTAAATAGGTTAGCTTCTAAGTGTCATTGAAATCAATAAAATTAGGCACCTAACATATTTAGACACTTCTGAAAATCGCAGCAGGTGCCTATCCACATCTTCTGCATTAATGTTAATCAGGAGAACCTTTGAAACAGTGAGTCCTGAATTGTTTTATTTATTTAGTAAAATTATTGATTTTCTGTTCCCCAACTGTCTTTACAAGGGCATGCCTGAAAGAAACATCATTAAATATATCATGGCACACTCCTGCTCCCTACTCCCTTTTCTCTCTTTGCCTCCATCTGCCTGCTAACTTCTCAGTTTCAGCTTGTTGCTGCTGTTAATAGTAAACACACTCTTACAGGGGCAAAGGAAGAATATATGCATGAACTTCTCTCAAAGCAATCCAAGATTGTAATGGAACCGGTTATCCACCAACTAGCAAGAATAGATACATACAAAGAACTGTCAAATATACAAAGGAAGCTGAAATATAGAGAAAAGTGTTTCCCTCTAATCTCTTTCAGGTGTACTTGTTTTAGGAGTTACTTGTAAAGTTGCAGGTTCACAATTTACCAACAGGAATCTGAATTTCAAGTTGGCTGTGACCTTGAGTTTACCAGAGTTTACAGTCCCAAAATATACTTGGCCAGCTTCTTAGATGGTATAAATTAGCTTAGCTCCAGTAGTCAACTGAGCAACCTAGGGCTGCAAGACTTTGTTCTCTGTTACACAAGGGAAAATCTGGAGTGACTCCTACTTGTTAGGCTACCTCCTGATTATGGACAATCAGATCTCCAAATTGAGGCCTGTAACGCCAACTCTCTTTAGTGGCCACCCTAACGTCAGCAAACCAAGGGCCTAGATTTCTTTCAGCTGCAGGAATGCATTTGTAAAAGGCACAGATGTGCTTCCCTTATCTATTTCTTACAAGTCTAAAATGTACTGAAATATGTAAGAATCCTCAAAAAACCATAGGCCATATGCCATAGCTGGTGCATATGCCAGTTTGCACCAGCTCAGTATTTAGTCCTTTATCCTGTACAATTCAAAATGGTCTTTATCAGAATGGTTCAGACAGGAAGAGTAGAGAGATGACTGGATGAGCATATACATCGGCATGTGCACTAATTTAGACTTCCAGTCAGGATAGCTACCTTGTCTAGATTTTCCATGATTCATTGATTGTCCCTACATGTAAACAATCTACGTTATTTCCTAGAAAAATGAACATGTTGGATTGCAAAGAAAGAATAATTTAAGCTCAGTACCAGTGTGGACACAAGAACAAATGGATATAAACTGGCCACCAGGAAGTTTAGACTTGAAATTAGATGAAGGTTTCTAACCATCAGAAGAGTGAAGTTTTGGAATAGCCTTCCAAGGGAAGCAGTGGGGGCAAAAGATCTATCTGGCTTTAAGATTAAACTTGATAAGTTTATGGAGGAGATGGTATGATGGGATAACATGATTTTGGTAATTAAATATTCATGGTAAATAGGCCCAATGGCCTGTGATGGGATGTTAGATGGGGTGGGACCTGAGTTACCCAGGAAAGAATTTTCTGTAGTATCTGACTGGTGAATCTTGCCCATATGCTCAGGGTTTAGCTGATTGCCATATTTGGGGTCGGGAAGGAATTTTCCTCCAGGGCAGATTGGAAGAGACCTTGGAGGTTTTTCACCTTCCTCTGTAGCATGGGGCATGGGTCACTTGCTGGAGGATTCTCTGCTCCTTGAAGTCTTCAAACCACGATTTGAGGACTTCAATAGCTCAGGCGTAGGTGAGAGGTTTTTCTCAGGAGCGGGTGGGTGAGATTCTGTGGCCTGCGTTGTGCAGGAGGTCGGACTAGATGATCATAATGGTCCCTTCTGACCTTAGTATCTATGAATTTGTGTAGATTATACAAGGAATGCTATTTGATCTGCTCTGCTACTGTATTTGGTAGCAGTTTATTGGCAGGTAACATTTTACAAAAAAAGGCTGTGTCATTGTCATGTGTTTATACTCTTCTCTCTCACCTGTAGAGTGTAGACAGTATTAGAATGATGGACAGAAAAGTTAAGCTTTATAAGGGGTTAACCACATTTATAAAGCCATGTTAAGTGTACCTGTTGCAGTTACATTATTTCTTATCCCTACAGATTTTTGGGCAGGTTTTTATCCTCTTGTGCACAGTATTGTCCCTGCTACTGCAGTCCATAGGTGTTGTATGCACCCCTCAGTTTCCCCATAGAAAAGAATGTTATTCTTATGGGACAGTGGTGAACACTAATCCCCCAGTAAACATCTAAACAGAAGAGAAGGAAAACTCATTCTTGTTACTGTGTTTCGTAGTTCAACAACAATCAATCTGCGAAAATCAAACAACTCCAGGAAAGGAAAACTGGAACACAGCAAGCATTACTGAATTGATTAAAGTATTTTAATTGCATCTGTAGGTAGAGCTAGTAGGGGTGGGAATCCTTCATCTAGTAATCAAACCCAAATGAAAGGTGGGCCAAGTTACCTGAGGTTAATGGCAAATATAAATTATTCCACCACTGGTTTTCTACTTTTATTATTCTTATTTTATAAACATGTTACCTAAAATAAGAAGTTTCTAATTTCAGTAATGTGGATTATGTGGTTTGATTGTAACATGGGTTTAGTTAGACCCATTATACACTTTAGTAAATGACACATGCAGTAAACTGGCTGTAAGAGTATGTTTTGAGTATATTGAATTATGTGTCAAAAGGGAAGGTGGGTACTAGAGTACTATGGTATGCTATTACTGCCACATCTATGAATTATTTCCATGCTACCTTAGTATTTTATATTTGCTCAGAGATATTTACCGTGCGATTGCTTTGCAAATACAAAGCAGGAGCTCCCTCTGTGCAACCCTGGGTGCATTACTTGTCCTTGCTTTGTGTTTGTTTTCTCGGTAAGAAAGTCAAATCATTTTCTGATGATCATGTAAAATTGATTAAAACCAGATACCCAGCATTGGGCAATAAAATGGTTCAGTATATTTGAAGAAGGAGATATGAAATATTAGCTAAGAAAAGCTAATCTAGTCTTGGTGAATGAGGCACTAGTGAAGCCATATTGAAAATATTGGACGAGATTCTCTGGTGTGGTGTGGCCACTTGCAGTATTAGCATAAATCAACCCTAAGGACGCTTAACCATCCTAAGGAGTATCATCTTAGTGTAAAGGGGATCCTTTGGTAATGTAAAGCAGATTTATGCCTCATGTTCTTGCTGTTACCAGTGTAGCAAGAGGAAAGGGGCATTGCTGGGGGAAAGTGACAATCCACAGGTGCATTTCCAGCCCCTAAGGGCCATTTGTATGTTTCCAACAGGGTTTCAAAGTTAGACACCTCTGCAATTAAAGGGAGAAAACCAAATATCTTCTCTCAAAAAATAAATAATTACTGCATAAAGATACTTAGTACAGTTAAAGTTTGGAGTTACAGATGCTATTTTCCAGTTGGAAGTGTTTTAAAGTGAATCATAGCTTTCACTCTGACATCCTAACAGACCAGAGTAATTCTTTACCCCTCCTTCCCTTCCAGAAACAAAACTTTTTCTGATACATTTGTTTCCAAAACTATAGACATTCTAAATAGGCTATAGTAAATCTCTGTGCATAGTCACTCTTCTTTCTAATGAACCCTCCTATTTATTATAGCATTTATTACTCCAAAAGAGCAGTAGACTTGTAATGACCTATTAAGGCTTCTTTATAGCTGGAATATATTTGTTTAAATTATCCTTTAAAAAATTGTATTTGCTATCACAGCATATCATGCCAATATTTCACTAAAACAAGCAAATACAATAAAGCACAGAAGACATTTCAAAGAGGAACAGAAATTACTACAAGTGTTATTATGGGGCTCATCTAGTTTATTTTCTTAGGATAACATTTATCCCCCAAAGAAATTCCCACATTGTAAAGGTATTCTCTGGCAGGCAGTTATTTCCATGCCACACCCTCATAAGAGAGCCCTTGAGCCAGATTTGTGGTGTTTCTATCCACTGCCACCTGGCTATTGTTCAACTAATCAATTAAAGTATGTTATGTTAACAAAATAAAGCTTTTCAGGAGGGGTGAGAAAGGAGATGCATCCCCTCCCAAATTTGGCTCCCTTAAGTACAGCCTTTCTTGCTATTGTGGTATTTCTGCTTTCCATCTAAAGAGAAACTACAGTGGCTTGAAGTAATTTTTGTTTATTTTACATTATATAGAGTCTATTGTGTTGGTTTAGGTTTTGCATTGGTTTTAGCTTTATCCAAATGAGTATGCCAACTCACCATTATGGTCCTGACTCTGCAAACACCCATTCACATTAAGGTCAGTGTTAAGCAAAGCATGTTAATGAGTATGTACAGGATCAAGGCTGTCAAGGTTCCTTCCCCACTCTGAACTCTAGGTTACAGATGTGGGGAACTGCATGAAAGACCACCTAAGCTTTTTCTTACCAGCTTAGGTTAAAAAAACTTTGCCTTGTCCTTGAACCCTATGCTTCTACCACCAAGCGTGTTAAACAAAGAACAGGGAAAGAGCCCACTTAGAGATGTCTTCCCCCAAAATATCCCCCCAAGCCCTACACCCCCTTTCCTGGGGAAGGCTTGATAAAAATCCGCACCAATTTGTACAGGTGAACACAGACCCAAACCCTGGGATCTTAAGAACAATGAAAAAGCAAGCCTCTTTCGCTGCCTCCATTTCTTTTTCCTTTGCCTCCACAGCTCTTCTGTGGGCAGCCTCTTGGGCTTTTTCTGTTTCTTGCACTGCCTCCAGTCTGGTTAACTCCAGTTTGTGTTGTGCCTTGGTTTCTGTCATCCCAGCCTCTCTGTTTTTAACTAACTTTACACCCGAGAGTTAGAAAGAAAACCACAAAACAAAACAAAAAACCTGGCTTGTAAAATTTTGCTGTGCTGTAACGTGATACCTATGTTCTCTAATAGCTATTCTCAGCCTACAGAAAAATCCTCTAAAAAAGAAACTAACACCTCTGTCTCCAGGCAAATAGACAGAAAAAGCCCAAGAGGCTGCCCACAGGAGAGCTATGGAGGCAAAGGAAAAAGAGTGGAAGCATGCACTGGAAATGGAGAAGGCAAAGGCTTAGCAGAATATACCAACAAACCCAAGCAATCCTTCTCTAGGTACCGCTTCCCATCCCAGAAAGTTCCCCACCTACAAGGCAGGTGATAATACCGAGGCCTTCTTAGAAAACTTCTAAAGGGTCTGCCTTGGGTACAGCATCTCTACAGACCAATACACGGTAGAGCTAAGGCCGCAGCTCAGTGGACCCTTAGCAGAAGTGGCAGCTGAAATGCCTAAGGAAATCAGATTCAAAACATAGATAATCCCTCTAGACAAAACCTTAAGTTACAAAAAGACACAAAAACAGGAATATACATTCCATTCAGCACAGCGTATTTTACCAGCCATTAAACAAAAGGAAATCTAACACATTTCTAGCTAGATTACTTACTAACTGTACAGAAGTTCTGAGTCTGTATTCCCGATCTGTTCCCGGCAAAAGCATCACACAGACAGACAGACTCTTTGTTCCCCCCCCCAGCTTTGAAAGTATCTTGTCTCCTCGTTGGTCATTTTGGTCAGGTGCCAGCGAGGTTATCTTAGCTTCTTAACCCTTTACAGGCAAAATGGTTCAGCCTCTGGCCAGGAGGGATTTTATAGCACTGTATACAGAAAGGTGGTTACCCTTTCCTTTATTTTTATGACAAAGGTCATATTCATAAACAGTTTAAGAAAAAATAATAGTTTAAGAAGGGGGGAGAAGCAGATGATTTAGTTTCTCTGCTCTTCCTTAAGATATCTATCCTATTAGGGCACATCTACACTGGCAAAGTTACAGCGTTGGCCGTTACAGAGCGTGCTGAAGGAAATGCTGTTGTATGTTCACACTGACAGCTGCCTGTGCAATAATGTGTTCACACTTGCGGCACTATTCGGAGTGGTGCACTCTGGGCAGCTATCCCACAGAGCACCTCTTTCTCTTTTGCTGCTAGGACTTGTTGGAAAGCGGAAGGGGTCACAGGGCGTCCTGGGTCCTGTCTCAATGCCCCGTGATGCATTGCTTCGCATCCCAGCAATCCCTGTGCTTCTGTCTGCATTTGGCACCATCTTTCAAAGGTTTGTGTGCTGCGCGCCCTGCCCTGCCTCTTTCTGGGTTCAGGAATGGATCCCCGAGCTGTTAACAAGAATGCTGTTTGCACTGACCAACACATCACTACAAAGGCAAAAGGAGTGTGACATTGATCTCGCCACACATAGTAGCTATGACACGAGAGTGCTTGTAGCATTTACAGAGCTGCTGACCACAGTGGAACGCCACTTTTGGGCTCTGGAAACAAACACTGAGTGGTGGGATCACATTGTGATACACGTCTGGGATGATAAGCAATGGCTGCAGAACTTTTGCATGAGGAAAGCCACATTCATGGGACTGTGATGAGCTTGCATGAGCCCTGCGGTGCAAGGACACGAGAATGAGAGCTGCCCTGTTGCTGGAGAAGCACGTGGTGATTGCACTGTGGAAGCTGGCTACTCCAGACTGCTACCGATCAGTCGCTAACCAATTCGGAGTGGAAAAGTTGACCGTTGGAGTTGTGTTGATGCAAGCACGCAGGAGTTGGAGTTGTGTTGATGCAAGGGCCATTAATCGCATCCTGCTCCAAAAGACCGTGACTCTGGGCAACGTGCATGAGATCATGGATGGCTTTGCACAAATGGGCTTCCCTAACTGCAGAGGAGCAATAGATGGCATGCACATTCCAATTCTGGCACCAGACCACCTAGCACATTAATCGCAAGGGGTATTTCTCAATGGTTCTCCAGGCTCTTGTGGATCACCATGGGCATTTCACAGACATTAACGCAGGCTGGTCCAGAAAGGTGCATGATGCATGCATCTTTTGGAACACTGGCCTGTTCAAGAAGCTGCAAGCAGGGACTTTCTTCCCGGACCAGAAGATAACTGTAGGGGAAGTCAAAATGCCCACTGTGATCCTGAGAGACCCTGCCTACCCCTTAATGCCATGGCTTATGAAGCGATACATGGGGAACCTTGACAGCAACAAGGAGCAGTTCAACAACAGGCTGAGCATGTACAGAATGACTGTGGAGTGTGCTTTTGGCCATTTAAAAGCCCGCTGGAGATGCCCCTATGGCAAGCTGGACATGGCCAACGACAATAGTCCTATGCTTATAGCTGCATGCTGTACACTCCATAATATTTGTGAAGGGAAGTGTGAAAGCTTCACTCAGGGCTGGACCACAGAAGCTCAGTGCCTGGAGGCTGAGTTTGAACAGCCAGAGACCAGGGCTATTAGAAGGGCACAATGTGGGGCCATAAGGATCAGGGATGCTTTGAGGCAGCAATTTGAAACTGAAAGCCACTAATATTTGTTGCTATGCTTGGGGGTGCAGTGCTTGTAATGCTAGGAGGTGATTGGTACACATGATGCAAGAAGGGGCCTTAACAGAACTGTAGGTTGCTTAATTGAAAGCAATCTTTATTCTAACAAACTATTCTTTTATTGAAAGACAATGAAAAATTCATCAGCAGCGAGGGTGAATGGAAGGAATGCAAGGTCTCAAGAGGAAGATGGGTCCTGGGATGGCTACAGATTTGTGTATGTCCAGGGATCATACCCAAACTTCTCCTTTGGAGTATGGTACAGCGGGTGCTGTACTTCAGCAGGGCCAAACTGCAGATGGATGGGTGTTGAGTGCAGTGGAGTCCACAGTGCTCGACTGTGAAGAGGGACGAATGGAATGATGTTGGCAGAGAGTGGAGCCAGGAAGTTGATAACAGTGTGTTGGCGGTGTGTGTGGCAGGTGGGGGTACATGGGAAAGAGTTTTGCGACAGTGGCTAGGAGGGAGGGCAGGCGCAGAGCTGCTCAGTTTGAAGAGCTAGTATCATCTGGAGCGTATCCGCTTGGTACTCCATAACTGTTAGGAGCCGCTCTGTGGCTTCTTTCTGGTGTGCTGCATTCTCCTTTCGTTCCCTCTTCTCGCTGTCCTGCCACCCCTTCAATTCCTTTTTCTCGGCGGCGGAGTGCATCATAACCTCATGCATAAAGTCCTCCTTAGTTCTTCTTGGACGCTTTCTAATTCTTCACAACCATTCTGCCGCCCAAGGTCATCTCTGTGAAGTTTAAATGCAGAAGCAATGTTGGAACACAGACAACACTGTTTCAGTGCTTTAAAACACAGCCAGTACTCACACACCTGACACTAACTGGCTGACCCAAGGCAAGCACACATAAGTCACAAGACCCCCAAAATGGTGAGTAGCCACAGGGGCAGGGTAAATCACTGTTCCCGGACCCTGCTGTACACTGGGCACATGGCTCTTGGGCACTTGGGGAAAGTCAGCACTGTGGGGGTGGAGGGGGCTGATAATCATTCCTGTCCCCACACTTTCTACAGGAGGTGATCATTATGAAAAATATCTCGCTGCCAAGGGTGAGCAGGGAATCAAGGGAGGGTCTTCTCCAAGCCTGCAGCTTCCACCCTGGCCCCTATGCAGCTAGCCTGTGTGCAACTATGGACCCCCACCCTCACCCATGATGGCACAGTGCCACAGGAAAGTTACCATTAAGGGGGCAAGAAACCAAGCAGCTCTTCCAAGGAACCTGTGGGAGCGGATTGCCCAGTATCTCCAGGAGAGTTTCCTGGAGATTTTAGAGGGAGATTCCCATGAAGTGAGGGAGTGTATCAACAGCCTGTTCCACTGCTCAAACTAGGCATGAGGTGGGAGACAAACCTGCTTTCTACAACCCTCCTGCCCCCCAACAACTTGCTTCAGCAATTCCCCAAAATCAGATCCACTTACCAGGGGCCTCCTCTCTTGTTTGCGCTTCGCCAATATCCAACTGCTGTGACTGGCTAGAAAAGAGTAGAAAAGAGCTCCTGACTGATGCATCTCTGACCTCCGAGTCATCCTCTGTCTCTGGGTCCCCCTCCACCTCTTCATCCAAGATTGCCTCCTCCTGGCTCACTCCACTCTCGACTGGCAATGAAGCCAACAAAGTATCCACAGGGGACTTCGCAGTGGAGAGTATTGTGTTCCAGCTCTTTGTGGAACCGGCAGCTCACGGGTGCAGCACTGGAGCAGCTGTTTGCCTCCAGCGCCTTGTGGTAGGCGTTCTGCAGCTCCTTCACTTTGACCCTGCACTGCAGTGTGTCCCGGTCATGGCCCTTTTCTATCATGCATCTAGAAATCTGTCCTTAGGTATCATAATTCCTACAGCTAGAGTGCAGATATGACTGCACTGCCTCCTCTCCCAAATACTGATGAGGTCCAGCAGCTCGGCATTGCTCCAAGTGGGGGATCGCCTGGTGTGTGGAGCAGGCATGGCCACCTGAAAAGATGTGGAGACCTCTGCAAGCATCACCGAGCAAACAGGAAGGGGATTTTCAAATTTGCAAAGGAATTTAAGAGGTGGGGATGACAGTTGGTCACCTGAGGGCAGGGCAGTAGAGTTCAAACAGATGTCCAGAGAAGCGAAAACAGGCATTGTGGGAGGCCTATTACAGCCAGAGGCCAATTACAGCGCTGTAATCACCAGGGTGTCTACACTGGCACCGCAGCACTGTCGCCATGGCACAGAAAGCTGGACGCCTCTCGTCAAGGTGGTTTTTTTAGAGCGCTGCATCTGCACAGTTTCTGCGCACTAAGTGGTTTGGCAGTGTGTGCACCTTGGGAGTTACAGCGCTCAAAGCTGCTTTACTGCGCACAAAGTTGCCAGTGTAGATGGGGCCTTAGATTCAAGGACTGGATTCTCAGCCATGATGAAGCAATTGTCATTGGTGGCACAAAGCTTCCTCAAATCCATCTTCTCAAGCCACTTGAGGATTTTCTTTGCTTAGGGGATTCCTCCAGCAGCCCACAGGTGGCACAGTGTTTCCATTATTAATTTGTATTACCATCGCACCTAGGAGCCCTGGTCAGAGACCAGACCACTCTGTTCTAGGTGTTCTACAACCACAGAACAGAAGGACAGTCCCTGTCCCAAAGAGATTATGATCTAAGACAAGAAACAGACACCTATGGTTTCTTTGTACTCTCTGAGACAATATTATGCCTAACCAGTCTCCTGGCCCACAGTAGAAATGGTGTGCTTAGGGAAAGGAGAGGTTGGTGGGGTTTTCCCATGCCCTGGCACTGTCTGGCTGCTGGTGGACAATAGGCAGCTGGCACAGCCCAGCATAAGCAATCTTTCATTCCTTGAATATGGTATAGTATTAATTCCAGGAGCTAAAGGTATTTCCTGTTAGATTCTGTGCAGCACTGAACACTTGTAGATGAAATACACTGGTGTTGACATGTCTCCACTGAAAGACATTTGACTATTCAAACATATCCTTTATTAATGTTTAAATATAGATCAGACCATATCAGTTTGAATTTGCATCCATAATGCCTTTAATCAAACGTAATTTGACATGATCTCTCTCATGCCTGTGTATTCTGCGTTAGTTCAAAAGATCACTCACTGCATTAATGGATTTTCCCCTTTAAAAAGTGTCTGTGCACGCAATGTCTCATGTGAATACCTATTTGTAAACAAAATGGTGATTCATTATTATTCCTGAAGGGCACAGTTTTACCTGGGTGTAAATTCATCATTTTTAATGCTGCACAGCTTGATGCTTGAAATCTCATCAAGCACTCTGAAAGCTTCTTTGACACAGATTGATGACCCTAACAATTAACTTAATAATGGCAGCAGCAACTGCAGATTAGCATCAACCACAGAGAGCCCAGGCCAAGTTTGTCTTTGGGTAAGTCCAATGAAGTCAAAGGAGTTACACCAGGGATCTGTCTATTTTTTGGCATTTGTAAACATGTTTGACCCTTTTTCCTGTTTATGTTCATTTTTATAAGCATGATCAATTCCAGTAGTTTGTGTACAGAACACACTGAAGGTGTGTGTTTTCTTTACACATTAGGTAATATCGTTTATATACACAAAAGAAACATCCTTCATATATACTGTCAGAAACGATGTAGTAGGGTGTTGATTATGAACTCGCTCTAAAATACTGTATTTACATATGCAAATAACAGCAGCAAGTACCCAAGGGAAATTCTAGACCACATTGACACTTATTTGAGCCAAGAGTGAAATGAGGGAAAAATTCACAGTTAAAATTTATGTGGAAAATTGTAACAAATTAGGTTACGATTTGCAGGAGGTAATTCTGCCTGCTTCTTGTTCACATTGTTACCTGAAAGTGAGAACAGGCATTTGTATGGCACTGTTGTAACCGGCATCTTAAGATATTTATGTGCCAGATGTGCTAAAGATTCATATGTCCCTTCATGAGGGACACCATTCCAGAGGACATGCATCCATGCGGCTGACTGGTTCTGCTCGATAACAATCCAAAGCAGAGCGGACCGACGCATATTCATTTTCATCATCTGAGTCAGATGCCACCAGCAGAAGGTTGATTTTCTTTTTTGGGGGGTCGGGTTCTGTAGTTTCCACATTGGTGTGTTGCTCTTTTAAGACTTCCAAAAGCATACTCCACACCTCGTCCCTCTGAGATTTTGGATGGCACTTCAGAGTCTTAAACCTTGGGTCGAGTGCTGTAGCTATTTTAGAAATCTCACATTGGTACCTTTTTTGCATTTTGTCAAATCTGCTGTGAAAGTGTTCTTAAAAAAATGTGCTGGGTCATCCTGCAAGACTGCTATAACATGAAATATATGGCTGAATGCAGGTAAAACAGAGCAGGAGATGTATAATTCTCCCCCCCAGAAGTTCAGTCAAATTTAATTAACGCTTTTTTTTTAAATGAGCATCAGCAGCATGGAAGCATGTCCTCTGGAATGGTGGCAGAAGCATGAAGGGGCATATGAACGTTTAGCATAACTGGCACGTGAATACTTTACAATCCGGCTACAAAGTGTCATGTGAACGCCTGTTCTCACTTTCAGATGACATTGTAAATAAGCAGTAGGCAGCTGTATCTCCTGTAAATGTAAACAAACTTGTTTGTCTTAGCAATTGGCTGAACAAGAAGTAGGACTGAGTGGACTTGTATGCGCTGAAGTTTGACATTGTTTTGGTTTTGAGTGCAGTTATGCAACAAAACAAACAAAATCTACATCTGTAAGTTACAAGTACTTAAGTGCAATCTTTGTCATGAAAGTGTATGAGGTGAACTGAAAAATACTATTTCTTTTATCATTTTTACAGTGCAAATATTTGTAATAAAAATATAAAGTGAGCACTGTATACTTCATATTCTGTGTTGTAATTTGAAAATGTAGAAAAACCATCCAAAAATATTTAATAAATTTCAATTGGTATTCTATTGTTTAACTGCGATTAATCACAATTAATTTTTATCACGATTAATATTTGCGTTAGTCATGTGAGTTAACTGCAATTAATCAACAGCCCTAGTAGAAAGACAACTTTATTTAAGAGATATCAGTTAACAATGACAGGTAGGACTGACAAGGACAAATTTCAGACATTGCTTATTAAAAAGTTATCCATAGGAAACAAAAACCAAAAATTACACAGAATATTCAAAGGACAGAAAAATTAACCTATTTAGAGAAAAACGGGAATGTGTGTCCCATTTTAGAATGCAACCCCAACTACGGAGTCTCTATCTCCATACTATGCACATTTAATAAAGGTATACAAACCCTCATGGTTTTCCTTACGGGCAAGTTGTTCCATAGTGGTCCACAAGCAGTTCATTGTAACTCCCTCTCTACTTCTGTTAAAGGTCACTCTCAGAGACAAAACACTGAACTAAATGGACCACTTGTTTGATTTGGTATGACAATTCCCATACCACTTTATTATCCAAGGGCCTAGGTAGATGAACACTGAGTTTGCAGCAAACCAGGATGTAAATTTACCCCACAGGAGCCGGCTGTGTACTAAGGCTATGTCTGGTGGAGAACTGGTGGTTCAGAGCTCCCATAGATATACTTATGGAGCTAGTGCGCTAAAAATAGTAGCATAGCCAGGGTAGCATGGGCAGCAGCAAGCTGCGGCATGGGCTAGCTGTGCTGAGTAGAAACCTCCCTCAACCCCATGAGCACGTATTCAGCTTGGCTAGCCCATACCATTGCTCTTGGTATCCCGGCTGCACCATTATTTTTAGCATGCTGACTTCACAACAGCTAGCATAAGTATATCTACCCGAGCTGTAAATCACCAGCTCCAAGTGTAGACATACTCGTAGTGAGCAGCAGGCTAGTGCAAGATAAATTTACACTTTTAGTATGTTTGAATGTACCTTAGGTGTCCACGTGGGCCCTGCTGCCATGCACTACTAATTCCCTAGTGTGCTTTGATCTACACTGCATGTAGACAAGCCCTAAGATTACTGCAGCTAAGGGAATGATCATCACCCTAACCTCTTCCACTTACTGCTACTACAACAACAAAATATCAAGCCTGTGGCAATTGAATAAATGATTCCCTAATGAGCCTTCATGGGAAAAAATGACAATGCGCCTATTGTGAGAATTTCAGTAATGGCACAGCTACTACAATATTTCCAGAGTAACTACATCAATCTTAAACAGATTCACAGCTCAGATTATATTCACTAGGGTGGTTTGTATTTGCATGGCATATAAAATTTCCAGTATACAAACATGGAGCTAAAAAGATATAGTATTTTATTTTAGGTTTTGCTTCCAATACTGCACACAGAGGCAGTTAAAATGTTTATCTACTCTCAGTGCAAACTAATGATAAAAGGCCAATAGTGCAGAACATTTTGCACTAGTCTATAGACACAGCAGTAATGAAAACATTGCTAAAGCAGTAAAGTTTCTCAACTCCTGATGAGACTCAGGAGAGATTCGTTAACAGATGTTTCCCTGAGCAAATATATACTTTGCCTACTCTGATTATGATGATCGTGAGAATTAATTAATTGATTCAGCACTCAGCACTTCAATGGTCACATAAAAAACAAGTTCTTGCAACAGATAAATTCTGAGGTTTTCCTTTACAAACAACAGCTAACGTAACAAATTTATGGCCTTGACTCCTTTATGGTGAAGTTGTATTACAGCATCACTGTGCTAAATGACAAAATTAAAGTTGTCTTCAGTCAAACTGATCAATGAAAGTCATTTTTTTCTCTTACTTAAAGCTGCCACCTTGCAGTGACCAGTGGCTACTATAAGATGATCTGATCACACATTTACTTCTCATTGAAAATGTCAACTGCTGCGCCTATGCTGATTTAGCATTATTTAACAAAGTACTGAGACAAGTTTCCTTTGACAGGCTAAGCATCAAACATCATTTCTGTTAGATAATTTACTCCTTCAGATCCTTGTTTCAATGTTAAAAGCGTCGCTGAAGCATTTTTTTTTTTTTTTTTAGAAAGGAGTAGATAGGAGGTACTAAATTCATCCCTGGAGCAATCAGAGCTACAACTATTTACACCAGAGCTGTGTTGGCCCAGGAGAGTAGAGAAAGTAGTTTAAGAAGTTGGGAGCTGAAACAGGGCACAATTTCAAGATTGGATAGATTTTTTAAACATAATACCCACATTTTTTTCTGTCAAATTTGTTCAGGATTCTTGAAATCCAGGACTGTGCCACTTGTAGGTAATGTTCCTAACATACCACTAAGAGTATTCACAAAGCATACAGTGTACATGTAGTACTAGTGAAGTACAGCCACTTCTCATATGGATGGCTGTAACCAGCTAGTACACAGCACACTGCACGAACACCGAGGAGAGAAAGCTTTGGCCATTAATTTTGGAGAATCATGGGATCTTTAGAGTTAGATTATGCCTCTCTGCACAAGGCTAGAAAGGAGGGGGGATGGAGGTGCACCAACTGAAGCATATGTAAGGAAAGACTGTGCCTCTTCTGGGCACTGGGGACTGGAGTGCACGTGCTACCCCCCCTTTGAAAATGAGCACTCTTCTAGCAATTCTCTGCTAGTGCTGTCTTGAGTGGAGAGCAGGAGACAGGACTTCGGACTGAGGCTTGCATCACCTATATTTGACCTCTTTCCAATTTCAAGTGCTCCAACTGATACTAACCAGCATACATATACCTTTAAGCACCTTGATAAGGGCAGCCAGATTATATCTGCTTCCTGCTTAATTGTACTAGGTGAGAGGAGGCTTTCTTCCTGGCTTACTCATACAGGCAGTCACAATTTATTCCTTGATGTTGAAGCACAGCAAGCAAGTTCTTTCATGCTACCCCTTATGCAAGGAACACCCTTCCAGACCCAATCCATATTTTTAAAAAAGCCACCACGTACTTCTTTTCATTTAAATCACTCTGAACAACCAAAATAACTTAACTGAGGCTCCAATCCTGCGGGGACTGTTTTCCTCGATATTTTGAAATCACATTACTTGTTTAGAGTACTACCTACCGCAATCTAAATACATAGTAACAGCAAGAGCAACTATGTCCTTATCCCCACCTAACTTTAGTTTATTTTGATTATGAAATAATCATTCCTCTTTTCCACAGTTCAATTCAAGCCAGCCTTTGCTTCCCAGTTCTAACACAGCCAGTACTGAGACAAAGGAATCACTGAACTTCTAAGGAAAAAAAAAATCTGTAGTTCTGGGCTGATTTTCCTTTTGCATCATCATTTCCAGCTTGCTTGCTAATTAGAATTCAACATCAGCTGGAAAGAAACCCTTTAAAATCAGAATTATTTGTGTATTACTTGATACTGTGAAGGAAATCCAGTAAAACTTTATTGCTCATAATGATTTCCTTTAGTGTTTCTTAAAGTAGCATAGAAATATTGATGCAATTATTCTGTTTAAGGTTTTTCATACATATACAGGATCTATAATAGAGCGTTTTAGTATGCTGGCTTTTCAGGTCTAATGAGCAGAGTCCAAATCCTCATGTGTTTAGTGGTCAGATTTAATGACCTTTTTAAACAATTACATGCTTTGTCATGAATGGCAATTTTTCCTTGAAGAGTTTCAATACGGAAATAACTAGGGGGTTGTGAGGCAGATGAGAGGAGCAGTAGCAAAGTTGTGTGAACTAGAATCTTACAAAGAAATGACCCCATACCAAGCTTGGCTCAAATCATTGCTAGGAATCCCTCCGAAGTAAGGGTTTTTTTTAAAAGTATATTAGCAATAGATAGTTTGGACCTGATTCTCCTACACAAGGATAAATCAGGAGCAACCTCGCTGAAGGCAATAGAGCAGCACCTGTCTGGAACTGGCATGAGATGGGAAGCATACTTTGTTTTTGATTTTACTGTGTTGGCAATAGTAAGTTATCCCCTTTAGCTTGTAATCACAACATTAGACAAGTAGCAAATCTTTTAACTAGAAAACTCCAGTAACATTCTTTATAACTATTGTATTGATGCTCCGCATCAGAGAACTTGAACATCTGAGCTTATTCTGGGAGTTTAATACACACACAAAAAGAGACAGTCACATTGCCTACTTCATACCCATAAATCACAATGTGCCATCTTGTCTTGCAGTCCTTGCCTTCTCAATGGGTAAAAACTGCTAGCATCATTAACTCACTTTATATTATGCTATTTCTCTTTCTGCCCAGACTGTCACCTTCTTGTTTTCTCCAGCTTTTTCCTGTTTGACAGATGCACTTGCAGAAATCTCTGTATTTAGCTTGCTCAGACTCTGCTATAATTCCAACTTCCTCCTGAGAGCGCTGCTGTATCATGAGCCTGTTTTCTATATTCAGGAGGAGAGCCACTGTATATTTTCAAGCACCACAAAAACAGAAAATTATGTGCTACAGATACATTCTTTACTGTTAAAATCAACACACTCTGGGGTGAGTTATCTTTGATTCACAAAGACAACTGGTTTCTGAGTGAAATGCCTACAATGCATACTATAACTAGGGTATACCCAACTCAGTGCCTACCTGATTTTTGAAGAGAACACATTTGATTTGTATTAAGCCCTTCACACTGTCAGTCTTTACATAGCAGTCACACATTTCATGTATTTGCGGCTTCTGAGGAGTCAGGAAGCTTTGTATTCTATGATTTTTGAGACCATGGGCTTGGTTTTCAGAGCTGCTGAGCAGACATACCTCAAATTGAAGTGGGAACCACACATACTCAGCACCACTGAAAAATCCCTTTGCTCTTCATAGAATAGTCAACATTGTACAAAATGAAAATTGTTGACTAGGCATTTAACAAGCACTTTTTAAAAAAAAAAAAAAATGTTGTGTCCATATTTTAAAAGGGTAAATGGGATGACCTGCGTAACTATACTCCAGGTAGCTTGATATTGATCCTGGGCAAAATCATTGAACTGGTGATACAGGACTTATTCAGTTACTAAATTTAGCAAAATTAATGCTAATAAACATTTTATAAAAAATGATCTTGTTCAGTTGTTTTTTGTTTTTTTTTTAAAGTTACATATTTGGTTTCAGAGTAATGTTAACTATGTTGACATAATATACTTAAACCACATGACATTTTGATTAAAATCTTAGTGTACATTTAAAAAAAACAATATAGTGCATATTAAATTATTAGAAACTTTGTAGTTGAGAGATTTCAAATAGTAATTGTAAAAGGCAAATTATCAAATTGGGGTATTTCTAGTGGTTTCCCATAGGGATCTGCTCTTGGTCCACTGCTATTCAATGTCTTGAGCAACAAGCTGGAAAAAATATCAGATCATTGCAGGTAAAGTTTGCAGATGATACAAAAATTGATAGAGTGGCAAACAGTGACGGCGACAGGTCAGTTATATAGCATGATCTGAATCACTTGGTAAGCTGGTCTCAGTCACACAACATGCATTTTAATACAGCCAACTGCAAGGTTGTACATCTCAGAACAATTAATTTAGTTCATATTTACAGGATGGGGACCTGTATCCAAAAAGCAGTGATTTTGAAGAGGAGTTGCTAGACATGTAGGATAATCAACTTAATATTAGTTGCCAGTGTAATGCTGTGGCTAAGATGGCTAATGTGACCTTTGGAGACATAAACCTGAGAATATTGAGTAGAAGTACAGAGGTGGAACTACCTCTGTATATGGTATTGGTGAGACCCTTGTGGGAATACTATGTCCAGTTCTGGTGTCCTTACTTCAAAGAGGATGTTCTGAGCTCTTTTCATTCTTTCAAGAGAGCCACACAAATGCTCTGGGGTCTGAAAAAACCTGATTAATGGTGAGACACTTAAGAAGCTCACACTATTCAGCTTCTCAAAGGAAAGATTAAGATGTGACTAGATTATGATTTAAGAATAGCTGCATGGGAGAAGATGACAGTAGAGAGCTCTTTAATTTAGCAAAGAGCTAACAAGATCCATTGCCCGGAAGTTGAAGAGAGACAAAAATCAAACTAAACCAAGGATAATTAACCACTGAAACAACTTACCAAAGAAAGAAGTGAGGTATTCACCATCACTTGAAGTCCTTAAATAAACTTTGGTAGTCTTCTTAAAATGATATGCTTTAACTTAACTAGAAGTTATGCAGTTGATGGAGGCTCTCTTTCCCATCTGGGCTGAAAATACAAACCGGATTACTGAAAAGATTGTAGAGGAGCAACTTTGGCTCCATTTAGAGATCTCAAATTTTCTTAATCACTTTCGATCAGTCTTTCAGAATGGGTAAATCATGGAGGCTACATTTGTTTTGTTAGTTAATGATGGGGAGGATGACAGAAGTCAATGCTTCTACTTTTAGATCTATCACCATCCATCATACGGTTGGCAACAAGGGGTTGTTGAGACACCTGTGGACTTCATCTAGGGTGGATGAGCTCTTCAGTGTTTCTATTCTTTCCTTTTGTGCCATTCCACCTGACCTGATTAGCCTACATGTGAGGCAGCTACTGGACAAAGTGAGATTTCTTGGGCTGTGGTTTAGTCCATTTTGAGGATAAGAGAAAGCCTTAAAACACTTTCATTTCAAGTTAATTAAAGATTGTAAAATACTCAAATATTATAGTAATGGGGGGATGTCATTGGGTCTACTCACCCCAGCAACACCTCCTGCTGGCTGTCCTGGGGATTAGCTCTGCCAGCTTGGGCTCTCCCTCCGTTGTGGTCTTCTCCAGTCTCGCTCTACTGCCTCACTCACTCCTAGGTCTGCAGCTTCCTCTCTGTGGCTTAGCCCACCAGCCAGGTCACAGAGTCCTCCCCTTTCAGGGAATTCAGTGTCTTTCCAGACCTGCTATCTGACTGGTGCCTCCAACACTCTTGCCACTTCCCACTGGCTGGTAGGGAAACCCAGGCCTGCCCTCTACAGTGGGTTCCAACCCAGGGACCCTATAACAAGAGGTCACAGTCCCTGTACAGTCCTACCTCTTGCAGCTCTTTCCCTAGGCTTTCCTCCTCTCTGTGTTTGCTAGCCTTCAACTCCCTCCACTCAGGAAGTGATTACAACCTACTTCCCTGCAGTCTTTCCCAAAAGCAGCCCCTCTCTACTGCCAGCTACCTGGATTAATACAGGCCCTGCTTGCAGCCTAATTAGCTGATTGCGGGGCTAGTGTGGGGTGTCCATCCCATCACAGGGGCATATAAAAATATATGATTAAATTTAATCAATCTTTGAAAGTACAGATTTTTTTATTTTCCCACTGCCAGCAGGGACTTTGAAGTTGATCTGGCTCAAGCTAGATTCAGGGGATAGTGAGGTGACACAGATTGGCTGAGAAAGTATCTAAAGCAGTAATTCTGCATCTGAGAGTCATGGATCATCGGTGGATAATACGTCCATAGAGCTTCCAGTTGGTCTGTGGAACTGCTTTGTGACGGTAGTGAAACATCTGCAGTGATTTTTCCTGATAGTTGTACCCTAGGTCACATCACTTTTAGGGTTTCCAGAGGCTTTTTTGAACAAATAACTCCCCTCAAAAGCAAGAAACCTTCTTACCCCATTATCCCTCAATACCCAAAACAAGCACTTTTCTTGTATCCTGTGTGGCTGCTGCTTCTCTTTTGTCATTAATGTTTGTTATAAATGCAACAGTGTTCAAACATACTGGATATACAAATTGGAAAGGGTGGCAAACCCACAGGAAAACAGATCCAAATAACAAAGTGACTCAGAGATAGCTGCAGGCAATGAGATTACATTTTCCCCAAACTGAATTGTGTTTTGTTAATATCTGTTCACGTTTGTAATCTATCGAGGACCCTTGGAATTACTTCTGTGTAACATCTGCCAATTTAATTAATGTGCTCCTTAATCCCTCTTCCAGATCATTAATGAAGATGTTAAATAAAACCAATCCTAACACTAGTCCCCATGGTATCTCAGACACCTCCCTCCCAACTCAATTTATCACAACCCTTTGTTTTTTGGATTGCTTGGAAGATACAGTTGATACAAAATGAGGCTGCCCACCTGCTTAGCTGTGTTAACCACAGGGAGCATATTACACCAATTATTTAAAAACTTCACTGCCTTTTTATTTGCTTCTGGCAGCAATTCTGAGTGTTGATGACATTGATCTATAAAGTTGGCCTGGCCACCTGAGAGACTGCAACTGTTTCAACAATTAAGATCGGCGTAGATACTCTTGCTAGCAATCCATAGAGCCAGATTCTCAGCTGCTGTAAATCAGCATCCTTCCACTCTCTTCCTTGGAGAGGCACAGATTTACACCAGTTGGCAATCTGGCCCATAGAGCTGAACTTCTGGAAGATGAAGGTAGGTGGCTCGTAGTGGAGAGCAACAGATGTGGAATTTACATTTCTCACTGGTCAAAACCAAGATATGTTAATTTCATGGGTGTAGTTTCAAATCTATCTATTCTCATGGCTTTCTGTTAGGAGGGAGGAGGGGCTGACTGGTTTTATATAGTTTATTGTGCGTCTGAGATCATTGCTAACATTGGTTAATAAACTGGTAGAAAATTTGAGGTAGAAACAGACCATCAATACACAGAATTCTGAGTATCCCTAGAAATACAACAGAGCCAGTTTAACACAAGCCAGATACCAGACAAGTTCTTACGTGTGGCAAAAACTCATTTATCAGAATCTGACAGAAGCATGGAATGTAGAGAAGTATAGCACACATGCTTTGTGAAAACGTACTAGTCTCAGCTGATAAAACAGTAGTGGATACAACAATTAGAACACTATACTAAAAGTATACATCAGGATAATACATAGGGGCTAGTAGAGGCAAAGAGCAAGATTTCAGCACTTGAGTATTAGCATGGGTTTATTCATCATTAGCAAATGGTCATTGGTAACGTAGATCTAAGTTTTCAAAAGTGAATTTTAATTTTCAGTGCCCAACTTGACACCTCAGAGGAGCCCAATTTTCAGTGGGGAAGGTGCTTGGCACTTTTTGAAACTCAGACTACTTTATGGTGTCTTATATTGGGTACCAGAAGTCACTAGTCACTTTTGAAAGTTTTGGCTGGAATCATTAAGCGAGATAATATTCTAATGGCCATGAAAAAAGTGCTTTCATAAAGGACACCTGGTACAGAATTGTGCCAGAGAAGAGACAGAAATCTTTAACTAGTTTAGTATGAATATACAGCTTTCAAAATAATAAGCCAGATCCACCAATATTCTCTGTCTGTTTTGCACAACTCTTATAATCTGGGTTTACAACTGCTCTGCATCACCCTAGTGCAGGGGTTCCCAAACTTGGTTCGCGACTTATTCAGGGTACCCTGGCGGGCCGCGAGACACCTGAGCATTTGCAGGTACAGCCGCTCGCAGCTCCCAGTGGCCGCGGTTCGCGGTTCCCAGCCAATGGGAGCTGCAAGCGGCCGTACCTATGGATGCTCAGGTAACCAAAGCATCTCATGGCCCGCCAGGGGCTTACCCTGAACAAGCTGCAAACCAAGTTTGGAAACCCCTGCCCTAGAGGCACAAGACAACCAGAACATATTGATAACTCTAACTCATTCTTTTAAGATGTTCTATGCCACAAATAGCCATCACAAAAGCCTAAAGAACAATTACATACTCAGTAAGTATCAAGAGCACCTTAGAAAAATGTATACATTATTTTCTTTTATTTTGAGGGCAAAGTCTATTTACCTTCAGTTGAGTCATATTCAAGTTAGCTTGGATTGAGTCATCTATAGATATCGCAAGTGAAACAGAAATTATCAGACATTTAGTTAATCAGAGACTCCCTGGTGTATAAATCTCTCTCCCTGTTACAGGGTTGGCACTTCCAGTGTGCCCCCTTATGGCCAGGGGTGGACTCTGTAGCAGTCCTGCCTCAGTTTCCCCTCTTAGACTTAACCCTTCAGCCATTCCGTTAACAAGAAGTCCATCCCTTCCAGTCCTTACAAATCCAAAAACAAGCACAAGACACAGAGTCTTTGCCCCAGTCTCAAACTGGGCCCAGCCCCTTCTTACCAAGGGCTTTGTCGTCCCTTCTCCAATTCACGCACTTTTCTGCCCAGTCACTGGGCTCCACTTTCAACCTTCCCAGGCTCCTCTTCCTCTCTCCCCTCAGCCCCTCCCTGGCTCCTCTGGGTTGCTCCCCGCTCCTTCCCAAGCCTGGAATCTTCCATGAGCCACTAGCTCCTCACTTCCTTCTCCAGCCAGCACTCTATTTCTGGACTTCCTTCCTCTTATGGCCAACTCTGCACTGGTGTAGTAGGGCAGGAGCTAATAGACCAGTGCTCACTGGCCTGAGGCCTCTGGCCCTTAAAAGGGGCAGGCCACCCTATTACATTCCCTAATATCCTTCTATAGCGCAGCCCTAGGCCTCCTCTCTGGTCTTTCCTGGCTTCTTGCAATGGGCCCTTCCTAGGCTTCTTCACTAGCTCCCTCTCAGAGAAAACCACCGTTGGTCCTTCTGCAGTTTCTGGAAAGCATCCAAACACAGTGCCAGTCCTTGTGCCAGCTCCCCTTCCTACTAACAGCAGCCTGCCTCTCAGTCACTTGCTCTCTCAGTCACACAATCCAAGCAGGGAGGGAGATGGGTCATGGGTCAGGGCTGGGCCTAGGACCCTTAGAAAAACATGCTCAACCTGTGACAATCCACAATATATACCAGTACAAAATGTAAAGATTTTACAAATCACACAAGGGGAGCATGGGGTACAATACACAGAGTCAAAAATATATAAAGTTAAAAGGACAAGCACAGCAAACTGTTCAAGCTGTAAATATATTCTCAAGGAAAACAAAATAAACAAAAACAAAACAAAAAACATACAAAAGTGCCTAAACGTGAATATGCCTAACCCAAGTAATCATGTGATCCTATTACTGTAACCCTCATCCCATCTCCACGGCTGACAACCCCAAACATTCAAAAATCACGAGATTGGCCCAGAAACCATGATATATATAAAAATATATATATATATATTTTAAAAAAAGACATCTCATGGTGTTTTGGCAGCTGCCATTTGATTTTTGAACTCCCCATTTGCCCATCCCCAACGGATGTGACATTTAGTGTCTCCCGAATGTATAGAGCAAGGTGATTTTGGTCCCCAAATCTGCAGGAGCTCTCCCTGCCTGCCTGAGCCCACCAGATGGTAAGGAGCTCCAAGCTCCTCGACAAACCCCCAAATTCTAATTAATTAATTTTTCCCCTCAGCCCTCCAATTAATAATTTACCCTCCAGTCCCCACATTAATTAAGCACCCCTCAGACCCAAAATCTGCACTTCCCCCAGCCTCACCTCTGCTCTCTTACTCCCCCAGGCCTCGGGGCGGAAACTCCTGGGGTTCTTCACTCCCCTCTTCTCCTCTCCATGCCGGTTGTTGCCAGGACAGACAGAGCACAGGGGAAGAAGCAGAGGAGCCATCTTAGTGCTTTTAGAGGGGAATGGAGAGGAACAAATAGTAGATTGATCCATTGTTCACATGAGGGGAGTGCAGAGGAGGGAGCAGAGCCACTCAGAGTTGCTAGATTCTTTCTGCTTCCTCCTAACCACCACCATGAGAATGGTGTGGGCTTCTCCCTTCCCCTAACCCAAAACTTCCTTTGGCTCCTGAGGTGATGGGGAAAGCTCAGCCTGCCTGCTGCAGCAGCCCTGATTGGCTGCTATGCCCCAGGTGTGAACAGGTATGGAAGGCAGCCAATCAGAAGGATCTTTTCCCCCCAGGCAGGGTTGAAACTTCTAGTGTCACTGTGAGACTGGCTCCAACTGGCTCCACATGATGTCATTGTGAGACTGGCCAAATTCAGCAACACTGTATCCCATCCCTCATATCTGTCATCCTTGATTGCTGTGTCAAGTACAAAATGTTTTTTGCTTGGGTGGTTGCGCTCTCGGAGCTTCGGGCAGCAAATTTTTTGCTTTGGGCGGCAAAAAACCTAGAGCTGGCCCTGTGTCTTCCTATGGCTTCTTTGAGTGACCATCACACTTCTGGGCACTGTAAAATAATGAGGGATCTGAAAAAAAGAAAACCAAAATTAAACTGATGAAAGGAAATTCCATCATTGCTTCATCTACTGAATTCAAGTTCTGCTACCATGCTCTTGTATAACTTGCTTATGGAGGTGAAAGTGAAAGTAATAAATAAATAACATTTACCTATGGAAGGCAGCCAGTTCTGTTTAATTTACAGACAGTGTATAAGGAGCTATGAATCATGTCAGAGATTTAAAAGGATTACTGACAGAGAAGAGTGCAACCTTTCTTCTGATACAACAGCTGCACTGAGAAATTTCCATAATAATAGTTGCTTTTAATTACATAAAGAACTGCAAAGCCCTTTTAGCTTCATATCAATAATGCAGCTTTGATTCTAAAGTTGCTAAAGAGATAATCCTGGGCCCTTTTGTCAAGGCCATCTTGTGAATAGCATTATTTAAATCCTAGTGTCTTAAATCTCTTGAAATGGAAAAAGAAATAGTAGGTTCCCCTCCCCCCCATATGGAGGGCATAATTATAAATAAGGGCTAGGAGGTATATTTCTTGTATATGAGATCTCCAAGAAATACTATGGATACCTAAATAAATACAATAAAAATAAAAAACCAAAGACACTCCATAGGTACCAAGTTTAATCTAAACCACCTATTCCAAATCCTCTGACAAGAAATATGTGCATGTCTAAAATTGCCGCAATTTGTTAATAAAAATGAGTGGTGGTTTTTTAGGGAGGTCTTTTGTTTGTTTGTTTGGGTTTTTTTGTTTTTGTTTTTAGTAATTTGAGATCCAAAAAGTCAGTGAAAAACCTGCTTGCTTATCTTCCATTCTTCTAGCTCCTCTCTGTGATTGAACAGTGGCCTCTGACTGCCTATTACCTTATTCATTCCTC
Source organism: Caretta caretta (assembly GCF_965140235.1). Classification (NCBI taxonomy): domain Eukaryota; kingdom Metazoa; phylum Chordata; order Testudines; family Cheloniidae; genus Caretta; species Caretta caretta. The sequence continues at coordinate 85,918,649 of NC_134209.1, forward strand.
ATTTTCTGGGCAGATCACTAGTTCGTGATGATAATTAGGGACCCCTGCTATTCCATCTAAGCCTTGAATCTTGAGGCTAATTAAAATGGAGTGCTGTACACATGCAGGCAGCTGATAAAGGCTTGTAGCGAGAACCAGAGTATTCTGGTAACAGAGAGGGAAAAAGAAGGTGTATATGCTAACCAGAAATTGCTATGGACCTCATGGGCAGCGGGTATAATAGGCCAAGGGAGACGCTTGGGCTGTGGTGGCTCCGCCTCTTCTCCTCCCTGCTCCTCCCCTTCCCCAGGGTCCCCACCGGCTACCGCTGCTTCTCTCTCATCCACTCTCCAGAGGTTCCTGCCGCCCCTTGCTGGGGGAGGGACACACATAGTGAGCGCGAGGGACCAGGGGAGGGGCCTGGGCATGGGCGTGGGGCAGAGCATGGGGGGAGTGTGAGTGGGGCCATGGGCAGAAAAGGCAGGATGGGGAGCTAGCCTCCCCCAAGGGAAGCTTCACTCCCCACCCTTGATGGACCTCCATGTTTATATTTTGCAATACAATCCCCAGTTGAATATCAATAAAGCTCTGTTATTAAAGTTTGTTGGATCTTATGATATATGAGATATGTGTGCTGTTACTTTAAATATATGCTTTTCCCAATGGTTTTTCTGGTGAGTCTGAAAGCTCAACCTTTCTATTCCAAGTAGAAACAGCAGATTCTTCATCCAAAGTTCTTCTTCTCCCATCTCTTTGTATTTTCTCTAGAGGATGTTAACCCTCTGATATAGAACATTCAATATAAGTGAACCCAACTCAGAACAGCACTATCATTCACCTGGAATGGTTTGAATATTATGCAAGTATGCTGCATAGAGTGGTTGCTCCCTGTTTCTGCATCTCTCCAGCTAGCAAAGACTCATTTTTCTATATACTGTCTCTTTCAGCATGCAGATAGCCTGGAGGAGCTTCTTGTTTCTTAAATGGCTTAATATTTTATCCTCTGAATTAAATTATTCCTTTGTTGATTTTATGTGATGGGCTTTTTTCCAAACACAGGGTATAACTCTTAGTTAATTTGGGTGGCACTATTGTATGTCAACAAATCAGGGATGCAGCTGGCACTGGATTGGGCCTCAGGATGCAGCAGAAAGTCAGGACGCTACTCACAAAGCTATTCTGTGTGCTTTGTCCATATGTATCCTGTGGACCCTCAGTTTCAATAATTCTGTTGATTGCACCCCAAGGCACTTGCTCATCACTGTTAGCTTTCCTTCTCCAAATGAATTTACATTGTGACCCTGAATTAGACTATGGCACTGTGAACAATAGGTGTAGGGATCTGTGCTAATGGGCCTGTGGTGAGTCAGATCCCCATCCCAGTCAGAAAGGAGTTAATGAGCTCCTCTGGGCACAGTGAGCACCAACCTCCAGGCAGCTGTGAGGCCTGTCAAGTCTGGAGGAGGCCAGGCCCTTAAAAGGGAGGATCCCTGCTCAATTGTGGGTGATACTCTAAAGGAGCAGGACTATAGCTCAGAGCTTCCGGGCCTCTAGAACATGAGACTGTAGATTAGGGAAATGGCTGAAGGGCTTTGGCCCTCTCAGAAAGGAGAAGAGCTCGTATTCCCCTCACCCCCGCCCCCCTTTAGCTTCTGAAGTCCAAGGACTCTGCTTTTTTGTGGGCCATGTGTAAGGGAACAGATGCCCTGACCATCATAGCTGGAGGTCTGTGCCCTTTGAGACTGGAGCAGTGCCCACCCTCTCCCCAAAGGTGTGTTAGAGAGGTATAGCCTACTACAGGATCCAAGTATCTAAATGCAGGATTGGGAATTTATTTGGGAGGGGAACACGGGGCCTTTGTCACTATTTTTTTTAATCTTATCTATGTTTGTTCTGAATTTCAAATTATTTTATTTCTAAATCTAATTCAGCTCATGACCACCCATTTTAAAAATTCATTTATAATATTAGAACAAAAGAAACAGTCCTTTGAGGCCTAACACATTTCCAAGAATAATTTTGGAAGCACACATGATCTTGTCTAATATGATGATGCAATTTAAGAAGATCTCTTTCCCCATAAATGAACATTGTAGGACATTCCTCAGGGAATTGATTATGTGTTGAGATATTTCCTTTCTTCGGCTCTGCTTTCTAATCCTAGGGAAACTACCTTTAGAATAACATATGGTACGATTCCATTTATAATGACCTGAGATGCTTGGATCCAGTCAAAGATTAAGAATTAGGAATATTAATATATATCTATTAAAATTTTGTCCAGAAACAGCGTTTGTTGTTCTTACCTGACAATTCTCCCAGATTGATTCTCATGCTGCTCTTTCTAATCAGAAAATGTAACAGTTTAGGAGTACTCCTTAATAAAAGTAAAATATGATTTTAAAAAGACAAAAGTTACCACAGAAGCAACTGAAACAATCAGAAAAGGCTGGGCGGGTGGAAGGGGAATACTTTCTTTTGATCTCAGGATTACAACCCTGTGTTGAAAGAAAATTAATATCCAAATGCCTCTAGCAACAAGTGGTAGTGCTGTACAATGTTTATTTTTAGAATTTCCCAGGTAATATAGGAACACTCATTTTGTTTATACTAGAGAAATAACACATTATGTAGTCTGGATAAAAGTGGGATTAACCAGGTCAACTGACCTATTCCAATAAAGCTCCTGGAAGGCCCCGGCGCCAGACCATTTAACTACTGAAAGAGCTATATTGAGAATTACAACCCTGGTATAGAGAGACTCTTCGAGTGTGGTTTAAATAGGGAAGTGTCAATATCCTGATTCAAATAAAATTAAGTTGACATAAGATTTGATCATATTTATGAAAGGTGGCTTATGAGGCCCTTACTTATACCCAAGCAAGTTTTAAGTTTATTTCTGAACGAGCAAGTCTTGTCAATTATCAGTTTCAAACAAGATGGATACAGATATTCTGTCTGAGTGTTTTCCTAATGAAATCTAAAATGGTAAGGATACAATCAAGCCAGGTTTCAGATCTAATATCTAAAAAGCACTCAGTCTCTTGGGGTTCACACATAACCAAAGCGTGCCAGACTGAATGAACATCAGTTCAGATATCCTAGTTCAGCAAGGGGACAAAGGAGGTTTACATAGCACAGAGGTCCTTTAGGAAATAAGTACAATTCTCAGTGTTTGAAAGATAATTCACGGCTAATTATGCCAGTTTTATATGCTAAGGTTACCATACTGAGAACTAACTTGTGAAACAAGAATTGATAAGGATTGCCAGGATGGTTATTGATTTAGTAAAGAAAAGACAGAAGCTGAGGTAGAAACATGACTTATACCTATAAATATGATTAACCCTTTACTTAATATAATAAATTAACATTCCATTACTGACATGTCAATATTTAGGGGTCTGAACAATGTACTCACTACTGGTGAATAAGAAGATCTTTCCATGCAAGTGCGGTAGCTCTATCCCTGCAAAATTTCTGCAAAATTTAAGATTACACTTTTTAAAAAAAGTCCCTGGTTCTCATAATTGACTTATCCATTGGGCCCTCCCAAATTCACGGCCATGAAAAACGCATCACAGACTGTGAAATCTGGTGTCCCCCGATGAAATATGGTCTTTTGTGTCCTTTTACCCTATACTATACCAATTTCCCAGGCAAGACCAGCATTTCTCAAATTGGGGGTCCTGACCCAAAAAGGAGTTGCAGGGTGGGTCGCAAGGTTATTTTAGGGGGATCGTGGTATTGCCACCCTTACTTCTGCACTGCTACCTTCAGAGTTGAGCGGCCAGAGAGCGGCGGCTGCTGACTGAGGGCCCAGCTCTTCAGGCAGTAGTGCAGAAGTACAGTGGCAATACCATAACATGCCATCCTTATTTCTGCATTGCTGCTGGCAGCGACTTTGCCTTCAGAGCTGAACTCCCGGCCAGCAGTCACCACTCTCCAGCTGCCCTGCTCTAAAGGTAGCACCGTCACCAGCAAAGTGCAGAAGTAAGGGTAACAGTACCACAACCCGCCCCCCTCCAATAACCTTGTAACCCCCAAAAAACTCCTTTTTGGGTCAGAACCCCTACAATTACAACACTGTGAAATTTCTAATTTAAATAGCTGAAATCATGGAATTTGATTTTTTAAATCCTATGGCCATGAAATGGACAGTGAATTTGGTAGGGCCCTACTCATCCGCATCTCTTCTTCTCCTGCATTTCTTCCTAAAATCGTATATGTCACTATAAAACACAATACACACAATTTTTATAAATAAATCTTTTCAAAGTGCTTTAGTGGACACATTAGATTTTGGTGTTATTTAACATGTAAAGTTTGATATGTTGCAATCAACCTTTTTTAAAAGATGGAAGAAAATAGTAAGAATTTTTTTAAAACTTTCATTTTTAAGCATAAAAATAATTTGAATAATATTTGCTCGGAGGGTTCAAAAAACTAAAAATTCTTCTGTACTATAATAAATGTGTTCAGAAAATATTTTGGTTAAAAACATTTTTTTAGTGCAGCTATCAGGGGTATGAAGACAGAGTCTGTCATAAAACTGGAGCTGCAATATGAACAATGGAGCCGTTACTGAGTGGTTCCATAATCAGGGTAATTTTTGGTCACCTGTAATTCAGCAACAGTTTGACCAGTTTTCTATATATATAAAGAAACAGTAGGTGCCTTTCTGTAATTAATCTAGTGCTAAAAATTAAAAGAAAAACAGCACCATTGCTAAATAAACCATACTGCCCTGTACAGTTGTGACTAGAATCTTGAGCTGCTGGCTTCAAAACAAGACATTAAGATATGAGCTATTGTTTATTATTTCTTTTACCATAGTGCCCATGAATACCAGCCGTGGACCAGGATCCCATTGTGCTATCATCATCAGGGACGTAACTTCCTTGCAGTTCAAGCACCATCCAGTTTGATCTTTATCTGTATATCTATCATTGGCAATCTTATTGTGTCACCAAACCTGTGTGATCGCCGACCATTTGGGGACATTCCTTTGTAAATGCTCTTTCATAATTAGTTGGTCTTCCATCCTAATAATATATTCAAACCAAGAAAGCCACTGAAACCAAACCACTGCTGATGGAGGTTGCTGGTGAGTTCATCTACAAATATCCTCATTGCTGATATTATCCTGGTACTTAATATGAAGCAGCTGATGAAGATGACAAGCATTGAAAAGGTCAGTCCAGTGCTTTTTAGCCTTCCTCAGTGTCCACATTTTACTGCCATACAATAGAGCTGTTGTAACTGTAATCTAGCTTTGTAGTAAGCTTGATGTCCTGATGCATTCACAGAGCCTGCTGAAGGGCCCAGAACATGGTTCTGGCTGCTGCTAAAACAGCGTCCACATCTTTTGAATATTGTGCTAGGCACTGTGCAAATGAGGTATCCTATCAGTTATAGCAGGACCAAAAGTAGGTTTTGTTAAAACTCTTTGAATGAAACCCTGGCTTCACTGAATTCAATAACAAAACTCATATAGACTTCAATGGAGCCAGGATTTCACCCTAGATATTTAGTAATAATATCAAACCCTTACATATACTGTTTTACTTCTTCAAAGAACTGTACAAACATAAACTAATTAATACTCTTTAAGGAAGGTAAACAAATATTATCCCCATGTTACACATGGGGACTTCAACAGGGAAAAGATTTTACCTAAAGAGCAATAATGACTTGACAAGGCCACACAAGGAATCACTAGCAGCTGGGATTAGTCCTGCACTGCATCTCAAGTGTTATATTGTTAATCATGAGCCCATAGCTCAAGGAGGTGGTTATGACAACCACAAAATAGGAATATCTTTGTATTACATAACTGAATGCATATTTATGTTGTATGGGTTTCCCTGTGGGCCCTTGATCAGGGTGGATATATAAACCATGACTTTTAAAATTAAAAAAGAAAGCTCTTGTCTTTACTATGTCAATTAGAATCCTAAAATTATGTTAATCTGGGGCCAGATATTCAGCAGGTGTAAATTGTGATAACTCCAGTGACTTTAGATTATCGCTGTTGTTTATAATCCATTGATGCAAATGAGTTTTATTACTATCAGTGTAAAGTCATATTGAATATCAGATGATGATATCATATCAGTTACAGTTACATTTTGTCTTGACTGCAACATTTAAAAAATACAGACTAGCCCACACTCAACTTGAAAATCACAACAGAGTTAAACTCTCTATTTCAGCCATAGAGATTTTACTGTAGTTTACTAGGAACCTCCTATCTCCACTTTTAAAAAAAATTATTTTACAATAACAACTGTATTAGCCTTCAACAACAGAGTAAGTCAGAATAGTATAGTTTCTGTAATAGAATTAAAATGGCTTTCCACGAACACGGGTTCATACCATACATGCTGTCATTTATATTATGGGCTAATAACCAAAGAGTGATTTAACTTTGCATCTCTGTGGACTGTACATAACCTTCAGCCAAGCAGGGCAGGTTCATGGCTCCATGAGCAGGGTAAACTGCTTTAACACCACAACTTTGGATTAATTGCATTAACAGACTTCATTTAGAAGGATTTGGGAATGTTTTTACAAGGTTTAGAAAGGATTTCAGTAGGATTACATGGTATGAAATGTTGTGTGTGTTTCACCCCTCTCATAAGCTCCCTAGGCAACCATGTAATGGATCATGTCAGCCTTGCTTATGCATTCTTATCCAACATTTTTTTTTCACCCACATGAATGCCTGGTTTCACTATATACTTTCACCATCCCAGAAGAAAAAAGTTATGGCCATATGAAGGATCTCACTGTTAAAATTGCCTTTATGACTGTTAGGTTTGGAAAAGTCAGTTCTGTGTGTGTTGTTTTCAGAGGAATAGAAGAGATTATAAATTATTTTTATATTATATTAATTTAGATTTGTTTGTTTCAACACATGTCCCTTTGCTTCTTACTACTTCTTTTTAAACTTTTGATAAATTGTACTTTTTATGGATTTTTAATTGTTTTGTTCTTAGGACATTGATGAACTCGAGAGATTCAAAGTAAGACAGTGGACATTATTCCAAGGTTAGAGGAATTATCTGGCTTTATTCGCCACTATGTTACATGAGTTTTATGCCCGTGCTACATCAACATAAAACTTGTACAACAGAGTGGAGAATCAGGCCTCATATATAAATCTTGGGAAACAGACAACAAAAAGGGATACATACATTTTCTATATAAGCCTGGGAAACATGATTTTAAAAAAGAAAAATTGTGTTTTTTTCCCCAGTGAGCTCATAAATGGGATAACATACTCAAGGTTTGTTTTCAAAAACCACATGTATGCAATTGTGTGTACAAAAATGTTTGTGCAGTGTATGCCTAATTTCTGCATGCAATTATTACAAATGCCTACACAAATTAGGTAAGTGCATCCAATTTCCTGTTAGATACATGAATGAGTATTTGCACAGTTGCACAATTTTCACACACAGTTACAATAATTGTGTGGAATTGTATGCACATTTGTGGAATTCCTCACTTGCAGATTTAAAAAAGTAAGTCCTAAATGTTTGCTGAAATAGTAAATATTTAGATTTGCCACCAGTTTCCACATCTGTTATCACAGTACCTTTGAATGATGTGGTCCTGCTGATATAAGAGCAGAAAGGAAGGATAGCGTTATGTGAAATGGCCAAACAATTAAACTTATTTAAATTCTGCAAGTAGACTTACCCTTGGGAAGGGCTTTTTCTTTTTTCCACTGGATTTTGCAGAGCCAAAATACAGTGCCCTGTCTCTATTCACAACAATATTCTACATTTTAACAATGGACCACAGAAAAAGTTGTCAAAGATGTTTTATTTGTATGTTGTTCAACTGTGTTCTGATAATACTAACAATCTGGGGGAAAAATACCGCCCTCTGTAGCCCAAGTAAATGGCAAGTACATGGTTAACACGTGAGGACCACAATTTTGAATTTCCTAATGTTCAAAAGTATTGCAGTTATCACAGAAGCTAGGATGATTCTACTTCTCACCCTGTAAAACACAATTTTACATGTTTGATCTTCACTACACCTCCAACGTAATTAAAAAACTGTATGACTAGTATTTTTGCTCAGCTGCTGTTTATAAAACTGCTGTCATTGATGTACTTGTACTTTTCACCGTGGAACAAAAACACAGAGATTTACAAAGTTCAATATTTAGCATTTGTTTTAAACCCAGCGTCTGTTGCAGTGCTTTTTATTACATCCCTTTCATTTAAGGTATTTGTATCCTTAAATGTCTCTCTTAATGAGAACAAACTCCAGACTGTTTACAAAGTATCACCAAATAATATAATACTCACTAATAATGGTTTGGATACATCTAGAGTTCAGTTAGAAAGGGAATTAAAGTATATGTGAAGGGAGGGTCACTACAGATCACCTTGTTAAAATAAAATTAATTAGTGTATGTGAGAAGAGTAAGAAAGTAAAGATATCCTTATTAAATGGTTTTTATTGAAGCCCTGGGTACACCTACTTCCCCTGTAATTGGATGTGACAGTTAAAACCTGATCTGTTGTAACATGTCACAACAGGATAGTTAGTGCCATTTATAAAATGTCCAATTATAAACTATTTTTTCAGGGTGGGGGGAATTACATTTTGATTAGCAAGTAAATGGGAGCTGCTGGTCTCAATACTTTTTAAGATGCTTAAATATGAATTTAGGAGCCTAACTTTTTTTTTGGTAAATCTTGGCTGGAGCCCCAAAGTAGGGTGCAGGGAAAGCAGAGGTGGTGGTGGTGGTGGGGGGGAGGGCGGGAGGGAGGAAGGGGCCTGAGATTCACACATTGAACATTGGTGGTTGCTTCCTCTGGCTAGTGAGTTTAATTCTTTGGCCAATAATTGTCAGTTCGTCAAGCCTTGTTTTTTCAATTAGTAATTAATCTCAATAACTTCTGAATTAGCATGTTTATTAAACAACCAACTATAGATGTACATAGCTATGCATACCACATCATACACTTTTTAATTTTCTGGGCAACATGTTGTATGATTTATTTATAGGGGATATTTTTTATATTTAGTTGGGCTTTGTATAATATCTGACTATGATATAATGCTGCCTACAATGGCTACATAACTTTGAAGTAAAAGAAAACAGACAGCATAACAAAGTTATCCATATGCTATCTTTTCTGACCTGCTTCTTTTGGAAAGTACTGTACTTAGCAATTTATTCAAGCATCCTTAGAAAATTATAGGTATATGCATGGATGTGGAGAGTGTCAGCAAGTCTCCTAAGGTATGCACAAATGCATGAGCAGTGTTGCCTCATGTTTAGCATAGAGGACTAGAAATCAGAATTCTTTAGTTCTGTTCCCAGTTCTTGTGCCAGGTCACATACAGTCCAAATCATGTTAATAGTTTCTAAAGTATATTTCCCTTAGTGATTATTAAAACATATGTGGGATGCTCCTGAGATTGCCAGGGATTTTTTTTTTTAAATACACATTTAAAGTTTGCCTGTCAACACTCTTGATTTGGCTATGAAATTCGCCTTTCCATGCAGGTGTCTCATCTTCTTTTCAGAGGGCCCGGAGATTGTGTGGATAAATATGTGCAATAGCAGTGCTTATGTAACCATTCAGGGATTTGTGTGATAATATCCGGGAATCATTATTTAGGATACACCATTACAATGAAAATAGGAAAGAATTCATGAGACAGCCACAGGATTGGGGGGAGAGGGGGAAGAAATGATGTGTTAGGTCAGTAGCTCCAGTCCTTTTTTCTGGAAGCTTTCATTGTGACAGATCAGCAAATGGCTGAATGAATGTGCCTTCCTCACCATGTCCCACTACAGTTTCCACCTTTTCTCATACTGATGGGGGCCAAGACCCAAAAGCTGGATGCTGGCTGACATGGAGTTCTGGTGATGGGAAATTCAGATCCTGCATTTTGGTTTGTACCTTTACAGAGACAGGGAGCATTTAAGACATTTGGACGCTGGCCTAGATTCCAGCTGGGGCTGAGGGTGTGCAGACTGGGTTAGGCGCAGGTTTGGGGTTGAAGCCTATTAGGCCCCTTCATGGGTGATAGGGATGGAGGGATAGGGATCCCATTTGGTCCCTGTGCTCAGATCCAGGGTAGGAAGCCATTTTTGACCATTGCACAAAGATTAGGGTTGCCAGGTGTCCGGTTTTAGACTGGCATGCCCATTCAAAAAGGGACCCTGGTGGCTCCAATCAGCACCGCTGACCGGGCGGTTAAAAGTCCGGTCAGCGGCGCAGCAGGGTGAAAGAAGGCTCCCTGCCTGCCATTGCTCCACGTGGCTCCCGGAAGCAGCAGCATGTTGCCCCTCCAGCTCCTATGCATAGTAGTAACCAAAGGGCTCTGCACGCTGCCCCTCCCCAAGCACCGGCTCTGCAGTTCCCATTGGCTGGGAACCATGGCCAATGGGAGCTGCGGGGGTGGTGTCTGTGGATGGGGCAACACGCAGAGCCACCTGACTATGCCTTCACGTAGGAGCCAGAAGGGGACATGCCGCTGCTTCCAGTAATCGCCACCTGTAGCCTGCACCCCTGACCCCCTCCCCATGCCCAACCCGCGCTACCCCAGCTCTGATCCCCCTCCCACCCTCTGAGCCCCTCAGTCCCAGCCAGGAGCATCCTTCTGAACCCCAAAACGCTCATCCTCAGCCCCACCCCAGAGCGTGCACACCCAGCTGGAGCCCTCACCCCCCTGCCCCAGACCTGATCCCCCTCCTGCCATCTGAACCCCTCAGCTCTAGACTGGAGCCCCCTCATGCATTCCATCCCCCTCATCCCCAGCCCCACCCCAGAACCCACATCCCCAGCTGGAGCCCTCACCTCCCTGCACCCCAACCCCCTCCTACACCCAAACGCCTCATCCTCAGCTCCACCCTAGAGTCCACACCCCAAGCTAGAGCCCTCACCTACCCTAGCACCCCAATACCCTGCCCCATGAAAATCAGTATTGGGTTTACCATGGTGCCAGAAGGGGCCACGGCCAGCCCAATCCCCCGGCAGGAAAGCTGCCCCTGTGCTGCCCCCCGCCCCTCATTCCCACCCCTGCTCCTCCAAGCCTGGGGAGGAGGTGGAGCGGTGGGGAAGGGGCATGTGATGGGGAAGAGAGGGGGGAAGCAGGGGCAGGGGGGAAGCTGGAGCCCAGCATGTAGCATCCCCTTGGCAGAAGCTGGGGCTCCCGTTAAGCAGGCCCATCGAACCCTCACTCTGACAAGCCCCACATCTGCATCTGTACCACCCCGATGAGCCCCCCCAGACACTCTCTCCACTGAGCCCCAACCACCTGCACCCCACCACCCAAATGAACCCCACCTCCCCTGCACTGTCCTAGACCCCTCCTGCTGAGCCCAAAACACCTTCACCTGGATCCCTTGCAGAGTCCCATTGCCCCTGCACCTGAAACCCCTGCAATGAGCTTCTGTGCATCCAGATCTCCCACTGAGCCACCTGCATCCAGATTGCCCCACAGAGAACTCTCTTACCCCGACCTGGATCCCCCCACACTAAGTCCCTCTGTACTTGGATCTTGCTGCCAGCCTGAGCCTGCTCACCCACACCTGGTGCACCTGGCACAGGAGGACAGGGCCCCAGGGTGTTTCTGGGGCAGGCCTGGCCCTTGCACTGTGTCAGGGGCAGGTGTAGCCTCACTGCCAAATCCCTGTCCCAGGGTGGGTTGGGGGGAGGCTGCAGGGTAATCTCCCACCTCCATGCAACCAGTAGCCTGTGCTCCCCACTGCTATGTTGCAGCCTCCACATTTATTTATTGACAAATAAAATTTGCAGAATTTTAAAATATTGTGCACAGAATTTTTAATTTTTTGGTGCAGAGCCCCCCTCAGGAATATGGGGTGCTGTGCGGCTGTGATGGTGGGACTGTGAGGAAGGTGGTGGGCGGTGGGGGGGTCTATGGGTGGGGGGTGCTAGGCGAGCGGTGTGGTGTGCAGGGTGCTGTGCAGTTGTGGTGGGAGGCCAGTGGCGGGGAGGTCTCTGGGAGGGGTGTGGGCTGGGCATAGAGCTCTGTGGTGGAAGTCTCTGTGCCAGGGGGCGCTGGGCATAAGGATGGGGCACTGGGCGGGGGAGCAGTGTGGGTGCTTGCCCGTCCTCAAGGGGAAGGGGCCTGCTGGCAGCACAGGGATGGGCAGGCCAGTGGGTGTCTGGCAGCTGCTGGTTTGTAAACAGTGCCCTCCTGCTAGGCTGCCCAGAGCAGGGCTGTTCCTGCCATGCCCTTGCCTCTTTGCCCCCCAGCCCGCCCTCCACGCTGGAGACTGACCATCCTACCCCTTGGGGGCCCACAGATATGTTTAATGCTAGGTCCACAAAAAGTTAACCCTGCCCTGATGAAAATGAGTGAGGGGCAGGGAGGGGTGAGAGCAGGTGGGGGGGGCATGGAGTGAGCAGGGGGTGGCGACTCGGAGGAGGGGCGGGGCAAGGGTGTTTGGCCTGGGGCAAGTACAAAGTTGGGAAATTCCCTAACAGAGATAGGGGGTGCGGCTGCGTGTGTCCCATCTAGAGGGATCAGGCGGGCGTCCAGCTTGGCCCCACCCCACCCCAGTCCTAGGCCGCGGTCCTCCTCCTCCTCCTCCTGCAGGGCGCTGCGGAGACAGGGGCGGGGCAGCCACTGAGCGGGAGATTTGAGCGGCTCCGGGATGGTGGAAGGTCCTGGCTGCGCCCTGCACGGGGAGAGGATCCGGGCCCGGGTGCGCCGGGGCCAAGCAGTGCGGGGCGTGCGGGGCAGCGCGCTGCTGCCAGCCCGGCCTGCGGCCCTGGGCCCCGCCGCCTGCACCGGGGTGAGCAGCGGCTGTGGCGGGAGCAGCTCGGGCGGCGTGCGCCAGACGGTAACAGCTGCCCCAGAGCGGGGGGAGGGCGGCACAGCACAGCACAGCTGCTCGGCCCCCCAGGAGGGAGGCGGCAGCCACACGCCAGGTTGCAAAGGGGGCTGGTGGGGGCGACCCCCGGCTGAGCCCCGCATTGTGGGAGCAACTAAAAGGGGGAGCGACGCGATGTTTATAGACGCGGGGGGAGCTCCTGCCAATCCCTCTGGCCCCCTATGTAAATAAAGTACAGCGGGAGCGGCTGTCCCTTGCTGCGCTTGTGCATGGCTCTGGCGCTTTTCAGTGTCCTCATTGACTTCCTTGGACTCTTTCAAGGGCCGAGCCCAAGCGCTGGGCATTTTAGGACACCAAACCTTACACAAGTTTGTGAATGTTTTCATGGAATGCTGAGCCTTGTTCCAAGGTCTCAGGACGTGCTGCTCCCTGGCACTTGAGGAGAATCTATGGTGCTTATGCAAGAAAGCCTGATTTCATCCCCCAAGTGTAAATCTTCTCTATTGCTCCTCCAAACAGGCATTGTTTTAATAGCGCCCTCCATCTGTCTTTGGGCACAGAAAAGAAAAAGCATTGCAGCATTGTAATCTTTCAAGTAGGCTGATACAAAGACTAATGCTTTCGCTGCTTCCCCACTAAATACAGTCAGGGTAAAAAGAAAAGGAGTACTTGTGGCACCTTAGAGACTAACCAATTTATTTGAGCATAAGCTTTCGTGAGCTACAGCTCACTTCATTGGATGCATACCGTGGAAAATACAGAAGATGTTTTTATACACAGAGACCATGAAAAAAATGGGTATTTATCGCCTCAAAAGGTTTTCTCTCCCCCCACCCCACTCTCCTGCTGGTAATAGCTTATCTAAAGTGACAGGTTTCAGAGGAACAGCCGTGTTAGTCTGTATTCGCAAAAAGAAAAGGAGTACTTGTGGCACCTTAGAGACTAACCAATTTATTTGAGCATGAGCTTTCGTGAGCTACAGCTCACTTCATCAGACGATGAAGTGCCACAAGTACTCCTTTTCTTTTATCTAAAGTGATCACTCTCCTTATTAGTCTCTAAGGTGCCACAAGTACTCCTTTTCTTTTTGCGAATACAGACTAACATGGCTGTTACTCTGAAACCAGTCAGGGTAAAGTTTTCAAAAGTACATGTTCATTTTCAAAAGAGATTTAGGCACTTAAAGGGCCAGATTCTTAAAAGAATTTGGGTACCTGAAGATGCAGAGAGGTATCTAGTGGGGTTTTTAAAAGTGTCTGTACCGCTGATGGACCATTAAAATTATTTCAGTGGGAATTTGTACATTCCTAGGTGTTTTTTGAAAATCCCACTGGGTGCCTATCTGCATCTTTAGGTACCTAAATACTTTTCAAAATCTTGCCCTATGTGCCTAAATCCTTTAAAAATGAAGGTCAGGCTCCTAAGCCACTTAGTCACTTTTGAAAACTTTACCTTCTCTGTTTAATGCTAGGAAACCAGATTAAGTGGACTTAATTTTAAATAAATGTTGAGAAGGCATTTGTTGCAATACTGTGCTGTATCTGATATAAAGGTTTTACACCAATACAAGTGATGCAGATGACATTCCTTTTAAGCTTTGAAAGAATGCAAGAGAGCTTTACTAGATTTGTAAAAATTCTCTTATAGTTTTGGGGATGATAAAATGTGCCTGACTGATCTGAACTTCAAGCAAGATCATTAGTGTAGCTGACATACTTGCTTCTGCAAAAATCATTGCAGAGTTAACTACAGCAGAGGTTTCTGGCAGTTGTTTGAGATTTTTCACTTTTTTTTTTTAAAATCAGTGTACCATAATATATTCTTGTCATCAATATAATAAATCAGCCACAGCAAATCTGATGAATTTGAAGAGAGAGAGCAGGAGAAACATGAACCCGTGTAGGAAATAATGAAGGAAATCTTTTCAAGTCACTTTTTTGTCTAATCAAAAAGATGGCAATTGTTTTAATATCATTTGTGTTCAGGAAACCTACAAGGAAAATTGTAGAAGTTGTTGCTGACCATTGGTTGCTTTTTAATTATATAGGGTTCAGAAGTGTACAATAAAAAGCCTAGAAGGAGAACGATACGCATTAGCCCACAGAAAAGGAATTTTTACTTAGTTTTTTAAAAAACACATTAACTAGACAAATATATATATATACATACTCGTTCATTAGTCTGTTCGTTTATAAGCCGACCCCCCACGATAAATAGGTAAAAATAGCAAAATCTGTATGACTCTTTCATAAGCTGACCCTATATTTCAGGGGTTGGCAAACTTTGGCTCCTGGCCCGTTAGGGTAAGTTACTGGTGGGTCGGGACATTATGAAGTGGTGCACTTCCCACAGTTCCCATTGGCTGGGAATGGTGAACCGCGGCCACAGGGAGCGGAGGGGCTCCATGCCTGCAGATGCTCCAGGTAAACAAAATGACAGTGTATTAGATATTAGTTTAAAATGATTAAATTTTGGTGTAGATCTGTTTATAAGCCAACCCCTGCTCTTTGATGCGTCATTTTTTACCAAAAATATTCAGCTTATGAATGAGCATATACGGTATTTAACCAAATAAAGAATGGGGTATCTGCTTTCCACGTACTCAGTATGTAATTATCTCTGCTAATTTTTACCCATTTTTGTTGCCAATATAAAACTATTCAATGGCATACAAGTTGTGGGGTGTTTGGGATCTTTTGGAGAAAACCCCCACAAGTTGTATGCTGTTGAATCTTTTTATAGAAAAAGATGTTAAAATATACATGAGCAGGTCTGGTTAATGAGATGTGAAGATTCAGTACTCCATTCCTGATTGCTGAGTTGGCTTTTTTTTGTCAGTTTCTGCCCAAGTGTGGGAAACTTGGTGCTTCCCTTATGTTCTGAGCAATGGTAAAGTCACAAAAGGATTTTTTTCATATATTTGATATGTAAGCCTACACACAGATTAATGTTCTGTACTGAGGTTCCACAGCAGTGCTCTTGCCCACAACTTTAAAAAGAATGTAGTGCAGGAGATCATGTAATCAATTAATTCTTATAACCTTCTGGTTTCAGGACTTAAATAGTATTTTCACTTTTTCAATAAATTATGCTCTCATGAGTTTAGCAAAGGGGAAAAATAGTAACAGTCATATTCTCAGCTGGTGAAATTCATCTCAGGGTGAATTTTCTCTCTGGGCAGAGGACCATCACAAGGTCTGTTCTCCACTTAGTCCTTGTGATGGTCCTCTGCTTCGTGGCCCATGCAAGGACTTAAGTGGGGCATAAAGGGCCTCTGCTTTGCGAAGATGGAAGGCCTTATCTAAACACAGAAGTTGAAATAGTTTAATTTAAATCCTTTAAAAAAACCATTTAATTGAACCTCTTTTGTGAGTGGAAACTCTTGTTCTGGTTAAACTGATTGCTAATTGACTTAAGATAAACTATAATGAACTTTGCATATCTCTAAATAAGTGTCTATACAGGGATTTGCGTAGGCTTAAATATATTGTTTTAAAAATTACACCTTGAGACTGATTCAACAGTCTCATAGGCAAAGGCTCATACATTTTCTTTTTTACTTTTCCCTTTGTCAACAGGCAAAGTGATATTGAATACAATAAACAATGGGCTATCCAACTTATTTTGATTGAATAGGTACTTTTATAATTATCGTTAGGAATACTAAGTTACAGTTATTTATTTCACAAAGCTATTTAAAAAGAAAACATAGAGTGAGAAATAACAGTCTTGGTCCTGTTAATAACTCATAATTTTGACACTTCTGTACATATCTCAAAAATAGAGAAATGATTTCAAAATAGTATGGCAAATGAATTGACTAAAAATGTCAGCATGGAATTGCTTTAACAGAATAGTTTTTTTGTTAATAAGGAGCAATTGTACCAGACTGACAAAATAGCTGGTCATCTAAGGCAGCAAAATGTAGGTCTAATTGTGTATTCTTTATACAGACTTGAAGTTTTGCCTCAGACCTGCGTCATAACTGTTCACTTGGGCTTCTGTCTGTTAGGAGTGGAAAAATGTTAATTTTCTCATAGTAGCACTGGCTTTAGAGATTTTGCAACAATGATGATAGAAGACCTGGATACTTGTGAATTACAAATGTGGCTTTGAAACTAGTCTGATTATGGTAATGCTTGATCCATACACCAAAACATAAACTCTGGAATGCTGTCACTAAAAAGTAGTTCCCTGGGCCAAATTAATTATTAGTGTAAGTACTTATGACTCCATTTGAATAAATGGAGTAACACTGTGTGAGTAGTTTCAGAGTAACAGCCATGTTAATTTTTTACTCAGATCTTTAAAATGATCCATTCCCTTCATTCCTTCACCAGTGTCCCCTTCCCAACACCCTTTTTTCCTAGCTGTTGAAAACCTGATCTTTGAAAAGAAACGTACTCCTGTGGGGCTATATGCAGATTTTTGCTGGACAACAAGAGGTCTCATCTAGTACACAGAACATATATCAGCACTGTCAGTGGCTCCAGTCAGAGGCATTTTGAAAAGGTTTTTGCATTTAAAATACCAAAAAATGGTATCACACACTTTCTCCAACAAAATACCCTTGTCAGAACTCCTGAATGGCATTGATCTGGCAGGACACTCTGTAAGTGTCTGTTAGAGATTTAAGGTGACATCTGTCAAATTATGTTTTTATACAAATAATGAATTACTTATCTTTTTTTCTAGGATAATATTTTCTGGAAACCAACAGGTCAGAGTAAAATGGGCCAGTGTTTGATGGCCTTGGTTACACTGAATAGCAGCTTACTTTGCAAGTAGTTCCATTGATTTCAGTTGGATGGTTGGAGGAATAAGGTTGTACTCAGTATGATTAAGGGTGGCAGATTTTGTCTGTACAGTTGGGTGTTAACTGATGACTGCAAAATTTTGATATTGACTTTAGGACTGTTTCTTTCCTAAACATGTTTTGTGTGTGTGTGTGTATGTGTGAATTTATTTTCAGAATGCTGTGACTGGGAATAAAACCTCCTGTCAGGATTTCCTGAGATTGCTGAAAGGATGTGTGTACACTGGTGTAGAAACTCTGGGGAAGGAGCTTTTTATGTATTTTGGACAGAAAGCATTGAGGTAAGAGAAATTACAGTATTCCCTCTGTATGTATTCTCTAACCATGTACATTTTCAGGGTTTTTTTTCTCAGTACTATCATTTTCAATTATGTGAAAGTTAATTAGTATTGTAGAGAAACTTCTCTACGCAGTTTGTATCTAGGTGCTGGATATACTAGACAGTGTGATTCTGCTTTTCCGTCGTGAAAGGAGGTGATAATGATAACATCACAACCTACTGCTTTATTCTCCTGAAAGCAGAGGGTAAGTGCCACTTTATTTCATGAATTGTGTTAGGTATTTCTTAAATAAAATATTCTTAATGAAACTGCAGTTTGTTGTAGGCAGAGCTGGTAGCAGTGTCTAGAGTTACAGCTGCCTAACACTTTCATTATTAGCTCCATTTTCAGTTGCTTATAACGCCCAAACTTTAACTGTTTGGGCTGCAATTGTGCATTCTAGGTGTCTGTCTCAGGCTGATGTTTTTCTGGAAAGTTTAAGTGAAAACAATTCAGTCATTTCTGAGAATGAGGTTAGGGAGAAATAGGTAGCTTCACTAATGTTAAAGACACTTTTTTAAAGAGCTCTAACATTTCCTTGTTGTGGTGTTAGGACTTGAACTTTGGCAGGGGAGTTCTTGTGGTCAGAAAAGTGTCTTGCTGTTCTCATAAAAATCCATCCTGATTTGGCTGAGTTATACTGCTCTAAAAAAATGACCATTTGTAGACCCTCAGTTGAGCTTGTTAGAGGCTTGCTGATAAAATCTTAGAACATTCCATGTGCAGTGCTGATGCTCTGCCACACAGAGCTCTCTTCAAGCCAATTGTACTGAGCAGGCCCCACGCCTTCTACATGGTAGGCTCAGAGCTAGAACTGTGGATGGGAACAGGCATTCAATAACAATGCCACTGTTCAGTCTAGGGGAAATTACTAGAAGGAGATCATTAGCTCTAGG